>NC_064855.1:102673351-103003351 GCF_024139225.1 Suncus etruscus | reverse complement strand
CATAATAGAGTTTTTTTTCCACAGATACCAAGTAGTTCATTGTTATTTCAGTTATACAATGTACAATGCCCTTAACCAATGCATATTTCCTGCCACCAATATTTCCATTTTCTCTCTCTCTCCTCTCTCACTCTCTCTCTTACTCTCGCTCTCTCCTTTCTTTTCTCCTTATTGACAGTGTGGTTTACAATATCATTATGGAGGGGTATCATACCTATCACTTTAATCTTTTAGCACCCATTTATTGTCCAGAGTTATCATTTCCAAATCTGATTGTCATAGTGGTGTCATTTCTGCCCTAACTGCACTCCCCACTATTTGGGACAAACTTTATGCCTTGGTCTGGTTCTCTTGGTCCTCTTCTCTTATCTGTGGTTACAATTACTATACTACCTTTTATTTTTAATAATCCACAAATGAATACAATTATTCCATTACTCTCCCTCACATTTTCACTCATTTTACTCAGCAAAATATTTCTATATCCATTTCATCACTTCATTTTTCTTCTGAAAAATGTTTAGTATTCCATTCAATAGCTGTACCACACTCCTCTGTTCTTAGGCAGATGGTTGTTTCCAGTTTCTTGCTATGGTGAAGAGAGCTGTGATGACCACAGGAATGTAGAGGGTTTATTTTCCACATAGTGTTTAAAAGTTATTGAGATAATCTAGCTTATGCAAGCATTTTTTAAAGACACCTTTTAATCATTTTAAACAAAAATTTCATAATCATATTAGAAAATAAAATAAAAGTAACAGAAAAATACAAATGAGACAATATTTCTGTGCAAAGTAAAGCCAACTTGGATTGAATACATGCTATTTTTCATTTTGAAGCTTAGTGCCACATTTTATTATTGAAAATGTATTTATAATTTTTGATAAAAATTATATATAAAAACAAGCAATTAATCTATGCTTATGACTTATGTTATTAAATTTAATAAAAATATAGTTAATGTATGTTAAATCTTTTAAGTAATATTACTTTATTCTATATCACAGAAAAGTGTGGAAAAAATCTTAGATCAAAATAGCATACCAAAAGATTCAATTAATTATACAACAAATGACAATTTTTTTACAACTTAATATTTTATGTAAATTTTATTTCACAAATATCTACATGACTATATGTTTTTGACAGACAGTACAGGAAGAATAAATTAATAAAGAATATAAAATTTATCTATAAAATTCAGAACAGATTAAATAGAATAGTTTTTTCAAGAATTAAATTAATTATTGTTTTCCTTGATTCAAAATTCAATACATTAAATGAACTAATAGTTAATTTTAGAAGATAGTATATTAAAATAGAACATGTTATTAGGGATTGATGGAAAGCTGTGATACTTAATAACTAATTTACAAATTTGTGACATATATAAAAATATATTTATTTTGATCAATAGCCAAGTGATTATGTCCATAGAAATAGCAACACATTTATGAGAATAAAATAATTGATCCAACAGTTTGCTTTAATAAAAGGTGAAAGACTTGTTTGCTCTGATGCAAAAGCAGAGTATACAATAGGGTGTTTCAGATACAGAATAATAGAATAATATGTCTATACTCATGAAAAGGTTTATATTTTGGAGCCGAACCCAGTGCACTCTGCTCAGGAATTACTGCTGGCTCGGTGCTCAGAAGTTTACTCATAGCAGCATGAGTGGATCATACGAGATACCAGTGATTAAACCTAGGTCAGTGTGTTCAAGACAAACACCCTACCCACTGTGCTATCACTCCAGCCCCCTTACAAAGTATTTTTCCATTGACATATATGAGTCTTATTACAACAACATATTGAGAGATAAGGTGATGGGTGTAAAAATAAATAGCAAGTAATATTCCTCAGGTGGAAGATGGTAGAATGTGCCCTAAAGACTCACCTACACTACTGGAGTACAGGAAGCAGGAATAAAGAGGAAAAAATTTCAGAATGGGCAGGTGAACACACTGCTGGCCAGCAATGTGGTAAATAACTTCCCGTGTGGATTAACTCTAAGGGACATGTTCATATTTAAAAAAAACATGAGATAAAATGTTCAATTGATATGTTATCTTATGAGAAAATGATTTTTGAGGAAAGAAAAAATATAAATGAAATGTTATTTTTGCTGTCTAGTGTTCCTTACCACACCTTATGAAAGACAGTTATGATTCATATATACTTAATGTACATATACATACAGAGTTCTGGCTGAATAGACAGGGGTGAAATTGGTAGCACAGCGGTAGGGGGTTTGCCATGCACTCAGCTGACTCAGAACAGACATGGTTTGATCCCAGAATCTCAAGCCTGGAGAGATGTTTGAGTTCAGAGCCAGGAGTAATCCCTGTGCACTGCCGGTGTGACCCCAATACAAAGAATACAAAATAAAGGTACAATAATTTTTATTTGACTTTCAGAGTTCCTCTCATGCATGTATGTGTATATATGCATATATGTGTACATATATCTGCCACACATATACATATACATGTATTTATCTCCACCACAGTTTTTAGGGGTGCTGTAATCTCACCTTTGATAGTTGTTGAAAAGTTTCAAAATTTAAAAATGACTTGTCCCTTTATTTCAGAAAACCAGTTTCTCAGTCTTGAGAAAAGAATCAAAGAATTGTGAATACATCATGAGAAATAGGTTGACCAGATAGTACAGCAGTAAAGTGCTTGCTGTGTATGTGGCTAACCTGGGTTTTATCCTTAACATTTCATTGGTTCTTAGAGACTGTCAAATCTGATCTCTGAACAGAAAGCCAGTAAGTAGTAGACACTGAACATTAATGTTTGTGTACCAAAAACAAAATATAAAATAGAATAATAAGCATATAAAATAATAGCTCTATGAAGACAAATGTGTAAACAAGTCAAGATAGAAATAAATTTAAAGCCATTGGAAGGAACTCTAAGTGCTGCCAAAGAAAAATTATTTTTAGATATCAATCAAAAATTTTAGATGGACTTCTTTGGACTTCTGCTAAGTCCTAAGATAATTTTTTTGGGAAAAAAGCACAAGCACAAACAAAGAAAAAGCAGCATAAAATCTGTTCAAATATATTCTTTGTAGTGATCTACCTACACTCTATCAACCATCTCTTTAACTTTTTTATTCTTTTGATAATGATTATCTCACTGCTTAATCAATACAATTCATGAAGAAAAATTAGAATAAGTATATAAGGTACTTGAAATAATTGAAGATCCTTCTCCGTTTTAAAACCAAAAACATAAAAAAGATTAAGAGTATTAGAATAGATATGAAAAGTATTCTCAAAAACCATTCTTTCAGTCAACCTTCACCCATTCTAAAAATTGCTGTGATAATTCAAGTATAGTTCATACAAAAGCAGAGAGATAACAAAAGAAATAAAATATATTCTATTAATTTGCTTCCTGGGATTTTCTTAAGTGATTATTCAAAACTCACCTTCAAAAGCTGTTTTTAACAAACAATACCTCCCTTGCTTGCCTAATAAACTCTAAACTGTAAGAAGATGTGTTTATTTGTTCTTATGAGGTCAGTAACATTTTATGAGGCTTCATTGTTTCTGATACTTCAAAGACTTTTTTTTTCAGAACTTTTCAATTCGTTTACTAATGAGATAAAATGATATTTCTTTCTGTATTTCTGCAATCAAAATATTTCTTCAGAAATACGAATGTGTTAAAGATCTTTATATTCTGGTGGTGTCAGGGAGAGAAAAATTAGACATTTCAGTGCTCATAAAAAGATGTGATCATTAATTTACTGCAGATTATAACTAAAAATAAGAATCTTCAAAAAATTGTTGATGTCCTTGAAATGTAAAACAATTTGTTTAACCAAAATATAACTGAGCCATTCATAACAATTCAATAAGCCCAATATAAAAAATCTTAACATTTCTTAAGTTTTTTATGTTATTAAAAAAAGCAATGTTTAACATATGCCCATTTATTTATATTAAAATATTTTACTTTAATTTAAAAAGTAAATAAATACATGAAAAGAAGCTTAAAAGTAGACTCAAACAAACATGAATAAAGCCTAATACAAACAAGCCTAAAACAAATATATACAAAAGAAAAAGCTATTTCTACTCATGTATATGTTTTCAGGTCTGATGATCAGTAATATTACCTTTCTTCCAGACTGAGTTTTAATTTATATATGTATGTAAATATATATGTATATATATTTTAATAGCAGTTTTTAAGCTATCTTAATATTAATAAAATAGAACTTAACAAGTCAGATGCCCTTTCATATTTTTCAGATCTGAAAATCATATTTCAAGTGAAATTCGTCTAGTGTTCTCTGAATGTAAACATTTAATTTTTCATATTAACATGTCACGAGTGAAGAATATGTTTTGATAGTAAATTATACATCAGCTGCTACAGCTGGAGAAATGTATCACATTTTATAGAGAGTATATTACAAGTCACTGAAAAGAAGATATAAATTGATTCCAAACATGAATAATAATGCAAATAAATATATCAAATCTCATTTCTCTTGTCAATGGACACATAGCTCTCTTGTAATATTAAACTAAATTTGTGTTTAATATTCTTTTAATTTAAAAAAATCTAGTTATGTGTTGATTACATGTCATGATAGTATATTTTAATTACATATTATTTTTAAATATTCCAAATATATAAATGTTTAATTTTAAAAGACACTTTATAGAATTTTTTTACCTGAACACACATTTTATTTCAAATGAATACTAACAGATCAATAAAAAACTATTACCGATTTGTACCAAGTTCATGATCCCTAAGATGCAGTAATTGCTTGTGATTAAATAGCATAATAATTTTATTTGTATTAAAGCCAATGATGCCATTTAAATGCTTCTACTTTAGGACATTTAGTAACTTGATTAAAATCATAAAGAGGGTCAATTTAGGCAGAGGAAGCAATTTTTTTTCCCCTTAGGTTAATTTATTTGAAAGTCATGTTCCCATATGAATACTCCTTAACAGAGACATTTAAGAATCCTCCAGTTTTTATTATTGTTTGTTTGTTTTTCCTGGGGGGTCCACACAAAGTGGTGTTCATGTGTTACTCTAGGGATTTAACTCAAGAATCTTTTTTCAGCGCTTTGTAAATTATATAAGATACCGGGTGGTCAAACCCAGGAGGGCTGAGTACCAGGCAAACAGGCTACCCTCTGTGCTATTGCACTGGCCATTAGGAATTATTTTAATAATTTTTTATTTTAATAAACTTTGATTTCTTTAAATCTTAATTTTAATAGGAAACCAATAAGCAAATCTTCTAGAATACAATGGGACATGCCATCAGAGATAATACTCATTGGCACAGATCTTTTTCTGTATTTGCCACCAATATTGAACTGAGAAGTTTTTCATTGTTGGTGTCAGCACATGACATAATAATGCACAGTTGAGATAAATTGTTCCTGAAGCCAATTGGCATTATTGAGAACTTAAAAAACACTAATTTACTTCTTGCCCTTTCACCTAGGAGTGATCAATACCTGGACACTGAGGTAAGGATTGAGTTTGCAAAAAATGACAATTTTTGACTTGTTTAGAATACACACCATTTTCTAAAGCAAATTGTTTCTTTTCCAAGAAATTTAGATGTGTAAGGGAAGATAGAGATACAATTTGTTAATAAGGTAGTTTATATTAATGGTGATATTTTCTCATTAAAATGATAGCTTAGTATCATTAAATATTATACAGTAAACTATGAATACCATCTAGATTTTAATTAATCAATATGTATGTCATAAAATCACAATTAAATTTATTTTAGCTAAATAATCAGTGAATCCTATAAATAAATAATTAATATTTTATTTTTATGGGATGGAGTGATAGCACATCGGTAGGTTGTTTGCTTTGCACATGGCTGACCCAGGACAGAAAGGGTTTTATCCCTGACATTCCAAATGGTTCCCGAGCCTGCCAGGAGCGATTTCTGAGCACATAACCAGGGGTAGCCCCAAAACAAAATAAAGCAAACATTTAGTTTTACAAATACTAAATTGTAAACATCATGGATCATTTATTTACTTCAAAGACATTTCTTAAGAAGAAATAGAATGCTGTACTTCTGGATAATTTCTGTTTGTGTATGAATCTAAATCACTGTGATCTTGAATGTTAGAGTTGGATTTTTTGATAGTTGTTGGTAGGTAAATATTAAAATTAAAAACATTTTTGTGAAAATTTATTTTTTACTTCTGCTTAAATTATTATTTGTTTATAAAGTTCACCTCATTCTAGTACAGCTAAAATGTACCCAGTATTCTTTTTTTATTTTATTTATTTATTTTATTTCTTTTTATTTATTTACTTGTTAGGGGAATGTAGGGGCCACACCCTACGGTGCTTTGACATTAATCCTGACTCTGCTTTAAAAAAAAAAATCACTGAGGGAGGGACTTCAGAGCATAAAAACCGGCTATCCTTTGCAAAAGCTGGCTCCCTGTGTGTGACACCAGGCGGGGAAAATCCGCGAAAGTACACCGGCCCAGTGGGGCTCAGCTGTGAAAGACTGTGAGTGTGACCTGTCTATGTCTGTCTACTGTCCTCTTGCGTGAAACTCTTGCGAGTGGGGCAAAAAGAGCCTCCAGAAACCTCGCTCGCCCAGACGCCATTTTCAGGGAGGGACTTCAGAGCATAAAAACCGGCTATCCTTTGCAAAAGCTGGCTCCCTGTGTGTGACACCAGGCGGGGAAAATCCGCGAAAGTACACCGGCCCAGTGGGGCTCAGCTGTGAAAGACTGTGAGTGTGACCTGTCTATGTCTGTCTACTGTCCTCTTGCGTGAAACTCTTGCGAGTGGGGCAAAAAGAGCCTCCAGAAACCTCGCTCGCCCAGACGCCATTTTCAGGGAGGGACTTCAGAGCATAAAAACCGGCTATCCTTTGCAAAAGCTGGCTCCCTGTGTGTGACACCAGGCGGGGAAAATCCGCAAAAGTACACCGGCCCAGTGGGGCTCAGCTGTGAAAGACTGTGAGTGTGACCTGTCTATGTCTGTCTACTGTCCTCTTGCGTGAAACTCTTGCGAGTGGGGCAAAAAGAGCCTCCAGAAACCTCGCTCGCCCAGACGCCATTTTCAGGGAGGGACTTCAGAGCATAAAAACCGGCTATCCTTTGCAAAAGCTGGCTCCCTGTGTGTGACACCAGGCGGGGAAAATCCGCGAAAGTACACCGGCCCAGTGGGGCTCAGCTGTGAAAGACTGTGAGTGTGACCTGTCTATGTCTGTCTACTGTCCTCTTGCGTGAAACTCTTGCGAGTGGGGCAAAAAGAGCCTCCAGAAACCTCGCTCGCCCAGACGCCATTTTCAGGGAGGGACTTCAGAGCATAAAAACCGGCTATCCTTTGCAAAAGCTGGCTCCCTGTGTGTGACACCAGGCGGGGAAAATCCGCGAAAGTACACCGGCCCAGTGGGGCTCAGCTGTGAAAGACTGTGAGTGTGACCTGTCTATGTCTGTCTACTGTCCTCTTGCGTGAAACTCTTGCGAGTGGGGCAAAAAGAGCCTCCAGAAACCTCGCTCGCCCAGACGCCATTTTCAGGGAGGGACTTCAGAGCATAAAAACCGGCTATCCTTTGCAAAAGCTGGCTCCCTGTGTGTGACACCAGGCGGGGAAAATCCGCGAAAGTACACCGGCCCAGTGGGGCTCAGCTGTGAAAGACTGTGAGTGTGACCTGTCTATGTCTGTCTACTGTCCTCTTGCGTGAAACTCTTGCGAGTGGGGCAAAAAGAGGCTCAGAGGAGCACGGCCGCTCCGCTTCGCTACGCGGCCGTGCACTCTTTCTAAGGAAAGAACTCCATTGCAACAAGAAGGAAAAATCACACTAAGAACGGCGCTATATCACAGAAGCAAACATTTCTCTCTGGACTGTCTTCTCTGTTACATGCTCGGGCCTAAGATTTGACCCAGTGTGAGGCTTCATCCACGGAGGACTCCCCTCCCTTAGAGGCAAGTCAGCCCATCCAGAAAGGGAGGAGCCAGAGGAGTGTGCTGCCTACATCATATAGACAATGAATACCACTACAACACGTAGAAAAACCCACAATACAAATGTGACAATGGGGAAACAGCGCAGGCCAGCATCAGACATAGAGAATGAAGATGACAATTCTGAGGACCAGATAATGACTGAACAACTAATCAACCTCTCAGATAAGGACTTTAGACTAGCAATATGGAAGGTGCTCAACAGACTCCAAGAAACCATGGATCGAGTTGAACAGAACACTAATAAGAACCAAGAAAATATGAAGGCAGAAATGACAAAACTCCAAACTGAAATAACATGTCAACTAACAGGCCTGAAAAACTCAGTAAACGAAGTGAATGACAAAATGGATAAGCTCTGGGACAGGGTATCAGAAGCTGAGAATAGACTTGGTGCTGTGGAAGATGAGATACATAACAATTCCATACAGCAGGAGAGATTGGACAAAAAACTTAAAGCAAATGAGCAGACAATGGAAAAATTAGTCAAAGAATGGGAACAGACGAAAATAGAAGTCTATGATAAGATCAACAGAAACAACTTAAGAATCATTGGAGTCCCAGAGACCCAGGAAGAAAATTTCCAGGAAGAATCAATGGTCAAGAACATCATTAAAGAGAAACTTCCAGAGCTAAAGAATATATGTGATCAAATCCTGCATGCCCGAAGAGTACCAACCAAAAGAGACCCCAGAAAAACCACCCCAAGACACATCCTAGTCACAATGACAAATCCCACAGATAGAGACAGAATTCTGAAAACAGCAAGATCAAAAGGGGAAATCATGTTCAAGCAAGCTTCCCTGAGATTTACAGCAGACCTGTCACCAGAAACGCTCAATGCCAGAAAGCAGTGGTGGGATATTGTGACAAGACTGAATGAAATGAATGCTTCACCCAGAATACTATACCCAGCAAAACTCACTTTCCGGTTTGATGGAAGAATACATGGTTTCACAGACAAAAAACAGCTCAGAAACTTCACAGACACAAAACCAGTCTTAAGAGAAAAACTGAAAGACCTAATCTAAGACAAGACTACCCAAAAGACACACCAAATTTTGAAATAAAGATGGCGTTAAATCCCAGGACAATTCTTTCTCTCAACGTCAATGGACTAAATGCACCAGTTAAGAGACACAGAGTGGCTAAATGGATCAAAAAACTCAATCCAACCTTCTGCTGCCTACAAGAAACGCACCTGAATAGTCAGAACAAACATAGACTCAAAATAAAAGGCTGGAGAAAAGTTATCCAAGCAAACAACACCCATAAAAAAGCTGGAGTGGCCATACTAATATCAGATAATGCAAACTTTATACTCAGGAAGGTTGTAAGGGACAAAGATGGACATTTTATATTAATCAAGGGGTACGTAGAGCAGGAAGAATTCACTCTCCTAAACATATATGCACCGAATGAGGGGCCAGCAAAATATTTAATACAACTGCTGACAAATCTGAAAAATAATATCAACAACAACACAATAATTGTGGGGGACCTTAACACGGCTTTGTCAACACTGGACAGGTCAACCAGACTGAAACCCAACAAGAATATACTAGACCTGAGGAGAGAAATGGAAGAAAGAGGCCTAGTGGATATATATAGGACACTCCATCCCCAGAAACCTGGATACACATTCTTCTCCAATGTACATGGGACATTCTCCAGGATAGACTACATGCTGGCACATAAAACATACCTCCATAAGATCAAGAGGATAGAAATTTTGCAGACTACCTTCGCTGACCACAAGGCTCTGAAATTATTTGTGAACTCCAAAGGGACTCAGAAGAAACACTTTAACACCTGGAAGTTAAACAGCCTCATGCTCAATAACCAGTGGGTCCGAGATGAAATCAAGGAGGAAATAAAAAGGTTCCTGGAAACAAATGACAATAAAGACACAAACTCTCAGAACTTATGGGACACAGCAAAAGCAGTACTGAGAGGAAAATTTATAGCTTTGCAAGCACACATCAGGAAGGAAGAAGGAGCTTACCTGAGTAGCTTAATGACACAGCTAATAGAACTAGAAAATGCTCAACAAAAGGACCCAAGAACAGGAAGACAGAAGGAAATAACAAAGCTGAGAGCAGAAATCAACGAAGTGGAAACTCAAAAAACAATCCGAAAGATCAACGAAAGCAGAAGTTGGTTCTTTGAAAAAATAAACAAGATTGATAGACCACTGGCAAACCTAACAAAGAAAGAGAGAGAGAGAAACTTGATAACTCGTATCAGGAATGAAAAAGGAGAGATCACTACTGATATGACAGAGATTCAAAGGGTAATCAGAAACTACTTTGAAAAACTCTACGCCACTAAAAATGAGAACCTGGAAGAAATGGATAAATTCTTGGACTCTTATAATCTTCCACGGTTGAAGGAAGAGGATGTAGCATATCTAAACACCCCCATCACCATTGATGAAATTAAAACAGTAATCAAATGTCTGCCGAAAAACAAAAGCCCAGGTCCAGATGGATTCACTAATGAATTCTATCAAACTTTCCAAGAGGAACTACTGCCAATCTTGGCAAGACTCTTTCATGAAATTGAACAAACAGAAACACTTCCAAATAGCTTTTATGAAGCCAACATCACCTTGATACCTAAACCAGACAGAGACGCTACCAAAAAAGAAAATTACAGACCAATATCACTGATGAATGCAGATGCAAAGATCCTCAACAAAATCCTGGCAAATAGGATTCAATGCCTCATTAAGAAGATCATCCACTACGATCAAGTAGGTTTCATCCCAGGAATGCAAGGCTGGTTTAACATCCGTAAATCTATCAACATAATACACAACATCAATAACAAGAAAAATAAAAACCACATGATCATATCAATAGATGCAGAGAAAGCATTTGATAAGGTCCAACACCCATTCTTGATCAAAACTCTCAGCAAGATGGGAATGGAGGGAACCTTTCTCAATATAGTGAAGGCCATCTACCACAAGCCAGTGGCAAATATTATCCTCAATGGAGAAAAACTGAAAGCCTTCCCTCTAAATTCTGGCACAAGACAAGGCTGTCCTCTCTCACCACTCCTATTCAACATAGCACTGGAAGTACTTGCTATAGCGATTAGGCAAGAAAAGGATATCAAGGGAATCCAGATAGGAAAGGAAGAAGTCAAGCTCTCACTGTTTGCAGATGACATGATACTCTACTTAGAAAACCCTAAAGACTCTATCAAAAAGCTTCTAGAAACAATAGACTCATATAGCAAGGTGGCAGGCTACAAAATTAACACACAAAAATCAATGGCCTTTCTATACACCAACAGTAATAAAGAAGAAATGGACATTAAGAAAACAACCCCATTCACAATAGTACCACACAAACTCAAATATCTTGGAATCAACTTGACTAAATATGTGAAGGACCTATACAAAGAAAACTATAAAACTCTGCTCCAAGAAATAAGAGAGGACACACGGAAATGGAAACACATACCCTGCTCATGGATTGGCAGGATTAACATCATCAAAATGTCAATACTCCCCAAGGCATTATACAGATTTAATGCCATCCCTCTAAAGATACCCATGACATTCTTCAAAGAAGTGGATCAGACACTTTTGAAATTCATTTGGAACAATAAACACCCTCGAATAGCTAAAGCAATCATTGGGAAAAAGAATATGGGAGGAATTACTTTTCCCAACTTTAAACTGTACTACAAAGCAACAGTTATCAAAACAGCATGGTATTGGAATAAGGATAGGTCCTCAGATCAGTGGAATAGGCTTGAATACTCAGAAAATGTTCCCCAGACGTACAACCATCTAATTTTTGATAAAGGAGCAGGAAATCCTAAATGGAGCAGGGAAAGCCTCTTCAACAAGTGGTGTTGGCACAATTGGATAGCCACTTGCAAAAAATTAAACTTAGACCCCCAGCTAACATCATGTACAAAGGTAAAATCCAAATGGATTAAAGACCTCGATATCAGCCCCAAAACCATAAGATATATAGAACAGCACATAGGCAAAACACTACAGGACATTACAGGCATCTTCAAGGAGGAAACTGCACTCTCCAAGCAAGTGAAAGCAGAGATTAACAGATGGGAATATATTAAGCTGAGAAGCTTCTGCACCTCAAAGGAAATAGTGCCCAGGATACAAGAGCCACCCACTGAGTGGGAGAAACTATTCACCCAATACCCATCAGATAAGGGGCTAATCTCCAAAATATACAAGGCACTGACAGAACTTTACAAGAAAAAAACATCTAACCCCATCAAAAAATGGGGAGAAGAAATGAACAGACACTTTGACAAAGAAGAAATACGCATGGCCAAAAGACACATGAAAAAATGTTCCACATCACTAATCATCAGGGAGATGCAAATCAAAACAACGATGAGATACCACCTCACACCCCAGAGAATGGCACACATCACAAAGAATGAGAATAAACAGTGTTGGCGGGGATGTGGAGAGAAAGGAACTCTTATCCACTGCTGGTGGGAATGCTGTCTAGTTCAACCTTTATGGAAAGCGATATGGAGATTCCTCCAAAAACTGGAAATCGAGCTCCCATATGATCCAGCTATACCACTCCTAGGAATATACCCTAGGAACACAAAAATACAATACAAAAACCCCTTCCTTACACCTATATTCATTGCAGCTCTATTTACCATAGCAAGACTCTGGAAACAACCAAGATGCCCTTCAACAGATGAATGGCTAAAGAAACTGTGGTACATATACACAATGGAATATTATGCAGCTGTCAGGAGAGATGAAGTCATGAAATTTTCCTATACATGGATGTACATGGAATCTATTATGCTGAGTGAAATAAGTCAGAGAGAGAGAGAAAAACGCAGAATGGTCTCACTCATCTATGAGTTTTAAGAAAAATGAAAGACACCCTTGTAATAATAATTTTCAGACACAAAAGATAAAAGAGCTGGAAGTTCCAGCTCACCTCAGGAAGCTCACCACAAAGAGTGATGAGTTTAGTTAGAGAAATAACTACATTTTGAACTGTCCTAATATTGAGAATGTATGAGGGAAATGTAGAGCCTGTTTAGGGTACAGGCTGGGGTTGGGTGGGGAGGAGGGTGATTTGGGACTTGGGTGATGGGAATGTTGCACTGGTGATGGGTGGTGTTCCTTTTATGACTGAAACCCAAACACAATCATGTATGTAATCAAGGTGTTTAAATAAAAAAAAATTAAAAAAAAAAAAAAATCACTCCTTGAGATTGAGGGAATTATATGGGATGCCAGGGATTAAGCCCCGTTCAGTCCTGTGTAAGCAAAGAACCCTACCGACTGTACTAACTTTCAAACAATATCCTTTTTATTTTAAAGTAAAGTTCATGTTTATGAAGAAAAAAAATCTGCAAATAACAATTAGCAATTATTAGAAGCACTGCCAATTAACCTTTTGCTGACATTTAGCAAGACAAATCACCTGATTTATTCTCAGCAAATGATTCTGTAACAGTCTTATAGAATTGTAACTATCAGTTCTTCTATATAAAGCATTCATATTTCAAAAAACATAGTCACAAAATACAGATAAAAAGCATATGCTCCATAAATAATAAATGCAATGTTATAATTAATTTAATATTTTAATGATTTCTCTTTGGAATATCTGTACTATTCCAAAATTAAATGAGTCTGAAATTTATTTACTCTCCAGAAAATTTAAGAACTTATTTTTAGAAAATGTTATGCTCAATGTATTAAATAACGTAGAAAGCTTTGCTTACTACTGTTGTTATGTGATTACCTTAGTATGTGATATAAAATAATATGTAATTAGTACTTAATGTAATAACTTATTTATTTAGAGTAGCAATAGTATGGATTCTGTTAGGATAGATGATAATAGCTGTGTATCACACTAAGGGTGATGGAAATGGAGGCATTCAATGTTCATCTTCAAGTGAAGATGTGAGTGTGGGGGAGAGGTAATGGGATAGAGCACATAATAAGATAAAATATTAATATTACATATTTTCAGTTGATGTTTTGAGTATACAGAAAAATAAATGATTTATCTAATGAACTAAAAGTATGTAATGATCTTATCTGCAAAATTCTGCTGATGTAACATATATAGGCAATATAATAACATTTTTAGTATCAATGTTTGAGTAGAGAATTGAAGGGCAAAAAAACATAGAAAAAACAGCTAAGCATTTTTATTGATTCCCTTTACTTTAGCCATTTTGTACTCTTGAACCCAAACTGCATTTAAATAAAAATAGTTCTAGAGCTATGGGTTTTTTTTTGTTTGTTTGCCTTTTTTTTTCGGGCCACACCCATTTGATGCTCAGGGATTACTCCTGGCTAAGTGCTCAGAAATCGCCCCTGGCTTGGGGGGACCATATGGGACGCTGGGGGATCAAACCGCGGTCCTTCCTTGGCTAACACTTGCAAGGCAGACACTTTACCTCTAGCGCCACTTCACCGGCCCCTGATCTTTTTTTTTTATAAGTAATTTATATGCCTAGAATCTGGGAAAAGAGGTATTCCATAAAAAAACATGTGCCCATCTGTTTAAATAATTAAACTTTGTGTTTTAAAGGCTATTGTATACAAATATATAAGGTTTTCTTTATTGTCATATTGTTTACAGCAGAATCAAAAAAAATAAAAAGGCATTTATTTATTTTTGGAGTGTGGCACAACTAGCGGTCCTCTGAATTTACTCATGCTCTGCACTTAGAAATCATTTTGGAAGAATTTTATTTATTAAAAAATTAGAATGCTAATTTAGAGATCCAGTCAGTTATACTTATTCTAAAAATGCTACTAGATGAGGGCAGAAGAAAGCATAGTGTTTAAGGTGCCTATCTGGCATATGAGCAACACAGGTTTGATCTCAAATATTATGTAGATTTCTGAGCAGTGTCAGGGACAGGCCTAGAAGTTCCAATAATTTCTATTTGTGTCCCTGAAGGGTGAGAAAATAGTAATTATTTATATTTATGTAAACAAGAAAATATAACTTTACATTATATGAACCAGATCAGGGAGACCCTGTTGGTCTGTCAGTCCTTGTAGTGTCTAAGCAACAATGTACTATTTTTGTGGGGCCCTGGGTTCTGAACAAGGAGGGACCCCATTTTTTATAGCACCACATATTAGAAACCTCTTATGCTTCTTTTTCTCAAGCCAAAATTTCCAGTAACACCACCCTGAGTTACCAGGCCATAGCAGGTAATCTATTTGGAAAAGACACTAGGGAGCAGTAGGATGGTATCCTAGTAGAGTCAATCATTTCGAAGATCATCATAATCTAGAATCACTATATATTTATCTCCTCCTTCTATAAACTAGCTTGTGACTTGGCAGGGGTGTCTCCTCTGAGAGATGACTCTGTCAGGGTCAGTATTTGGCTTGTGGCTGACAGAATCAAGTTTTGTTTTGCTTTACTCCAATTGTATGGTCTTGTCCTTAGACTCCAGTCCCTAACAATTATCAGACTCTAGATTAGAATTGCTGAACTCATTGGCTGAATACTACCAGTAGTGGCACTTAGAACTGAGCACTTTATAGGAGCCATGTAGATAGATAAATAAATTTATACAGTGATAGATACTATAAAATTGAGAGACATTTAATTTTGTGGATAGTTTTAAATTTTTATCTCTCATGACTTTTTATAGTCTAAAAGAAACCCTTGTACATATTAATTTTTCCCAACAATGTTATTTTCCAAGGTATCCTTATTTAAATAAATATACAAAATTTAAAAGTAGAAATTTAAGTTTATTCTGTTTCAACCTTCTAAGGATAAAATAATGGTTAGTAACAGTTTGGCCATATATAGAAGAAATTGCCATGTAATTATTAAATATTGTTAATTGTAATAAGTAATTGCACTGTGAATATTTAACAAGCATTTTTTAAAAACATTAAGCAAATTACATTATTATTTATTTAAGGCTACAAATATAGACTTAAAACTAAAATTTGTGTGAGGATGATTTAAGCCTCTCATAGCCTTCCAGTGATAAGAGTGCTGAGTTTCAATATAGATGAGATTAAATATAGAATTTCTTATAATATTAAACAGGTACCCATCAAAATTGCAATAATATAAATTTATATATTTTAGCTAATTTTATAAAAAGAGTGATTAGTTAACTTCATAAATGCAAGAAAATGCAGTAAATTAATGGATTCATTTAAAATAATGTCCAGATACACTGAGTTATTCTACAGTTTTGACTCAGAGTTTATTTTTAATAATGTCAAATGATAAGGTATTATCCAAATCTATTATCAGACTTTGAGTTGCTTACCACAAAGCATAAGAACCATAAGAAAACAATAAGATATCTTCTTTTCTTTCAAATTACCAAGTTTATATTGACCAAATATAGCTATTAAACAAATGTAAAAATGACAGGTGTAATACTGATATAGACAATGAGGTGTATCGAGGTAAAGACAGAAAAGATGCAAAGAAGTAAATATTTTCAGAAACTCCAGATGCATAGGTCTCAGAGGAGACATGTTTCTGACCACACTGTAACATTTGAAACACCTGTTAAACATAAAGGTGCTTATATTTTTATTTTAAAGTTTTCATAAAATTAAGAGAAATTAGATAAATCTGCCCCAAATGGCAGGGTTAATGAAAAACTTATATATCATTATAGATCACAGATAACATGTCATTAGAAAAATAATAAATTATAAAGTAATCTTGTTGCTTCATTCACAAACCAGAATTTCCTTGTTTAAAAACTCGTGCTCTGTAGGAGAAAAACTTCTGACACAGACTTTATAACAAAAATCTGGACTTCAATTGCTTTTTTTTTTTACAATTTATTAATAAAATAAAAATCAGTTATTGTCAGTTTCTATAATCCAAAAATATTCTTTAAGTCCTTCCTTATTTTCCTTAGATAATGCTTAACTTAATTCTATATGATACCAAAGCTAAAGGGATACGGGAGTATAAATTTTGAAAATAGCCATCATATTATATCATATTAATCTTAAGATAGGTTTCAGTTAGAAAAATATTTAAAGATTTAGGGGTCAGAAATGTTGAGTGGTGTTTCTAATTAAAATTACTTAATTATTGTATTGTATTGTTAGTAATGAGACAAAACTATAAATTATATGGGATATTAAAAATATATAACTAAATAGAAAATTATATGGACTATATTAATGCACACGAAAATTCCAATTATATATTATTTTATGTTCTATACTAATTCTTTTGTGTCAGACACATTTTCTATTTTATCTTTCATTTTTAGACATTTTCTGTGGTACTCAGGGCTTACTTCTACTACTGCACTCAGAGATTACTCTGGGTGGGCCGTAGTGCCAGTGATTTAGCCCAGCTGGTCTACTTACAAAGTAAGCACCTTATACACTGTATTATTTCTCAAATTCTGACATATTTCAATCATGGTTTTAATCTAAATACTTTGCAAGCAAAATAATTTTTTAAAGGCAAGTGTGTGTGTGTGTGTGTGTGTGTGTGTGTGTGTGTGTGTGTGTGTGTGTATGTGAGTGTGTTTGAGGGCCTTTCTATATTCAACTAAATTTGGTGGAGTACTAATATAGATTCATACAAAAATATTTGGAACTTGGAATATTCAAATAATAGTACTTTACTTGGAAAAACAGTACTGATATGATTATATGTATCTATATATAGTTGTTTATTTCTTTTCTCTTAAGTGTTTTTCATGCTTTTAATGGCGTAGTTAATTTTTCTAGTGGAAGACAATGCCTCCGTTTCTTCTTGCTAGCTTCTGTGAGTTTGATTTCTACATACTCATTGTATATTTTAATACTTCTGTGAGTTTTTGATAAGTGGGAAGTGAACAATTCTTCAAGATCATGAATGCTGCTCTAAGGCTTAGGCTCTAGGAGACTAATACAAGAGTCAAAGTCCAAATAGAGAACTCAAAGGTTAATGGCCTATTACATCATTGAGAAGACCCAGGCTAACCACCACCCTGTAGATTCCTTGCAGTTTTTAAACAATCTCATTACTTGATGAATTACAAAAGACCCAATTTTCACTAAAAATATAAAAAAATGAGACATATTTAATTCAGTCCTATACTAAGTTCCTTCCCAGCTGTGGAGTTTCTTTTAATTCTATTTTCCAATAAACCTGACGATTTCCAACTCTAAGTCTGAGCTTCTTTATTATTCAATATTTTCATTCTTGTATTGAAGAATTGAAGTATTGAAGAACCCAAGAGCTATAGACAACATAGCAAAATTTGTTGCCCTGCTTCTATAAACCACTTACCCAAACATATCTAATAATCAATAATTTCCATTCAAACCTTCAGATGATATGCCACTGTTACATTTTTAAAATTTTATATAAGAAATAACCAAGTTCACAGACTTGCTGCCTTTGCACAAAGACTATATGTAATTAATAAGAAAAAGTCAATACACAAAATTACATTTAAATGTCTCTACCTTGTACTTATTTCTTTTGCTTTGATATTTATAAATAATTAAATGGAGTGATCAATCATATAGATTCCTTTATAGGAGTTTCATGAATGTTTAACACCATATTTTTGAATTCCTTGAATATATATTTTCATGCTAAGCTACGTTCTGTCTTCCAATATTTTTTTATCTTCATCCAATGGATGATTTATATCACATTTCAAAAACAGCCTAAATTACTGTAACAGTAGATACAAATTTAAATCTATCTACTCAAACAGAAACTGGGAAAATATAACTTTATTTTCCTCAGTGATATTTCTCAAGCACTATAGTAAAATGTTTCCCTTGGAAAAAAAATTGGGATAAGTGCTAGTGTTTTAAATTTTATCCAGGTCAAAAATAGATTAAAACTTTTTTTTTTTGAATAAAAAAAAAAAATCTATGGGGATTCTTTCAGCACATAGCATTTGACCCCATGTGGATTTACTCCCTGGCGTGAGTAATTGCACTCTAAAGAAAAGAATAAGGAATGACCTCACAGTTTGAAATTCTGAGAGAAAGCAAAGATTTGAGACTGTAGTATAACTCTTGATTCTTTTTATTTTTTTTTTCTGCATGACTGTGATTTTACTGTTGTGATCCTTCATGTTGCTATATTTGATGTAGCTCTTCCTATCTGTTACTCAACTGCATTTCAAATCCACCTATCTTGAAACTAAGGAGTAAACACATTTCAGTTCACAATATAAATGATAGCATTTAGCTCAGAGTTTTGTGCTATTGTGGTCCATAAAAGGATATATGTATTTGGATTTTCTCCAAATATTTTGTGATCCAGCTTCCAAGACCTATGGAGTTTACCAAATGCTACTAGTGCTAAATATATCTTGTGTTATGTTTATGAAGTAGTTTTTGAAAAAATCTAAAGCCCTGGATTAATTGTTTATTGAAGTCAACTGTATAATTAGAAAGGTATAAATTTTCAGAATCACTCAAAGACCTTTATGGGGTAGAGAGTCCTAGACATATGTTCAGCTGACAATTGCCAATGGTAACTTTCAAATCAATGTAAAAATAACTATAAAAATAGCACAGTGTCTGATTTAGGTTTCTAGTTAGTAAGTACACGTAGATTTAAGGAAAATGAAACCCCCTCTCTTTTCCTATGTCCTTCTCCTACTTTGTAACTTCTAAATTGATCCTTTTGTAAAAACATTTATAAAGATATGCTCCTTTGAGAATTAAAATCTTTTTAGCAAATCAATCAGAACTTATATAAAGTGAACATTGGAACATATTTGGTCTTGTAGGACTCTGTGACTTATGTCCACTAGTTCAAAGTACTCTTAAATAACAACTTTCAATTGTCAGAACTTTAGCAATTTCAATTTATAGAAAATATCAAACATACCTGTAATATTTTAGTTTAAGCTTACAAGCTGTCTGATAAAGATAAAATGTTGTAGGACTGTTGTCTTCACCTATGACATCTGAAACTATATCTGGTAAATAGTCAGATTAAGTTTAACACTATTAGCTTAGCATAGCCTGGCAGTTGAGAAGCCAATGCTCCCCACACACGTTTTGCTTCCCACAGACTTTTTGCTCCCCACACACTTAATATCAAGGTACTCAATCCCTCCTAGTGTCTAAAAATTATTATGTTAAAGAAAGGTTGTAAAATAATTAAAAAGAAAATTGTCTTTTCATTTTACTTTTTGCATGTTATTCTCTTATTTCACATCAGCACAATTATTTCATTAGTATAAGAAGAAATCATAGCCTAAATAAATTATAAAGATATATTTAGGCCTAGAATCTTATCAGATAACTGTTCACTAAACAAAATGTGTACTCATATTAAATCAAAATAAAAATTTCAGAGTTATTGTTTAACTTTGATTTTTTTTTTGGTTTTGGTTTTGAGTATATGAAGGAATCCTATCCTTTTTTGCATAATGCTATTTTTGCATTTTCTACTTTAAAATACTCTAATTTATAATATGAGAAACAACTACATGAAATTAATATAATTTAAAAGAGTTAAAATATTGATAATTTGTACTTGTCCAGAGGACCAACTTAATAGTCAGAGAGTAGCTATTTTTTGTGGGATATCTGAGTATAGCCTTTTTGTTTTGTTTTGTTTTGTTTTGTTTTATTGGGCCACACCAGATGATGGTCAGGGGTTACTCCTGGCTATGAGCTCAGAAATCACTCCTGGCTTGGGGGACCATATGGGATGCATAGAATTGAACTGAGGTCCATCCTGGGTCAGTTGCATGCAAGGCAAATGCCCTACCACTGCGTCATGGCTCCTGCCCTTAGCCCTATATTTTGTATAATCATATAAACAGTACAGGGAACAATTACCAAGCATAATGCTAGGAATAGCCCTCAAGAACCACCACATTTATTCCATTTCCGTCCCATCACAAAATGATAATAATTCTTAAGTCAAAATTCATGACCAAACTTTATCATGGTTGTTAATGTCAAGCATCACTACAATGTCTTTATTTAAATAATACTAGTCTTATTTAAAAAATAAGTAAATTAGTATTCCTTACTTGACTTTAACATCTTTGTCTTTTCTGAGGGTAAAATATCAGATAGTATTCAGATACTGGGACCCTCTTGATGGTGATTCTGGGATCCTTAGAGATCACTCCTGGTAACAACCTCAGGTGACTAATACAGTATCAGATATCAAAGCTGGATTATTCATGCAAGTAACTCTTCTACCCACTGTACACCCTCTTCTTCTTTTATCCTCTTGCTGGAATACTGCTGAATATACCTTAATTTAATAATAAATATATATTTTATAATCATAGGTTGAATATGATTTCTTCAGAACTCTCTTCTATATTTTACATATTGATATGATTTTATGATGAAAATTATTTTAATAAAAAGACACCAAGAGACATTTAAAGAATTATACAAGATAAAATAAGTATAAGGACCCAAACTGTCTAAGACAGATAATTATCTTTGTACCAAGAAATGAACACATTAAGAAAAAATTTACCTGAATTCTATTCTCTATAAATAGGCAATCTATAAACTTTGATTTTTTTAATTTGTAATTTTCAGGCTTTATCCAAACAAAATAATTTCTCTATCCTTTATTTTTTACTTCCTTTAAACCTCTACCCCCCTCCACACACACAAATGAAAATCTAAAAAAAGAAAAAAGAAAAAAGCCAGGGATGGTAAATTGGGCATGAATAACAGAGTTGAAGAGAAATGTATGTCTTCTTGTTCACAATTTTTTTGTGAAAAATAATTATAAAGTTAGAGAAAGTTTGGGGGCTATTTGGACAATAAAGTAGTTAAATAAAAATCAAAGCACATGTGTTTTTATTTATATGTCATATTTCTAGACAATCACCCTCTGTGCTGTAAAATTGGACTAATATTTTCCTCTATCTTTCCTCCTTCATTTTATGGAAGCATAATGTAGTGTGAAAAAAATGCATGGTAGGAGTGATTATCTGTTTAATTTAAATCCATAAATTGCTTTAGGCTAATAAAATGTCACTAAAATGTAATTCACTCATTCTTTAACAATCAAACTTCAAACAATTTGCTTGTCAAGATAGAGGGCTATAAAGGGAAGTGGGGAAGGAGCCTGAGAACATGGGTGGAGGGATGTTGACTATAATAATAAGACTGGTGCTGGAGCAATTTATTTCTAAAATACACTGAGTAACTTTATAAATCATGATGCTTTAATTTTATAAAATAAATAATATTTTGGATATATTTTCTAATAAATTTGTTTTGATATGTTTTCATACGAGATATGTGAAATAATTCTACTCAAGCATCATTTTCAAATTTGCATTTTTAACGTAAATAAGATTTCAAACAAAAAATTAGACAATCTAAATATTAAAAGAACTAACAACCTGTAAATAATATCCTTGTTTTAAAATTACTGAGCCTATTCCTAGTCAAAAAGCACTTTTGAATAACAAATATTATAATGCAATATGATAAAATGATTTTTAGATTTCTTAGAGCAATTTTATGGTTACAACTTTTGCAGAAGACTATGGACTTGGATTTTATCACATACACCACAATAACAAGAGCACAGCCATGAATGAGCATTTAACTCAAAGCAAGGAATTAATTTATGTGCACTAATGGCCTCAAAACAAACGAAAATTAAGTTTTGGAAATATTAGCAGTTATTTATTTCTTCTCTAGAGAACATAATATTTTCTTAAATAAGAATCCCTTTAAGGGGCCTTGCACTTGTTTGACCTAGAAGGGACCTAATTCAATCCCCGGCATCCCATATGATCCCCCAAGCCACAAACAATTTCTGAGCGCATAGCCAGGAGTAACTCCTGAGTGTCATTGAGTGTGGCCATAAAAAACAATCCCCTTAAGTGCTGGGAGGCTTGGCAGGCCCCCAGCCATCCTTGTCTTTTTCCCCTGACTCCAGGCCTTCCCTGCTTGCCAGCTCAGATGGACAGAAGTGAGTTCAGGTGGACACTTAGTGGTCCTCAGGCTTCCTCCCTCCTTCCGTACTCCAGGGGGGAGGTGCATGGGGAGGAGGACTGGCAGACACCTGGCTTTTGGTTCCCTCTTTGATTCTGGAGACCAGCTCTTGCCAGGTATGGGGTTTGGGGAGGCCCCATACTGGAGCCCTTCTCCCTGGCCTGGGGAGTGCTGGAGGCTTGGCAGGTCCCCAGCCGTCCTTGACTTTTTTCCCTGATTCCAGGCCTTCCCTGGGTGCCAGCTCAGATGGCCAGAAGTGGGTTCAGGTGGACTCTTAGTGGTCCTCAGGCTTCCCCCCACTCCCTCCGTACTCCAGGGGGGAGGTGCATGGGGAGGAGGGCGGGCAGACATCTGGCCTCCGGTTTCCTCTGATTCTGGAGACCAGCTCTTGCCAGGTATAAGGTTTGGGGAGGCCCCATACCGGAGCCCTTCTCCCTAGCCTGGGGCGTGCTGGGAGGCTTGGCAGGTCCCCAGCCATCCTTGTCTTTTTCCCCTGACTCCAGGCCTTCCCTGGGTGCCAGCTCAAAAGGCCAGAAGTGAGTTCAGGTGGACTCTTAGTGGTCCTCAGGCTTCCCCCCTACCTCTCCCTACACTAATGGAAATGCACTCTGGGAGGAGGGCGGGCCGTTTTAGTTCTGGTTTATATTGGGACAGTCACTGGAAATTTTTTCTCCTTGTTTTCCTATTGATAATATTGTATGCACATATTTTATATATCCATAACATCCATCTTGTATTGTGACCTTGATACTGCCCTACAAATCTTATTTCTAATATTTTACTGCCTCAGTCCCAACCCTTATTTCCCCCTATCTTCTCTGTAGGTGCAGCTCATGACATAAAGCTCACCACAGAGAGTGATGAGTGCAGTAAGAGAAATAACTATACTGAAAACTATCATAACAATGTGAATGAATGAGGGAAAAAGAAAGCCTGTCTCGAGTACAGATGTGGGTGGGGTGGGAATTAGATAGATCTGGGAAATTGGTGGTGGGAATCCTGCACTGGTGAAGGGGGGTGTTCTTTTCATGACTGTAATCATACAACTACAATTATATTTGTAATCACGGTGTTTAAATAAAGATAATTTATAAAAAAAAATCCCCTTAAATTATGCTGTAACTTTTAGAAAATGTGTATAAATATTGAAAAATGTTGCTACTATTTAAATTCTATTTATACTGAAGTCTTTTGCATAAGCTAAAGAAATTATTAACTATTATTGCCTCATTAATTATTTTTGTAAGCAAATGTTTAAAATTCTATAGTTATTGCTTGTTTTGAGGAAATATTTAAAAGACAACACATGTCAAGTAAATTATCCTTATATATAAATAAATGAACAGATTGCAAAAATTACCATAATAAATATTTTGGCTTTTAGTTTTATTTGCATATATCTATTATTTTTATTTTGTTTTGATTGTTTTTGTTTTAGGGTCACACCTGGCAGCACTCAGGGTTTACTCCTGGCTCTTCACTCAGAAATTGCTCCTGGCAGGTTTTGGGGACTTTATGGAATGCTGGGAATGTAACCCAGGTCAGTCTGGTTGGCTGCATGCAAGGTATATGTTCTACCGCTCTGCTATCTCTCTGGCTCTGATGATCTATTTATATAATTAAAACATGAATTTTCCATTGAATTCTTTACAATCAGGTAAATAAAAATACCACTGTGATTTTAGAATTAGCAAATATTTTGTCATTTAATTTGTATCTATGCTTTAATTTATTTGTATCCTGGCAAAATTATTTGACTAGCTTCCTCTTTAAATATTTGTTTTTAGTAATTGCAATTTAAATGTAAAATTTTAGTATCAGTATTTGTCATTTTTGAACACTCAACAAATCTGTTAATGAAACATTGAATTTCATTACGTGTCACTAGTTTTAAGTTACATATTCTTATAAATTCTCATGAACAATCATCAGCAATTTGAAAAAGTATATCATCTCAGTTGAGACATTTAATGTATTATGTATCAAATAATTCTCTTTGACAAAATATGTACATTTTAATTACTTAGTTCATTAATTAGTAGAAGACATAAGCTTGTTTGGATACAGTAATGAGTTAATTTTCTGTTTGTTTAGCTCCTCAGAAATTACTCCTGGCAGGCGAAGGGAGTCATATGGTAAGCCAGGGATCGAACCAGGGTCATCAGCACTGAAGGCAAACACCCTATCCTCTGTGCTATCACTCCAGTCCACAGTAATGAGTTATAATGAGTTGTAACACCCCCAAAAGTTACTACCATTTCACTTTATTTTGTTTGTTTGTATTTGGGTCACACCTGGCAGCACTCAGGTGTTACTCCTGGCTCTAGGCTTAGAAATCACCCCTGGCAGGCTTGGGGGAACATATGGGATGCCAGGATTTGAACCACTGACCTTCTGCATGCAAGGCAAATGCCTTACCTCCATGCTATCTCTCCCACCCTTCCATTTCATTTTTTGTTTTATCAAATTCAGAACTCATTTTATTGTTTTAAAGTAATTTTTTTATAAAATTTAATTTTAATTAAATTATTTGAATTGAATTTATAGTATATATTGAAATGCAACTGCTCTTTCAAATATTCACTCTAAATTTATATATTAATAAATATATTTGAATATTTTAGCAACAATCTATTTTCTATTTAAGCATTAAATTACAGTTATAAAACTAGCTTTATTGTTTGCAAATATATGTGTTGTTAGTATATTCTAAATACAAAACCTTTTTCTATGAACAGATAAAATATTCAAGTTAAATAATCAAATTTACTAAATATCTTAGATTAGAAGAAATATTTATGGAAATCTAGAAAGCTTTCAGCATCATTTAGAGAATTCAATTTGAAAACTATATATTATTAATTGTTATATATTTTAGGCTCCATCTAGCAAGTTCTAACCTCAGGGTTACTCCTAGCTGGGATTCTGAAATCATATGGTGTAAGAACATTAAACTTAGATTTTATTCAAGACAAGATCTTTACTGGCTCTAGAATTTCTCCAGACGCAGTAGTAAGTATTCACTCCTAAAGTAGAACATGCTATTTTTAGCATATGTAATTCTACAGGCTTATAGGTAAAATATTTACACTACTTCTTACAGTCCTGATAGATCCTGAATGTAAATAGAATATTGTTTTAGCCATGAGCATTTTAGAAAGATAATAGAGCACTAATATTTTACTTGAAAGGCATTACAATTTATTGAATCATTGTTAAATCAGAAATCTACTGTCCAATTAAAGTATACATTGCCTGACAATTGTAGAGGGTCACAAATGTAGCCCGTTTTGTTGAACATGTTTAGCATGCCTGAGAGTTTCATCAAAAGCAATGAGAAATGAGACACATGTATGGAATGTTATCTGCGAAAAGCACATGTGTATTTCATAACTTTTGTCCATACCTATTGAGGATTCAGGCACTGCACATCTTTATAAGGTAAGGAATGTGTGCTACACTGTTGAAAGGAGAATCTTCTAATAAATTGTGTATTTTAATAATTAGGATTTTTAAGTCTATAGTTATTCTATAGCAATTGGCAAAAATTGCTTGTGCCTTACATTCATGAATCTTTAAAACCTTTAGAAAATTCTTAACTTCACATTTCTTATCAAGCTCAATAATTTTGGATGCATAGATTATGGAGTCCTCAATAATATTCCTATTTTAATTTTTTATTTGGGGGCATGGGATTCTAAAATTTTTGGCACTTCATGTTAAACTTACTGTGTTCCAGATGCTTTTTGAAAACAAAATTATTGTTAACTCCACTAAATTCCCAGTTAATTCATACTCACACTTCACATTGTATCTGTGAAGATTTCTGATTCAACCTAATTTGTTTTGGGACAAATTAAAGGTGTCATTCTTTATATTTTTAGTCATCTCTACCTAGAAAAGATTTCTGGTTTCTAGTTTTGAATTGAGCCCCTAGGTTTAAGCTATATTCACCATCACCTTTCTTCTAAAATTTCAACAAATCCTTTTATGTCCATGTTATAGATTTCAGAGTATTTATATTTTAAATGATATTTCAGGCTCTATTTCTATATTGTTAAAAAATAAAACAATATTGCAGGTCAAAATTGTCTGTGCAAGATAGAAGATAAAAATAACCCCCCCAAATCATTAAATATGTTTGAACCACAATGTTGCTCTTAAGAGGAAGAAAAATTCAAGTGATTTAAGCTGAATGCATTTATTCTCTTGCATTTCTATATGTAAGAAATTTAAAAAATAAAATATCCACAGTATGTATAAAATGAGAATAAGCCTTCTTTCTTATTTTTCACCTAGAATTTCACCCACAATTCTTGGTTGAGAAGGATCTCACTTCAACCTATGCATGTATCATCATATTTCTACTGTCTGCTCCTTCTCTTTCACTCTTTGAGTCCTGTGTACTTTGAGCACATCTGTAGAATCCAACACAATCTTTTCATTCCAAATCTTTTATTTAGTTATATCTGTGCAATTTTTTTTACCATGTGACACATTTGAAGACCAGAGTCACTTTCTGGAACTCTTGAGCCTGTCTACCCAAGTGTATATTAATCATTTGCAACACAAAAAGGGATATAATGTTAGAAGAATAAAATTGGGCACAATTAAATCAGTGTACTTATCTAAAAATAAGATATCTTTCAAGAAACAAACAGTTATATTTTCAACAGATTTTTTTAAAGTTTTATTGATCATTGAAATTATTTTTGTAGCATATCTAGAGGTTATTTGGTTAGCTGACTAGTCTGCATTTTACTGCATAGTCAAAATGGGGAATAACTCTAATTCTCTAAAAGTCTATCCATTTATACCTTTAACAAGAGTCAGGAATCAGATTCAGTTTAAGGAAACACTCCAGAGATGGGAATGAGATGCCAGTGAAAGTTCAAGTTAAAATGACAAGAGTTGTTCCATGCTATTGTAATAGGATCCAAGAGCATTATAATGCAGAGGAGAGACTGAACTTCTGTGGCTGTCATCAAAGATGACTGAACTTTTAAATTTTGAGGTAAACTGGTGAACAATATTGTTGCAGATTAGGAGGTTGAAATTGTAATTAGGTCAATTACGTTAGCTAAGAAATATAGCTCCATCTATTCATCTTATCAAACAAAGAAGTCAGTCTTCCTTGATGTGGACGCATTTCAAAGATTTGATTCCCAGTTCTATGAGAAAGAAAATTCTAAAATGTGAAACTAGTGAGATTCTGGAAAAGAGTGTTATGTGGGAAAGGACAAAAAAAATTTTTTTTAAAGTCACATTCTCTAGTAAAATGATCTATACAAAAGAAGATTGGTATCTAGTCTTAACCAAGTTGAGGCATCTGTTAATAAATTCTTTGGGGGACCAAAGAGATAGTACTGTAAGTAGAGCACTTACATTCCTTGTGGCCTTCTTAGTTCTATCTGTGTCCCATATAACTTTTCTAACTCACCAGGAATGATTCCTAATTTAGCAATTATATTTGAGCACAGCAAGGTATGACATAGAAATCAAAAAAACATATTTTTATATATGTAAAATATAATTATTAATTTTTGCATCTTACCTATTTATAAACTCTTTTACTTTATTTTTCTCACACTAAAAGTCATTTTTTCCTAGCCATTTAATTAAAGACCTTCAGGTACAACTCTATTTGATATTTCTCTCATTACAAAATATGATATTAGTTACATTTAATTAATTTTCTCAAACAACCCCGTATTTTATAATTAATAAATATTCCCTTTGCAGAACTTAAATAGAAGTTTGTTTAGGTATATTAATGTCAATATGTTCAAAACAAGAGACAAATTATTAAACTTTGGCAATGAAGTAAACTAATAACTTTCGTTGAACAAATATTTTATACCATAGCAGAAAGTGAAGAATGCTAGCCCACTCACATATGCTACTTGATGAGAATATAGTAGACTGACACCATTTTCATAGTAAAGTACTACTATAACATATAACATATAACATTTCTTCCTAAAATTGCATAAGTAAAAAAGGTATTATTTTACCAATGATTATTTGTCATGGTTCTAACTTAATAGTCCAAATAATTAGTGGACTCAAATTTCCAAAATTTTAATATGTTTAAATATTAACTTTTTTATCAGTTAAATATATTAATGTTTAATTGTTAAAATTAAGAAATATAAATATATTTAACATTTAAAATATATTTAACTTATTTAAATATCCCAACATATTTAGACATATGACTAATACCATTAGATAGCTGTTACTTTCATATTTTATTTTACTTTTCAAGAATTATATTATTGATAGATATTCTGAAGTATAATATTTTAAAATATTTTTACCTTTAATTTAGATATTTTGTTGTGATGAGCAATATACTCTCTTAAATCTAGAAGCATAATCACAGTATTTAAGAGCAATAATTATCCAGGCAGTTGGACAGTCCCGGAGAATAATAGTATCCCACAGAGAAAGCATGATAATTATTGGTAGTGCCAAATAAATCTCTTTTTAAATAGAAGAGAATAAAGAACAATTTAAACATGGCCTAACAACAACATGTATGCCTCTTGTTTTGATGAAGATGTCCTATAAATAAAGACTGAATTTACATGCAACTATTTGCTTGTCTTTTAGCAGTCCTTCAATTTTTGAACAGTAGAACGATATATTTACATATATATATTTTATATATTTATGTTTGTTCAAAAAATCAAAGAGGCAGGGTTTCCATTGTTACTGGAAGTTGAGTTTTAAACATAAAGTATTTCAAAACCAATCCCACAACCAGTGTTAAATTCCAACACCAGTGCTCCCAAACACTGTCAACTCCCCATTCCCCAACCTGACTTCCTTATCCCTTGCCTTTCTCCTTGGTAGCATGCACATTAAATTTTTTTTTCAGCTTAGATCTCATGTTTTCAGAGTTGTTGAGTCTGTGCTTTAGACATAAAAGTCTACCACTTTCCTATACCCCCTATATAACAGACACATAGACTTATTCTTATTCTCCAATTCCTTCCTTTCTCATATTCTTCCTTCCCTCTTTGACTCTTTTCTCTTCCTTTCATCCTTAATCCCTAGAGTTAAGTTTGATGTAGTTACACATACATTTTAAAAATTATAGACTTGAATAAAGATCTATATTTCTTCAATAAGAGTAATAATAATAAGGAATAATAATGATAGCAAGAAATGGATAGCAAAATAATATAGTATATAATCCATTATATATTGTATTTCATATATAATAAAATAATAATAGAAATAATGATAGTAAGAAATAATAGTAATAGTAAACTATATTTTTGTAAAGGTTATAGTTGAAGTTTTTATAAGCATAAGAAAATATCTCTTGTTAATATCTCTTGTAAATATCTCTTCTAAGTATTCTAAATAGATAAATTCATATAGTCATTTTTCCCTGCAGATAAAACCTTTTTAAAGAATAATATATTTTTATACCTATTTTAGTAAAAACAGTCCAGGTTGGATGTTTTTAAACACATTAGCAAGCCATATGCTTATAATTCAAAGCTTTCACAAGACCAAATGATGAATATGTTGAAAAGTAAAGTGGCTAAATAGAGTTATCTGGCTATATTAACTGAACTGATGTTAATTTTCAGATCATTCATTTAACAAGTAGATTCTAGGCAATCAAATTAATATTTTGGGACCACTAACAAGATATTGTTAAATAATTATGGTAACTGTGAGGATACCAATTTACACATGAATATTTTTAAATATATTGTGTATTTTAAGAACTATGATCATTTTTAGCATTATTATTTTTAATTTCAGAAGAATAATAGTCAACTCTCTAGAAGAACCTTAATTATTTACTTTTAGCCACACAATTAGATGAAATTAATGAGTTACTATATGGAACACTTTGATATTGATAATATATTAAAATATATAGTAAATTAAAATATGATTTTTGTAATTATGGCTTTAATATTAGACTTTGGTGCAGTGGAATAAGATGAATCATGATATATTATTGTGACTAAGGTGCCAAGTATTTAACCTGGGTCAGTCATATCTTAGGCAAGTTTTGTACTATCACTCTTATCTCTTCTCATAATGTTCTCTATCTTTTACCAAAATTAATGTGGCATGTAATTAGAATGGGACAATCAAAAGCAAAGACATTTAATAAATATAAATGTTGGGGGCCAAAGATAGTGCAAAGTTAAACAACTTGCTTTACTCTTCTACAACCTGATTCAATTCATAGCATGGCATTTGGTGTCTCAAGCCAAACATTAATGATTCCAAAGTGCAGAGTCAAAAGGCCAGATTGCAGCAAAGTACAACTCAAAAAAGCAACAAAACAAAATAAAAAAAAACATAAAACAAAAGAAAACTAACACAGAAGTGCAGGTTAGTTAATATATCATTGTACTCTCCAAAATAATTGGCAATGATTTTATGATTTTCTAAATGCCACACAAAATACTTTTCTTTCTTATTTTTACATTTTCTGACATCAATGACATGTTTTATAGACTATTATTTAACTTGCTTGGGGGCTAAGTAGTTAATGAATATTTTTTCTTAAATATCTAAATACTCAGGGTGTTCCTTATTTTTTGCCCTCAGATTACTTGACATACATACATACATACGTACATATACATATACATACATTTCATAAAGGGATCAATATTGGACCCATGTGGTTCAAGAACTATTCTTCATTCTGTTACATGGGTGACTCTAGTAGTTTTCGGGGGACCAAATGTGGTAACAGGGAATACTATAAATTATTATGAAATTAATAGTTTATAATGATTCAGCTAAATTCACAGGTGTATATATGTAAAGCATTCTATACATTTGAATTGTTTTTATAATATATTACATTTGAATTAGATATGATTGATGTAAAACAAAGATGTTTTCAATATTTTTCTATCAAGGAATAACCATCATAATAATTCTTGTTAATCTAGTACCTCACAGACTGGCTGTATTTTTATTTCTTAGAAATTGTAAATATTTATTATTTAGTAACTGCTAATGATATTTGACAGGTATTCATGTCAAGTACATTATAAGATACAAATTGTGTATATAATTTTATACAGTTTTTACCACAATGACCCATTTGGGCATCTGAAGACCACACACCCTATCTCTTAATCTAAGATTTCTATAATTTATTTTATACTTCTCAATATGTGTAAAATAATGTGGTGCTGTATTTTTAAAAATTTGTTTTATTGAAGTTGGTGTTCTCAAGCCTTTCCATTTTATTATAAAAAAGGCATAATTTCCTTCCTGCATAGTCCATTGATATGTGATAACAGGTGCACAGAGACGAATAAATGAGATGAGGGCTACTGGTGGTCAAATGGTGGCTTTATTTGAATTCCTTCTGCAGTTTTTAATTTATCCTATTTTATAGACTAGGCCCAGGTGGCTGTAAAGGAGGGTTATAAGGAGAGCTGAAAAAGAATGGGAAAAACAAAGCTTAAAGAACAGGAATAAAACTGAAGAAGTTGTCCTGCTGCAAGGAGACTGAAGTCAGATATTAGCATAGGAAAAATCATGAGTGTTTACATGTTTTAAAGGGACAGAAAAGCCAGAAAAAGAGATAGGAATTGGATACTTGCATAAGAAAACCAAAGGAGCTTGCCTGCAGCTTAATCTAATTTAAACAACCATTTTGGTTCATAATGATAATTGTGCCAGGCTCTGTGTCATTTTGGACTTGCTGCTTCTGAGGTCGTTATCTTATTTTTTGGACGGTTTTCATGATGGCCATGCTGGAAATGCTGACTTGGGATCATGTCTAGATTCCAACATTTTTTTGTAATTTAGCTCAAGAGTATAGGCCAGTATATATTTAATTTAGTCAGGGCTTCAAAATGGGCTACTTTTCTCTGCAGAGGTAGTATCCTAGGGAAAAAAAATTAACGTGAAAATAAGAACCATTTCTGTGCTCCCACAGAATGGCTAAAGCTTCTCCACCAGAATGAAGCATCAAGTCCTAGGAGGGAATTACCAATGCCTTTGGCAAGGCTTTAATACTGTACTCCAGGCCTATTGTGTTCATGTGTTCCAGCAATTTCCTCTTGGAGAGCTGGAGCATCAAGACAAGTTTCCCTTAATGTCCAAAAAGTGATATTGAAATCTGTCCCATTCCTCTAGCAAGTGATCATATATATTCCTGGGGTTATACAGACCGGAAAACTATTCCAATCACTCAGTAGCCCCCTTTTGTTCAAAGACTTCCAGCTTCCTCTGAGACCAAGGAGAAACTTGTTTGTTATAGGGTTTCGAGTTATTGGTCAATATCTTTGTTAAGAGTGGCTTGAGTAGTCCAAAGGTGCTGAGTAATTTTTTTTACTATATTTCTCAGAAATCATGCATTTGTGTCAACGTCTGAATTGGTCCTTCCAGTGACTGCTGCAGTGGCTCTGATAACTTTTCCTAGGACACAAAAGGACAAACAGTGGATGATCATTCTGCATTTGCTGGAGTTGGAGCCGTGTACCTGGTCGGAATCCACAGTTTGGGGGGAGCTTTGGCCATCTGAGGATGCATAGACATATTGTTTCTAAGGATTTACTCGCATTTACTGTTTAAACCATATTTTAGTTAATTAAATATGGCTTTCAAAATTTGTATAGGTTTATGGTCACCCCATGTATACTCAAATATGAATGAGTTTCTAATTTCCATAGAAAATGCTTTTCATTTAATGTAATTCTTCTTTTAAATAATCATATTTTTATCACAGGTTTTAGTTCGCTTATTTTTTTTTCTTTTCTTTATAATTTTATTGCTCAATAATATAATGTTTCCACATAAATATCTTTACTAGGGTTGCTGATTACCTTTTCGTCTTAGCTTTTCCTTCTGTTTTTATCAAATCAACCTGCTCTTGCTTTAATAATGAAGATAACATTTAGGACAAGGTGAGGCTGTACATTAATGTACTCAGGGCTTACTCCTGAATTTACTCAGGGATCATTGCTAAAAATGTTCAAAGGTGCTAACTACATGTGATGTCAGGTTGAATTCAATTTGGCCCATAGTATTACTGTTGTTTATTCTGATCCAAACTGAATATTTAATTATTATGGTTTGTATCCTAAATAGCTCTCTGTTAAATCTCTGTATGTTTTTAAGTAAAATTTCTCTACTTAATTGCTGGATTCCCTAGTCAGAATCATGTGCTTCCTTGAGTACCTGGACTAACATATTTTCTCAGCCATTCTACTTTCTGTTTGCTAGAGAATAAGCAAGTTGATCAGAAATATAATGTCCTCCCTTTTTCAGTGAGAATGCAAATTTTATAGCTTCAAAATTGACTGAAATTAGACTATGAACCAAATTGTGAAAATTAGACCCAAGATACCTCCTCTTTTCTGAAATTTGAGATTTGAAATATATAATTTGAAATTTAAGACTTTTGTTATCTACATCTATATCCCTAATGTTGTTCTGAGTTTTGTTATTTCTCAGATGTATATTGTACTGTATGATCATGAAATTTAACAGAGTTAACCCTGCATCTATTTTATGGATGTGTGTTTTAACATATATGTATTTATTTATCCAATTTATTTGAATGTGTAAAGTAATTTAGACTGTGGTATACCAAAATAAAAGTATGCTATGTCTCTGAATGGCTACCTTCATTATCTAACTCATTAAAAAAAACAAAATATATGGCCTTATTCTCAAAGAACTAAAAGGCAATTACCAGTATATATATCATAATCTAGAGATTTTTCATTTACTTATTTTTTAAGATAAATTTGGCCACAACCAGTAATGCTCAAGGTTTATTCCTGCATGGCTCTTAGGATCATATTCCATAAATCAAACATGGTACATTACCTGCTTATTACCACTTTAATGCTTTTCTTCATTTACACACGTATCATTCAAAAAATATCATGTGGGTTTGTATACTACTGAAGACATGTTCCCTCAAATATTGAACATTCCAAATATTAAAAGGGTGACACTGACTTTGACAGATATTCCAGATAGATAACAGAGCATCTTTATATGTGCTGCTCACTAACTGACTTTTCAAACTTTTTGACCTGCTGAACTATAATGTTTTCTATCAAGAAGTCAACTTTTTCTTTTCAGATTCTGCAGTCCAGGTAATAGACTCAATAGTAATAATAAAAAAAAAGTACAAGGTATTTCTGCACCTAATCACAAATGGTATAAAAACTAAATTTTACTAGATCCCTAACTGAATACATAAGGAACATCCAACTAACAGCCATAGAAGTTGTCATAATACCTCTCTCAAAATTATGAATGCATGCTCAAAATGGTTTCTGGCAAGGTAATTGGGATGAGAGGCTTTTTTCCTTCTTTGCAGAAACTACTTGGAAAATAATACTTCTCTACATAGGTCATATATAGATGTTGCATAATATTTTTTTGCTGCATCCAGAGAAAGCAGCCAGAGGATCAAGGCTTCATGTGAAGAGAGTGGATCTAAGGCAATCAGAAAAAAAGGTTGAGATTTTTTCTTTTTTTGTTTATTTATTTAAAATAATTTCAAAATTACAAACATGTTTGCAGTTGGGCTTCAGTCATAAAAAGAAAAGTCTCCTTTACCTGTGTAACATTCCCACCACTAATGCCTATTGTTATTGTTGTTGTTATTATTATTATTATTTTGGTTTTTGCACCACACCTGGTGACACTCAGGGGTTACTCATAGCTCTGCACCTGGAAACTGCTCCTGGCTTGGAGGACCATATGGAATGCCTGGGGATCAAACTGTGTGGACTCTCCTGTGTCCACTGCGTGCAAGGCAACTCCCAGTCGCTGCGTCACCATTCTACCCCATTATTATTTTTTAATCAAACATAGAGACTCTCATCTCAAAATATTTCAGTTATAGAAGGAAATGAACAATTATTTAATTTAAGTTAGATATTCTCTCTATACAATAAAAAAACACCATTTTACTGACAATTAATTTTGTGAGGGGCCAGAGAGAAAGCACAGTGGTAGGATATTTGTCTTGCATAAGGCCAATCCAGGACTGACCAGCTTCTATCCCTAGAATCCCATGTAGTCCCCCAAGCCTGCCAGAAGTGATTTCTGAGTACAAAGCCAGGAGTAACTCCTGAGTGCCACCGGGTTTGGCCCAAACAAAACAAAACAAAACAAAACAAAACAAAACAAAACAAAAAGGTTGTGTATGTCACGATACATTGGTTTATATCTGAACTATTATAGACTTCAATGTGTGTGTGGGGAGTTTGGGACCACACCTGGCAGCACTCAGGGGTTACTCTAGGCGCTATGTTCAGAAATCACTCCTGGTAGGCTCGTGGGACTATATGGAATGACAGGGATTGAACCAGGGTCCATCCTAGGTTGACCATTTGCAAAGCAAACACCCTACCACTGTACTATTGCTCCGACCCAAACTTAAAATTTTCTTTGGGGAATGTTTTGGACAGTTTATTTTTACGATTATTTTTTTTTCAATTATACATTTTATATTTAGTTTCCAATTTTTTTTGTTTGTTTGTTTAAACTTCACTCATGGCGCTCAGGGCTTACTGTTAGCTTTGCACAATTGAAGGAAAATATGGGATGAAGAAAATTATACAATGCAAGCACACTCTGGCCTTGAGTTTTGAATCATTTTTTTTGAATTATATTTTATTTTATAGAAACCATCATGATTTAAAAAGTCCTTCATAGTTTGGTTTCAGACATACAATGAATCAAGGCCAATTCCATCACCAGTAGCAACTTCTTTCACCATGATCCTAGAGTGCACTCCAAACACCACCCTTCAGCCTGCCAGTATAACAGGCTAATTTAAAGTTTAGATTGTTAGGATTTGGGCCTTTTTATTCCATTGATGTTGATGTGCTTGGATATTTAGTTCTGCCCTCCCTTTTTTCTCCACCAATGCAAATAAGACCTCTTGGCCCCCAGTCCCCATCATTTTATATTTGTGTTTCTTCTCCACTCAGTTTTTTTTTTTTCTTCTCCTCTCTATACTCTGGGCCAATGGTGGGTTTTTCAATTAAATTAACTGTTAAATCTAATGATTAAAGTTGTTGTCACTTATAATTTCCAAGAATTAAAATAAACTAGGTACTCATTGAAAGGAACTAAAAGAAAGAGATGCAGTGTACTTTTATTGGTTTTGTTTTGTTTTAGGGTAACACTCTGGAGACAATCAGGGGTTGCTCCTGACTCTGCATTTAGAAATTACTCTAGAAGACTCAGGGGCCATATGAGATGCCTGGATGGATACCAGGACAGCCATTTGCAAGGCAAATGCTCTATCTGCTGTGACATAACTCTTGCCACAAATTTCATTCTTGATTATGAGCCCTATTATCAAAAATTAAAAATCCCATGTTTCCTTAAAGTATCTTTATAGCAAAATGGCCCATTCTATATACATGTTTTAAAACCATAAAAATTTGCAAGACTAGTTGTTCATCTCCTGTTTACTGGAAAACATTAGTATTGCACTTTACTGCCCTTTGTTTTACTTATATTTCTATAAAGTATAAAATAAGAAATAATAGTTTTGGTTGTGTCTTTTCTGATTAATTAAATGCATGTTACAAAAGAAAGTGATATTATATATTTAGTAAATATATGACTGAGTGACTTTAGCATCTTAAATTATTAATGTATGTTAAATTTAATAAATATACAAAGTGACCTACAATATTATTGCTAACTTTCTAATGCTATAAAGCAAAATAGTAGTTGAGTATAAATATCATATTTTTAACAGAAATTTAACTAATAAACAGATCTAAATTTGCATAAAATATTTATAAATTAGGAGAGTAAGAACACATATATTTAATATTAAATTAATATTACATTACTTTTGGGAAAATCTTTATAAATTTTCATCAGAAATGTATAAAGGCTCACTATGCTCTGGCTTATAATCTGTCAAATTTCTAATTCTCAGATGACTAAACACAGTTATAATTAATAAAATAATATAAAAAGGAGTCATTAGTAACAAAAAGCATAGTGAGACTTCATTTTGAATGGAAGAAAAGAATACTTTATCTCTGTTAAATATGTCAGCCAGAAGTAGCAGAACAGTAACATTAATAATGTGTTCCCTGATAATACAGATGAGAATTGAATGATGAATTAGATTGGGATTGCAGATAGTAAACCTGAAAATGTTGGAACATACAATAAAAAGACTAAGGAGAGTATTTTTCAAAGGCAAGCAAACGATAAAAAGAGCAAGAATAATAATGGACACATTGATAATGAGTTAAGACTCTTAGAGTCTTAACTAAGAGAAATGAAAAAGTAATAAATTCCTTAAATTTGTTCAACATGGATACAAACTAGGTTATAAAAAGAGAAAGGAATATAAAAAACTAAGTATTATCACTTGGTGATTGGTGATGTCTAGTGTTATTAACACCAGTAATATGTTATTTAATGTTTAATGAAATAGACTCTAAAATATTAATTATGGACAGTGGTACATAGAGATAATTATCAAGCTATTCATGCAAAATGGTAGCCATGTTTTACAAAATAAATTGTATAAATATGAACAAATTTCAGAAACATACCTAAATATTTCCCTCAGTTTACTTTGACCCATTGATTTTAATTTTAGTGTTTACATTGAAGCATATATGTTAAGAAGGTAAACTTCCCAAAAAACTCATCATAAAATAAAATCAATCATTTTTAAATAAGCACCTTTTTATTTAAGCACCTTGATTACAGACATGATTGTAGTTGGGTTTCGGTCATATAAGAAACCCTCTTCACCAGTGCAACATTCCCATCACCAGTGCCCCACATATCTCTCTTTCCCACCCCCCCCCAATCTGTATTTGAGACAGACTTTCTACTTTCCTCATTCATTCACTTGAAAACAATCATTTTGATCACAGACCAATGAGAGCATTTCTTTTTATTGTTTGTTTTTTTTTTTGGGGGGGGGCCACACCCTGTGACGCTCAGGGGTTACTCCTGGCTATGCACTCAGAAGTTGCTCCTGGCTTCTTGGGGGACCATATGGGACGCCGGGGGATCGAACCGCGGTCCGTCCTAGGCTAGCGCAGGCAAGGCAGGCACCTTACCTCCAGCGCCACCGCCCGGCCCCGAGAGCATTTCTTATATCACTTGGTATATTAGCTTATTCGAAATATTCAAACAAAATACATTTAAAATTAGTGATTTATGTTATTACTTTATATTCATGCCATTTCACTCCATTCATATATGCAAAGAACAAAAAGAAAGTCACTCTTATAACTCCTTAAAAAGTTTGTCATGAATAGATATTGATAATAATCTGAGCAAAATAAGTCAGAGGAAGAGAGATATACATATACTAAGTGCAGTCATTTGTAAAATATAATAAAAAGATAGTATGCCATTAATACGGCATTAATACCAGATTAGAATTGAAATGAGGGTCAGAGGGCCAGTTCATGTTACAAGTAGCTAAGCATGCAGTTGTCAAAGGAGATACCACTATAAAAATGATACTTGGGAATATAAAAAGAAAGTCATGGTTACCCTTATGCAACATAACTGTTTACAAAATAAAATTTAACACAAAAAGGAGAGGAAGAACAACAACAAAGAGAACAATAAGAAGGAGAAGAAGAAGAATGTGAAGTAGATTTTGAAGAAATAGGCTGAAAGAAGATGAAAGAGGATATGGATGGGAGGAGGAGGAGGTGGAGGAGAGGAGAGGAAAGAATAAGGAAAAAAATAGAGAAGACAAAGACAGAGAAGATAGAGAAGAAAAAGAAGGAAGAGAAGGTGGTAGTGGAGGTGGTGGAGAGGAAAAATAGGAAAAAGTTGGAGAATAAGGAAGACAAAGACAGAAAGAGAAGAAAGGGAAAAAGAAGAGGAAGAGAAGAAATAAAAAGAAGAAGAAGAAGAAGAAGAAGAAGAAGAAGAAGAAGAAGAAGAAGAAGAAGAAGAAGAAAAAGGAGGAGGAGGAGGAGGAGGAGGAACTAGGAGGTAGAGGAAGTGGAGGTGAGATGATATAAAAATAATAAGAATTTAAAGAAAAAAAGGTGTAGTGGAAAGAAAATAAGAAGGTGGAGAAAGAAGAGTATAAGAAGGAAGAAGATTAAATTGAGTCTTAGAAGAAGTTGAAAAGGAGGATGAGGAGGTGAAGTAGGAAGAGGAGGAGGAAAGAAGGAGAAATAGAAGAGCAGCTTCTCCAGAAGAAGCTTTTCTCCAGAGGCTGTTAACTGGGGGCTTGGGGCACTGGTGGCAGGAAATGTGCACTGGTGAAAAGCGATGTACATTTTATGACTGTAACACAATCGTGAACAACTTTCCAATTGTGAAAAAGAAAAAAGAAAAACCTAACTGCATTATGAACAACCTTGTAACCATGTGTTTACCTAAAGCAATTTTGAAATAATGATCATCATACTTAGAGCAATTCTATATCATTTTACAACTGTCTTAGAAATGAACAAGTCTACAAAATGATCTATCCAGAAACTAGGAGTAGATCTATCCAGAAACTGGTTGAAAACTAACTGAACTTTTAACTTCACTTGTAGCAATTTTGCTCAGAAAAAAACAAATTTCATACATAGTAATTTGTGCATATTTATATGTGTTATACGCAACATATATAATTGAAATAATAAAATTATACTATACTTTACATTTAAAAATTTTACATTTAAGATTTTTTTTTTACTTTTTACTTTTTAAGATGTTTAGATTACAGTTATATGTATATCTAAAAGGGTCTTTTGAAGAGACATTGAATTACTTTCATATTTTAAATTGCTGCAATTTTGTTCTGTTTCTCTTTTTCCAGCATTGAAAATCTAAATTTATTTTCACACATAATTTCTTATCCAAGTTTATGTTAAAAATGTAACTGAGAGCTAAGTTTAAGGCTAGTGTTCTTTTATGGAGGCACAAGACCAGCATAAGGAGAGTAAGAAAAAAGCTTAATAAGTGAACAATATTGACACAATGAATGTAGATACAGGTGGTTTGTACAAAATTAGCCACATTTATAACGGAGACAATGCCACATTACTAGCTAAGTCATTCTGGATAGATTGCACTTCATCAAGGAAAAGACTAGAGAAAAAAGTCTTGCCAGATCTTCTGGAGAAACTTCTCACCTTCTCCTGCTCCTCTTCCTGCTTCACCTCCTCTTCTTCCTACATCTTTTCTTCATACTCTTCCTCCTCCTCCTCCTTCACCACCTCTATTTACTTTTCCTCCTAATCCTCACCTTCTTAGTCTCCTCCATCTCCACTTTCTTTTTTCTTCTACTACACCATATTCTCTCTTCTCGTTCTTCTTCTCTTTCTTTTTTCCTCTCCTCCTCTGCCTTGAAGTTATGGTTATCAACCCACAACACTAATAATATACCATGAAAAGTGAAAAATTGCTCCTTGGCCATATTACTTTTTTTAAAATACCACGTATTTGGAAATATCCAGGACTTCCCATAATGAGGCAACTACTGAGATTAATCCTAATTTCTCATGTTACTGTGCTTATAAAATCCTCCCCCTCAAAAAATGAATTTGTTCTATTTCATAACCTATATCAAAATATCATATTTGCTCATGTGAGCAGCAATATGTTTGTTTTAAAATTGTATCAAGTTATCTCACCATTTTTCACAACTGATTGAATTATTTTTTCAAAGAATTTCTATAAACCATTTTCCAAATTTTAAATTATATCCTGGATAAACAATTAGTGATTTATGGGATCTTAGTTGGAAGGTTGGTGCCTTCTGTTAGCAATATATCAGTCTAGGGCTTTGATTTTTAACCTTTATTTTGGAAGATATAGTTCACATTTATTATTTTTTATAAATTTGACAGTACTATTAATTCTTACATATGGGTTCACTACACGATGGTCAATTAGATACTTCTGGATAACCTTTCCATTTGCTCATCTAACAATGTCTTGAGTATGATAATTACAATCAGATCCATGTAACTCGGTTCTATTGCATGCTCAAGAATGCATAATTAGAATTCTCTGAATTCATTTCTTTCTGATTTAAGCGGTTTCTAATTCAACAACTTTCCCCCTTAATAAGTTTTGTGCTAAGAAATCTCTTTTTCTATAATATATTACAACTAACCATATAGAAGGAATAGTAAAAGAAATAATTCAAGCAACAAATTTTGGTAGTATAGCAATAAATAGAAATATGCTCTGTCATTTTGAAATAAAGCAGGTATTAGAAATTAAGTATAGATTTTACATTACATTTTGACATGCTTTGGTCTTGAACAGCTGCAGATATCACAAATCTTCTAATACATCTTATATCAGCCTAAAAATTCATTCAATGTGTCTAGAACTCAATGCACTAAAAATGCACCTCCAAAAGTTTTATACAGATGCAAAATTTATTTTTCAAGTACACACTTTGCTACTCTGTAATAAAAATGAAATGTATTTTCTTTACACCTGAGTATGGGATATAGGTATTTTTTTAAGTTTTATTATGTTATTTTTATGGTTTAGAAATAACACAATTCTTATGCAAACTTATTGAATTGCCATTACATATGAATTCATAAGTATATTCATATGTAGATAAATAAATATAAATAATAATAAATAAGTATTGGTATATATTAAGTAATATTTATTTAGATAAAAAATTATAAATCTATGACCAATCCTTTCGTGTAAACTGTTTATTCAAAACTAGTCTGAAACACTCCTATTCACATTAAATTGTCTAAGTATTGCAAAAAGCCATCTAGCACTTCAGATTTATGGATAAAATCAATTATTTAATTTATAATCATTGTGCATGGCTAACTTGCTTGTGAAAATTTACATGAAATGAAACATTATTTTTTGAAAAGTATAAATAATGTTTAATTCCAAGTTTAGTAACTAATAACTACATATTTTAAATGTACAGTCATTTATTAAAATACTTTGTTTTTTTCTGCCTAATTTAATTTCTGATATAATTTTAAGTATAGAGGGAGAAAACAAACAAATTTAGGGGGATTATTTTAGTTGAAAGTATGTATATGACAGCAGAAATACATTGCTTTTTGTTTTGTTTTGCTTTGCTTATGTTATTGGACCACACCCATCAGCGCTCAGGGGATATTCTGGCTCTACACTCAGAAATTACTCTTGGCAGGCTCAGAGAACCATATGAGATGCAGAGGATTGAAACTGGGTCAGCTGCATGCAAAGCAAATGCCCTAACGTCTCAGGTCCCCAATGTCTTAAAAGTGACAATAATATATAGGTTTATAGAATAAACTATATAAAACATAAGAAAAATATTTTGTGTTCTATTATGATTTACAATTTTCAAATATCTGTACTATTTTCTCTGAATTTATTTAGATATGTGCTTAAATGCCCAACTGTTAGGACACTCACTCTAAAAAATTATTCTATTACAGTTTTCTCAAAATATATGTTGTTTTATTTGTATTATTTGACTTTCTATGAACTTTTCCGTAATTGAATTTGGGGTTCTGTTTAACAGCTCTCTCTAAGAGGAAAGGGTAAGTTCGATTTAAATTCATAAGATTTTAGTTCACTTATCACTCTAGTATTAATGGCTTGTATATAATAAGCATTTTTGACCTATTACGGATAAACAGAGAAGAGAGCTTTAAGTATGTTTCTCTTACACTAGATAAGCCCAGCCTCTTGGTCTGGCAGGAAATAACCCTCATTTTATTCTTACCATTTAGCCATGCAATTTTCAGTGAACAAAATTCCAAAAATTATGATGATTTAATGAGAAAATGACAGCACAAATGGATAAATTGAATGCCCTAATTTTAACTCCTATAGACCTGGTTCTTTCTTAATCACTAGGAGAGAGAAGAGGAAGGGAAACCTAAGTATGAGTCTTGCTAAAGAGTGAATGATAATGTGAATCTTTAGAATCTTAGGCTCATTGCTAGGGCATAAAATAGCCCATTGTAGATGGCAGTACTCAACACAACTATGGGGACTCAGGGGTGCATCTTCTCTACATTTTCTTCTTGGCACTCTCAGCCATTCTTTTGGCATTAGTGAAACAGTGTATTGCTGCCGCTGCCAGCAGTAAAGAGATATGCTCTGCAGTACAAATAACTAGAGGGTATAGGAGTCAGACCAATAGGAGACTAAAAATAGGAAAGGAGTGAATCCAGTATGTTGGTGCAGACAATGGTGACTGTGAGCATTAAAGAGACGCTTTCAGGCAGAAATGTTGGTTTAACATGATCAGGGGACCATTTTACTCTCCATTCCCAGACATTGGCAAACAAGGAGAAATATTTTCCATTATGCCTGTGAAAGTAAAATTTCTCCCTTAGGATACTGATTGCAATATCGTATGTCACCTGAGTGGCATAGACACATCAGAAGAAGGTTATGTTCAATGACTCTGGGTGTATTGCATTTTAAGAAATATATAAAATATAGAGACATTTCATGGAAGAGTTCTTCCTTGAAAAGTATTATTTCACTGTGGTCATAAAGTATTTTGCTGTCAAAACTATGTGCATGATTTATTAATACTTACATCAGTAATTTTAATGTTTATTTAAATATTGGTTTGATTTAATAAGCTACATAGAAATATGTGATATCACATCAAAATGTAAATTTATATGAATGTTTACTGAATCCTGAAAGACCAGTATCTTCACAGAGAAGAAGATAACCTCTTATGATGGCTTCTTGGAAAAATACATTATACTAAAATTTAGGTATGAACAGTAGTTAATAAAATTGATTGTGATATTTTATAATATAGATTAAGAGCACATTATGGAAAGTATGGTATAAAGGAAGGAACACAGGTTATAACATTTTGAACAAAAATGTGATTTTAAGATCACTTTTTTTAAGATCACTTAAATTCATTGACACCGCTTCATTGTTTATTTATCATCTAAAAACCAATTTTCTAAATTAAATAATTTATCTTTGTTAACTGAACTATTTCCCACCATGGCTTAATAATAATAATCTAAATGTTTAGAATGATATAAAAATATAATTTGGAAATGAGGTGCCTCATGTCTATTTGAGTCTTATGAATTCATAAAAGCTATATATTTTTATCATTTTTTCTATTTTCAGATTGAATGATGGTCTGGTATGTCAGAGATTATTCTAACTTCTTACTATTCTGAGCAGCAGTTTGCTAATTTAGCTTCATCTATCAGTACTGGATTACAGAGATTTTATAATTTAAGAAAAGCAATCCATTTGAGGTTTTGCAAACACATTACATTCTATTCATACATTATCTCCTTTTTTATATTGCCTATGTCTGAAATGTTTTCATGCTGTGTCTTCTTCCATTGAAAATTCCAAATCATCAATTCAAATGTAATTCTGTAATCAAGTCTTCCAGGTAGCATTTGCTGAATAACTTCCAAACTCTCAATTAGACCTGTATTGAATGCCAATTATACTGTCATATTATTGTGAGTTTACATTTTCAGAGACAATCTCATTCTCAAAAAATTGTAAAAAAATGTAGCTGAAATTTTTAGGTGAACTTTTCTAAAAACATGAGGTAAAAAACTATGCATTCTTAATATTAAATATATGGAACACATTATTATATGGTAAAAATTTATATCATGTGTTATAATTAATAATGGAGCTGTCATTGAGCATGCTGCTATAAAAATGAATAAAGTATATTTTGTTTTTCTTACATTGCACTTAAGTTTGGGTCTAAATTGGCTAGGTAAAACACTATTTTCCCACTCTTAATAAGATCTAAGCAATGAATAAAATCTGTGGGGGAAAAATCTTTTCAAAATAATATATATCAGATGATAAATAACATGATATTGATAGAAAGGGAAGTAAATTAGTGGAGTTAATTGTCCCAAAGTAGTGCTTTTTATTAAAATAATTTTTATTGAAACCTATGTGAATAACAAATTTTTCTCAGTTATATTTACTATACATAGTGAAAGTGAATTAGGGCAAATCCCACTATCCATATTAACATCCCCCCACCCACTGTTTCAACTATGCATCCCATACATCCCGCCTTTGCCCCCTGGACTGCTAGTATAACAAACCCCTTTTGCAGAATAGTGCTTTTAAAAATTGTTATATAGATCATGGCAAATGAAGGAATAATGTAAACAGTTATTTTAAGAAAAGTATTCAAGGCTCTAGGAAGGCCAAGATAAAAGGTCACAAATTAGAGAACTTCATGTTTGAACATCTTACATGAGAAATCTGGAGTTCTATATAGTGTTTATCATGATGGAACAGCTGCACACTTAATGAATGTCTCTGTGAAACTGAGTAAAGAAACATAACTGGAGGAATCAGAGATTAGTATGACAGGTGATTATAAAGGGCCAGGAATAATTCATACTTTTCCCAATTCCTATAATGTCTGCAGATTAACATATAACTGGGGAAATATATAGAAAATCACTCAAAATTGAGGAATGATATGATCAAGTTTGAACATGTCTAAAATAAAATTAATAGTCATGAAAAAGATATGCCAAAATATGCAACTTTGAAAGTAAAATGAAATTGCATTAAAAGCATGCCAAGTATTTATCAGAATACAAGACTTTTCAGATGTCAGAAGTAAAAGAAAAATGACCCAATGCCAAAAATATTTATTAATGAAAAAAGAGTGCTTTTGGCATTTTCATATATAAAGCAAACCAAATGGTTGTGTGAGGTACAAAGAGATGTCAAGGATGAGTGGGACCATAAAGGAAAGAATGAACAAGTTGATAAATAAGTACAATTATAATAACTATAATAGATTTACGCAATTTATAGTCTGAGTATAATATAGATGTATTCTTTCAACTAAAAATAAAACTTAAATAATTCATATTTTACTTAATTCAATAAGAATGAGAATTTTTTAAATAATACAATATTAATTTATAAGTAATTATGAATACTCTGTGATAAAAGAAGTTTCCTTAACCTGACAAAGGTTTCTTAAAATTAAAATTTTAGTACAGTTTAATTATTCTTAAATCATGAGCAGAAGTATGCCCAATCTTATCTTAATTAAATATATTTTAAATTTGTTGCCAATGCAATATGCCAAGGCAAATATAAAATTTAGATATTGAATAGGAAGAAAATAGAACTTGATGTTTCCAAAGGTAATGTTTTAAGTTATTTATAACTAAAATATAAAAATAATTCTCAGACATTAGTAGTCATGAGGAATATTACCAATTAAAGAAATGTGAAACCAAGGAGATCGCTTAGTGGTTTAGTACATTCTTGCATGAAGGATACCTGAGCTTAAATTCTAGCATTACAAAAGAAAGAATATCCTACATATCATACCTGCTGCCAGAGTGATGATAATACAGTAAGTATGGCACTTTCTTGCAAGTAAAGAATATTGGTTTGCTTCCCGGCACACCATATAGACCTCCAAGCTCCAACACAATGATATCTGAGTGGTTTGACCTAAAAATAAAACCAAAAATATTTTATAAGCTTCTTGCCTCTGATACTATGATCTCATAAAAATATAATAATTCTTCATACCGGTATTGAAATTGGAGCAGAATTTCCCAAGCTTTTTGTTCTACCATTCACTCACCATCCAGAGAAATCTAAGTATTTTAAGTAAATGAAAACAAAGTAGCCATAATTGCATGAGAGACTTTCTTACACCCTCTAGATCTTTCTAGTAACCTAATCTGTTTGAGAAACACTGGGGGATGAATGAGAGCCCATGATTATCCAACTTCTAATGTGAAATGGAGCAAATATCTTGGAAAAATAAGATTTTGTCAAATTAACAATTTTTGTAAACTACTATCAGGCATTATTTTTAGTTACAAAAATTCTATTGAAATATTTGTTCCTGAAAAATTAAAATGTTAGAAGTTGGATAGTTGTGGATAAAAAAAGGAAATTACTTAAAAAACATTCTGTTGTGTATGTACATATATTTTATATATAAAGTTTATGTATAAGCATTAAATCAGCACAACAAACATTTTCTTGAATATTATTCTCAAAACAACAGCACTGAGTCAAAGAAGCTAGAGTGCATATACCTCTTTAATGAGTACATTTCTAATTGTTATACTTAATAGAAAAGAAAAGAGACTTATAAAAGGTAGAAGAATATTTTTGTCCATGATGTATTTGCCATTTAGTGTGATTAATTAACTGTGTTATGTATGTTAATACATAATAAATTAGGTACTATAAATAACTCCAATATGTTCTTCATCAATTATATCTCAATATCACTTAATTATTGACTTTATTATTGGGTACATATAAATGCACATTTTTAAGTATTAAATTATATTTAAATTAAATATTATTTCTTAAAAATAAGTATATTTTTCAAAAGAAATTTATCTCTACCAAGGATCTATTGGAAGTACACAAGATCATGTATTTAAAGCACTTAAAGGGCAAAAGTTTAAAATACTTAAAGGGCATTAGAAGATGAAGAATTGAGCTAACATATGGTCCATCATTTTCACTAATTGACATTCACCCCAGGAGCTTAAAAATTATATTTCAATAATATATTTCACACCTGTGTTCATTTTAGTAATAACAACAATAGCCAAGATCTGGAAACAACTCAACTAACTCAAGAGAAAATGAGCAGATGAAGTAACTTTCATTAATATATATTTATAGCTATGTAACTATAATAACCTAAGTAAGCCAAGAGTAGATGAGTTGATAAAATCATGATCAACTATCATCAATGTATATAAATATTATAGTTATATATTGTCAATATGCATTGATGATAGTTATGTATAAAATATACCAATTCATTTAAAGATATTAGTACATTGGCAATATATAGCTATCAAAATATATACAATTACATATTGTTCCATAAGATAATTATATATAAAATGTATATATACCCACTTACCTTGAGATATCTACCCCACTTAATAATAATACTTAATTTATGTGTTTATAATTTTATATATTTCATATTTACATAAGGTATAAAATATATCACATATAATGAATTATATATTATAATTTTTGTTTGTTTTAGGGGATATAGCCTGTGGTGCTACAGGATTACTCCTTATTCTTTACTAAGGAATTACTCCTGCCTTGGATGGACCATATGGGAAGCCAGATATTGAACCTAGGTCAGTTACGGGCAAGACAAATGCCCTGCCCAATGTATTATTGTTCAAGTCACACATACTTTATATAGATCAAAGTTATATATAATTATGCATATTTATATAAATATACTTTTTATTGGTGACATAACTATAACATTAATATTGATTAAGTTAATTTTTTCACTCATTTGCTATTTGGTTACTTGGTTTATTATATATATTTACATATATAGGGAGATATAGATTGAAGAAGGCATACAACTCATCTGTAAAAACAATGAAATCATGCAAATTACAACTAAGTTAATGCAGTTATTGAATATTAATCTAAGTAAAATAAAGTCAGACATAAAAGGACAAATACTTAATGATATCTCTCAGATATGAAATATAAGGATAAAAAATGTAAGACAATAACAAATGTCCAATGACAGTAGACCCAGAAGTCAGCCTATATAAATGAACTTACCAAGAGCATGGTGTAGGGGTGAATGAGAAGGGAAACTTGAAGCCTTCATTGGTGAAGAGACACTGTTGGGCATGCTCTTGGAACATTTTATACCTGAAACTTTATTAACATTTTTTAACCATTGTTGCTAGATGCAAACTGAAAAGAAAATGATTATGTTAAGCTATTACCCACTATATAATTATCCAAACAATGACATATCACAATTTTCTTTGATTGATCAAAATTTAGTAAGTGGAGAAAAATAAAGGAACACTAATAAAAATAGGATAATTTATTTTAACTTACTTATTCTAATTAATATTCTCTGGTTTGGAAAGCTACAAATAACTGTTCCTTAGATGCCTCATTCTCCAGAAGGGCATGCAATTCATACACTAAGTATGCAGTAAAACATGCCTTTTCAACTAAAAGAAACAAAACGATAACCATTGATAGTTAAATATTCTGTTACAACACTTACACTTTAATGAAACATTTCTTGCTGTATATTTTTTCCAAGTATTCTATAATGGATGTTTGATTTTATATTTTTGTAATGAGGATACTGTGACTCAAAGATATTAAATGAAAAAAATCACTTAGAATTTATTTGAAAGTAAATAATTTAAACTTCTATGTCACATGGCTCACCTACCTGATTAGAGCAGTCAGGGTAAATAAATTATGGTGAATTCATATTAGCCACTGAGTGGTATTAAAATTCTAATATTAATAACAATGATGTTTTACTGATTAGGAGCAACTTGAAAGGATTTTTCTATTAAAACTTTTTTATATTCATCATTTTCTGGTAATTACATATAGACTTATAGGCAAATGGGTGCAAGGCATTAAGAGATCATTAGAATGCACAACCAAGTTGCATAAAGTGTTTTTATTATTATTTTGTGAGAAGCTATTTGTTTACATATAAAATTGTTAAATATTTGCCAAAATAAAACATAGTTGATTCTAAAGAGAATTGTTTTAACTATGAATATCATGTGATTTCTCTTTTTCTGGGGGGGGACACACCCGATGACATTCAGAGGTTACTCTTGGTTCTGCACTCAGGTAACATTGCTCCTGGCTTGGGGGACCATATGGGACACCAAGGGATCAGACCATGGTCCATCCTAGGTTAGCTGCATGCAAGGCAAATGCCCTACAGCTTGCACCATCTCTCCAGCCTCTGAATATCTTGTCAGATCTATTAAATAATTCGTGATTATAATGTTGAAAAGGGTAAATTATAAAATGATAAACTATCTACATTTGGGAAGATAATATTTTTCCATAGATAAAGATTGGAAAGATGAAAAAGAAATATGTGTATTTTTAAAAAACATGGATAGGACAACAGAGGCAGTCATTCGACTCATTTTGACAAATTTGAAAGGAATGTTCATTTCTAATATAGGGATCCAAGTCCTATAATATGGAATTTACACACGTTTCAAGTTATAATTTCTTCCATGATCATGTCTACATACTACTTTTGAAATTAGCCTGGAGCATGGCAACAAATAGACACTTCAAAATAATATCCAGTATATAAGTGTTAAATTATTTCTCTTCTCTATAAGTAATTTCTACTGTTAATTTATCTCCATATAAATTCTCACATCCATAGATGCTTAAATTTTTAGGCAGTTTTTTTTTTCACTTTAGGCATATGAATCCTATTTTTAGCTCAATGGGTAGTTATAATTTCTCTATCACCTGTCAAAACTCTCTACTGCCCTCCATGTTTTAACTAAATTTGACCATCTAGCTTCTGACTTTTAATTTCTCAAATAAACCTAACATTCAGTTTCAGTTTCTTTCTAGGGAAGTGTGTGATGCTGCAATTCTCTTGCTTACTTAGTAGCACTGTTAGACCATGACTCACTCCTTTCTCTAAAAATACTCTTTCCTTCAGATATACAACTGAGAAGATTCCATAGTAAATTGCAGTTCTTTAGTTACTGACTTCTTAGTTTATACATAAATGTATTTACTGAAGGTCTTTGCTTTTGACCTACAATTTGTGTTTATTCCACGAGTTTGGGCTATTTATCAGGTATTTGGGACATTAAGTACCAATAAACAGCCTGGCAATGGAAGTCCGAGGATTGTTCATTCACAATAATTTTAAATTTGGTAATGTATTTATTCTCATTTAAACACAGCTATAGCACAGCAATAGGGCATTTGCCTTGCATGTGGCTGATCCAGGACTGACCTTAGTTCGTTTCCCAGGGTTCCATGGTTTCCTGAGCTGAGAGCGATTTCTGAGCACATAGCCAGGAGTTGAGGCCCAAAAAGCAAAAAAAAAAAAATTATTTTTCATCAACTACATCAATAAAAATCATGTAATTTATGTTTAATTCATAATGTTTACATGACACTCCATATTTTCAAAAAGATACTAAAGCTTAATAAATAAGTCAGTCTTATTTAAATTTTTGTTATTTGGTTTGGGATCATATCCAACAGCTCTATGGAAATTTGTGTGGGGATCAAATTCACATTTCTATAAACATGGTTATGAGCTTTTGCTCTTTTGAATTGAGTTTATTTGTAATATTCTATAATTATTTTAAACTGATTTTTCTTGCTTCATAAATCTTTTTATAATAGAAATAATTTCCCAAATGTTATTTATACATGTATAAAGTTATAAATAAAAATGTCTTGTGACAAAATAAGAAATTAAAATTAACATATTATATGCAAATATTGGCTTTTAATAATTCAGTATCATGGCATGAATTTGCACTTAACATATCTTAAACCATTACATTTTTGAAAAGTGTGAAACTCAAAAACATAAATAGAGAATTTTGTAAGCCATAACAAGACACCTGTTAGTCAACAGATGGGTTTATTTACATAACTAAAATTTGGAAAATTTGTAAACTAGGAGAGGCTAAATTATAGTCTCATGGGTAAAGAAACCATAATGGATCCAAACTCTATGCTTTTTCTAAAATTATAGAGTTTTCTTTGTCAGATTCTTTTCTTGTTTGTTTGCTTTGTTCGAGGTTTATTCATTTGTATAGAACTTGAACTACTTTATTCACTATTTAAATTTGGATCCTGAACTTACAAAACAGTAATATATAAGCAAGAAATAATTATTTTCTATCTATAACCTTTTAGAATCTAGAAAAAAATCTAAAATAAAATCTAAATTTGTAATAGGACAATAAAGTTTTTGTTTTATGCTGAGATGTTTCTTTTCTTTTAAAATCTTTTATTAAATTACTGTGATTTAGAAAGTTAATAATAACTGAGATTTAACAGATGTTTCAGCACCAGTCCCACAATAAATGTAAACCAAAGTCCCTAGGTTCTTTCATGTAATTCTCCCTTCCAGCCTTCCATCTTGAAAGGCATCTTTGTAAGTTTGGTTGTTGAAATTTGGGTTTTTTGATTTCCAGGTGGTTTATTCTCTGGTTTGTATATTTAGCACTGTCCTTCCTTAACAACAATGGTGTTTCTGAATCATCTTGACATCTGACCCCTGTTTATTCTCATATTTCTTTCTCCACATCCACTATATTTCTTGTTCCTTCCTATACTGTGAGGCCAAAGGTGATCTAAGTTTCCACACCACCTGTAAACAAATGCATTTCCTCATCCAGTTATTCTTAATGACATACCAGTGACATTATCCTTGTATTTATTGTTCTTCCTCTGGCTTATCTGCCCTAGAGATGGGTGGGGAGACGGGAAGGAAGCTGAAGAATTTGAAGAACTGGTAGTGGGGAAAATCCATGGGTTAAAGGTGGGTGTACATTTAATGAGTGAAATTCAATCATGAACATCTTGTAATCATGGTGTTTAAATAAAAGGAAATATAATTTTGCTTCATAAAATCCATGTGAAGAAAATAATAATGAAATCTATAGTTTATAAAACAATAATTCTCTGGATGTTATAGTGTGCTTACTATAACTATTCTCATTTATAGTTAATTATGAAAAAGAACATTGTATAAATTCCAAAATTAAATTAAAAGTTCTTTGCAGCAATAAATTAATTTTATATTGGAAAAATTTTAAAATCATATATGAACATAATTTTAAGTTTATTGGAAAATAATGTCTTTGAGGTCTATAAAGAAAAGAATTATTTAAAAATGTCCAACTCTTAATACCTTCAGTTCATTGATCTAGCACAGAGTTTTGGAGCTAATTATTATCTAAGAGAGTGTATGATATTTTCCCTTTCTAGTATTCAGTAACAGATCTTGCCTATTTTTTTTTTTTGGAAAAACATGGGGGAGTTTCTGTATTTTTAATATCTGTGCTTCTTTTTCTTATCTACAAATGATGTGCAAAATAGATAACAATGAGTCTTTTCAAAATAGACTACTGTATAATCTAACGTAAACACCATTGAGTTCTGATACGGGAATACCTCTTTTCATCTACCAAGACCATCTAAAAATACTATTTTTTAATTTCTAAAGCTCAATCTTATTTCTTGTTCTTCACTGGTCATTTATTAAGTATAAATGTGTGTTAAGTCAGGAAAACAACACTTTTCGTAATTTACATGTCACATATTCTTGTCATATAAAATGTGTTTTCTTTCACTAGTGCCACAATATCTAATAAAAAAGCACGTAAAAGCAAAAAAGAAACATATTTTACATATCGTGTGTAACTGATGGAAGTGAAAATATTAAAAACTAATCAAATAATTAGAAATATTTGGATCAAGAATTTCAGTTAAATAATTACAAATTTTTAAAACTGCTATAAAAGGGCCAGAACAATAATACAGAGAATAGAGCCTTTTGCCTTGCACAGGGCCAACCTGGGAATGACTGAGGTTCAATCTCTGGCATCACGTATTGCCCCCTGGCCTGCCATGAGAGATTTCTGAGCACAGAGCCAGGAGTAACTGCTGATCACTGCCAGGTGTGGGTGGCCCCAAATCAAAACAAACAAACAAAAAAGAGCTATAATATTTTTGATTAAGAAAAAATTCAATCTGAATTTAAAAATGAATCAGGGGTTTCTAGGTAGCAATCCTAAATAAATAATAAATGAAATACTTAATAAATGATAGCCAATAAATGTATTTATAGAAGACAAAGTAGCACTTGATGTGGCTAACTTTCAGCCCACAGGATGCATTTCTTCTTTCTTAAAATAAAAATAGTCCTTGCAAAGTGAGATTCTATGCAGTTGACCAATTTCAATGTTTCCTTCACCAAAGGATGAGATATTTCAAATAATTATTTGGAGAGAAAGAAAAAATATATTGTGAAATAATTATATTTTTATATTCATAATTTATATTAATAAAAATGACCACCAAGATAGTGTTATAATTTATATCAAAGATATATACTATCTGGAAAAAGTCTGAATTATCTCACTTTACAAGGACTATTTGTTGCTACACTGGTGGCACTCTAGGCTTACTCCTGGCTCTGTGCTCAAAAATAACTCCTGGTTTGGGGGACTTTACTGTATGCCAGGGATTGAACCCACATCTGCTCTAGGTCAACTGCATGCAAGACAAATGCCCTACCACTGTGCTACCACTCTGGCCCTGTTATTGGTGAATTTATAAAGGTGTGTAATACAGAGGGATATGTACTGTCAATCCACATTTTGTCTAATTTTCTACCTATCACTATAGTATACAGAAAATGAGTGAAATTTCACTCCACTGTAATAATTTGTTTATTTAACTCACTTTATTCATAAGAATTATAAACATTGGAGGATTCTGTAAGAGATTAACTTTATCTGGAAGTTATTAACTTACATATATGTATTTATAAATCAAGGACAACATTGCATTGTTTTTGCATAATATATTTTAACATATAATAACTAACGAACAAATCATAAAATCTATATATAATTGCAAAACCGTGTTTAGTGAACCCACAAAGTACTACAGCATGTGGTTATAGTGATCAGAGTTGGATGCAAAAAGAAACTGTGATTGTTCAGTTATTTATTTTTTAATTAATTCGTTTTTTTCAATTTCATCCATTTTCAGCATGTTGACTTTAATCATGATTTTTTATAGCTGCATATTAACTGTGAAAAGACAAGTGATGTATTTAGCTATCAATTACAAATAGAATTTGTCTTGATGTGTAAACTTCTGTATTCTACTTTTAAGTTGAAATACTGTATTCAAATTGAGTCCAAATAGGCTTGAAAAGAAGTGCATAAATTAGAAGAACAATGACTTAAACTGCCAAAATAACTCCTCTGATTATTCTTATAGCTACTTCATCCTTAAAACTCTGGTATGACTTCATTGCGTGTCCAGTGCATCTACTTACAGATGAGAAAATAGAAGTGTACGTGCTTTGCAGTCAAATCTCTGCGTTAAATGATCTACAAGTGAATGACTGAGAGAAAGCCCTGTGCATAATTGGTTATGAAAAAGTATTGAAGATAAAGTATTTGAATTTAAAGAAAAAATTTAATTTCCACTTTACCAGAAAGTTAATCAGAGCATGACTTTCGACCATTTCTCTATAATAATATAAAATAAAAGCCAGGCAAATGAGAGAATCAAAAATATCAATATTAAAAATGTTGATGACAATGAATTCTGAAAAAGTCATTTGGCTAGAACTCATAGATGAAACAATAATAGAAAATGTTGTTTTTTTAATAGTTTTTGTTTTGTTTGTTTTGTAAAGAAGTACATGCCTGACAATAATCTAACAATAAATTATTGTGTAATAATACTAACAAGCTGTTCAAAGGGGGGTGGAGTGATAGCACTGGAGATATGGCATTTGCAGTTTATGCAGGAGACACATTTCAATCCCCAGCATCCTATGTGGTCCCTCAAGCCTGCCAGGAATTATTTCTGAGTGCAGAAACAGGAGTAACCCCTGAATACTACTTGGTGTGGTCCAAAAACAAAACGAAAAGAAAAATAGAAAAGAAAGAAGGAAAGAAAAGAAATAAAAAGAAAAAAAGGAAAAAGAATGCTGTTCAGAAATAGGAAAGGAGAGAAAGTATAGCTTCTCACAGCGCCTCAGGGTATGATCAGCATCATCCAAATGTCCTCTCAGTCATTCCAAATCTTTTATATATGCTATTGTTTCTAGTCTCCAATTCAGTATCAAAATAGTGGGATAGGATTAGAATGAGAGGTTTTGGGCACCATTCTCTTGCTCTGTAGGATTAAATTTGGTGCCTTATTATTCTCTTTCCAGTTGTAACATGTTTCATGAGATTAAATTTCTATCACTCATCATTTCCTGACTTTTTGTCACATGTTGGAATTTTGGTCAACCTGGTTTCAATTCACATTTTGAGAAGGTTACTTGGAGTTTCATAGTAAGAATCACTATAATCATAAGAGAAAAATATCCCCAAATTGATCATGTTGTTCTTACCCTTGTGCTATTATTTCACAACTTTACATTTATACCTTTAATTTATAGAGCTGATATTAGTGAGACAATTACATTTTTATATTAATAAATTGCAGGTGCACATATACCAAATATATAATATAAAATATTTAATAACAACATGTATGATATATTTTAGTTTTAACCATGATTGAAAATATATTAAGATAATAATTCTTTTTTTAATATATTTTTTATTTAAACACCTTGATTACATACATGATTGTGTTGTTTGGGTTTCATTCATGTAAAGAACACCACCCCTCACCAGTGCAACTTCCCATCACCAATGTCCCAAGTCTCCCTGCTCCCCACTCAACCCCCACCTGTACTCTAGACAGGCTTTCTATTATTCTATTTCCTTTATACATTCTCATTATTAGGATAGCTCGAAATGTAGTTATTTCTCTAATAAAACTCATCTCTGTTTGTGGTGAGCTTCATGAGGTGAGCTGTAACTTCCAGCCCTTCTCTCTTTTGTGTCTGAAAATTATTATTGCAAGAATGTCTTTCATTTTTCTTAAAACCCATATATGAGTGAGATCATTGTGCGTCTTTCTCTCTTTCTCTCTCTCTCTCTCTCTCTCTCTCTCTCTCTCTCTCTCTCTCTCTCTCTCTCCCTCTCTCTCCCTCTCCTCTCTCTCTGATTTATTTCAAACAGCATAATGGATTCCATGCACATCCATGTATAGGAAAATTTCATGACTTCATCTCTCCTGATGGCTGCATAATATTCCATTGTGTATATGTACCACAGTTTCTTTAGCCATTCATCTGTTGAAGGGTATCTTGGTTGTCTCCAGAGTCTTGCTATGGTAAATAGTGCTGCAATGAATATAGGTGTAAGGAAGGGGTTTTTGTATTGTATTTTTGTGTTCCTAGGGTATATTCCTAGGAGTGGTATAGCTGGACCATATGAGAGCTTGATTTCCAGTTTTTGGTGGAATCTTCATATCGCTTTCCATAAAGGTTGGACTAGACGGCATTCCCACCAGCAGTGGATAAGAGTTCCTTTCTCTCCATGTCCCGGCCACCACTATTTGTTCTCATTCTTTGTGATGTGTGCCAATCTGTGAGGTGTGAGGTGGTACCTCATATTTGTTTTTATTTGCATCTCCCTGATGATTAGTGATGTGGAGCATTTTTTCATGTGTCTTTTGGCCATTTGTATTTATTTATTTATTTATTTATTTTTTTTTTTTTTTGGTTTTTGGGCCACACCCGGTAACGCTCAGGGGTTACTCCTGGCTATGCGCTCAGAAGTCGCTCCTGGCTTGGGGGACCATATGGGACGCCGGGGGATCGAACCGCGGTCCGTCTCCTAGGCTAGCGCAGATAAGGCAGGCACCTTACCTCCAGCGCCACCGCCCGGCCCCTCCATTTGTATTTATTCTTTGTCAAAGTGTCTGTTCATTTCTTCTCCCAAATTTTTGATGGGATTAGATGTTTTTTTCTTGTAAAGTTCTGTCAGTGCCTTGTATACTTTGGAGATTAGCCCCTTATCTGATGGGTTTTGGGTGAATAGTTTCTCCCACTCAGTGGGTGGCTCTTGTATCCTGGGCACAATTTCCTTTGAGGAGCAAAAGCTTCTCAGCTTAATATATTCCCATCTGTTAATCTCTGCTTTCACTTGCTTGGAAAGTGCAGTTTCCTCCTTGAAGATGCCTGTAGTCTCAATGTCCTGGAGTGTTTTGCCTACGTGTTGTTCTATATATCTTTTTTTTTGTTGTTGTTGTTCTATATATCTTATGGTTTCGGGTCTGATATCAAGGTCTTTAATCCATTTGGATTTTACCTTCGTAATATAATGATTCTTAAAGATTTTATGTTGTTAGATACAAAGCATACTTTTATTATTATTATTTTTTTTTGACTTTTGGTTTTTGGGTCACATCCAGTGTAGCTCAGGGAGAACTCTTGGCTATGCACTCGGAAATCACTCCTAGCTTGGTGGACTACATGGGAGGCCAGGGAATTGAACCACAATCCATCCCAGGCTAGCATGCACAAGGCAGACACCTTACCACTTGCACAACCTCTCCGACTCGAAAAGTATACTTTTTTTTTCTTTTTCTTTTTTCTTTTTTTTTTTTTTTGGTTTTTGGGCCACACCCAGTAACGCTCAGGAGTTACTCCTGGCTATGCACTCAGAAGTTGCTCCTGGCTTGGGGGACCATATGGGACACCGGGGGATCGAACCGAGGTCCGTCCAAGGCTAGCGCAGGCAAGGCAGGCACCTTACCTTTAGCGCCACCGCCCGGCCCGGAAAAGTATACTTTTAATGTAACAACATATTACATTTTTACAGTGTCTTCAAATGAAGTCAGTAACAGAAATAAATTATATATTTTGATAGAACCTCAATCTCTCTAAGTAGCACTAGAAGATTAAAACAATAAACATTTCCAGTGTTCCTTATACCATACCTCATCATGATTAATATATTAAAATTCAACCGTGGATGTCTTGAAGAACTAAAATCTCTACATTATCTTTAGTTCAGTTTTGACTTATGTTTATTTTTATGTTAATTAAAAGTAATTAAAGTAAAATAGATCACCATTGTCATGGCACTTAGTGTCTTTGCTAATTAGGGCTTTGTTTGGATTATCTTCTATTAGAAAGAAATAAATGTAAAATTATCCTGTAATTATACACTCTTAAAAAAACACATTTTCTGACCTTAAACCGATTCTTTCAAATTAAGACATTATAATTCAAGACTTACAGTTAAATGAAAGATATTTTATTCCTAACTTTTTAAAAGAAAATCTGAATTGCTACTCAGATCATGTTATTTTTGCTGTCATTGATCCTTATAATCAGCTTACAAAATAGATCTGTAATTAAAGTTTTATTTATTCATATATTAAATATAACTAAATTATAGATTAAAGGTTCATATTTTATTTCTGAAGTAATGTTGGAGATACGGTTATGATATTTATTAAAACATAAATAAATTAATGTGTGCTATTTACTCAAATAAAGAAATGTATTCTGAGGCACATATTCAACATTAGCTATCACTTTATACTAGAATTAACTAAGCTTTGAAAAGGTAATTGATCTCACACATGATAATGTCTTCACCTTCTCATCTCTTATAATAGGTAGAGTAATAAATAAGGCTAAATGATTTTTATTCAAATATTTTTCCTGCATATGCTATTTTATAGATTAAATAAAATTATGTATTGACTTTGTCGTGTCCAATTTCTTTTTTAAATATGTTGTAGGACTGTAGGATGGTATATAAAGGATAAAATGATTACACTGATTACAATTGATCCTGATTTGATCCTCTTTACTATGAAGTTATCTTTAGGAAGAATCAAGCAATAGCACAGCATTTGGCTTGTATGCAGCTGACCTGGGTTTGATTTTCAGTCTCCCCTATGGTCCTGTTCCTGCCAGGAGTAATTTCTGAGTGCAAAACCAGGAGTAACCCCTTACTGCTACCAGGTGTGGGCTAATAACAACAAAAAACTGTTTAGTAATGGGAAAGTAGTCCTGAAGAGTTGTGATTTGTTATATGTTTGTTGTTGTTTAGGAATATGTGATATACATTCATGTCTAACTTTCATTTTCTATGAAGACATAGCTATGAAGCTCTCCTTTAAATTCATATCTTGAGTGACATAAAACAATTTATATGACATCACTTTATATATTTTTAATTCATAAACTGAAGAAAACTATACCCATTAAATAAAAAATGTGTCCTACTTAAGAATTCCATGACACTGAGTACATATTTTATAGAAATTTTGTAAATTAGGTCTGATGAAAAGTAATTAAACTATTTGACAGTATTGTAATATACGCAAAATTGTTTTTTAACACATGACCTGCCAATTCTAATGCCACTTGAATTTTAACTTTTATTTTTTTCACAATACTCCATTTTATTGTGACTTTGACATAGCTTGGTTGTAATTAAGATAAATATAATAGTTAAGTAGACAGTGAAGATAAATGACAAATCACAAAATACCTCTTAAATTTTATCCTAGAGGGTGATAGTTTAATAGCTTACAAGACTCCTGAATCAGTTCCAGCATTAAGTATTCAAGGACCTCTAAGTCCTAATTTAAGATTAATTAATCAAACTCACTAGGAGAAACTATGACATTCAGATGTGCTCTCTGCTTGAGCCCAGGCTGGACAATCTGCTCCCATCGCATATGTTCTTGAAAACATTGCTTTGACATCTTTGCTCTTCAGTATGTCTACTTTTCACAATATATGACTTTTTTGATCTAGTCCAAAATATTAAGAAAGAATTTCAGATTTTAGCAAAGTTAGCGAGCTTGACGTTATATTTTCCAAGACATTGCATGTATTTTTCAATAGCTCAACATTTAAATATACTTTTTCTTAAAACAGTATGTTTATAGTAATCTTTTAAAATGTGTTAAAATCTCTATAGTGCTGACAGTTGTTGAATTACAGTATATCAGATAATATTTACTAGTTGTTTATCCTCAAATTTATATTTAAACTCTCATCAATTGATATGTCAATTTCATAGTCATTATGTACAGGATTTCAAATTTCCTACTGAATCTATATAATTTATGACATGTTTTGTGGCAGTTATTGCTATGTGGGCTACAATATCTCAGGTATTATTCACTAGTCTAGTAAATGAACTTTGAAAGTAAAGTCAACATATTGATGTTCCAAATATCAACCACCAATTTCGGAAAGTATTCTTATATAACTATGGATAAGTTTTATGTTGATTTAATTTAACTTTTATTAACTTATTTGAAATTGAAAATTTGTTCGTGACATGCACTGTTACCAAAATCTTTTTTGATTAAGCAATTCTACTTAAAATTTCAAATCTGTTCCAAACATATACATTATATGAATCTAGGCTTTATTAAGTATTGAATAAGTGAAAACTGATATACTTTCTCATAAATCTACTTGATACATATTCTTATCTGAAAAGAAACAATTCCAATTCAAAACTGAAATTATAACTTGTACTATTGACTTCTATTTAATTTCAATAATTCCAGGTGATACCACCAAAAATTAGGTATTTAATACCGTTGACTCAAGCAAACAAGAAAACAAACTAAAAAACTACACACACACACACACACACACACACACAAACCATTGCATGAAGCAAGGATTTTTGCTCTTGGAGTCACATGTTGGATAGCTACCTAAAGGAATCATAAACAACACCAATATTTTGAATAGAAGCTTTCTTAGTAATTGCCCATGGGGGCAGTTTCAAACTTAGGTAGAATAGCAATAGGTAAGCTATTCTCAAATGGGGAAAAATGCACATAAGAGTGACTGCTTAATGGTAACAACACATTTAATTTATATGAGCATATGGGCTAATTCGAACATCTAAGAGAATACAATACTGCATGTTTTTGAATTCAAAGTGTTATTTTATCTCTGTAGCAGAAGCACAGTAGGTATTAGCAAATGAATCCTAAAAGGGACAATCTATCTTAGTACTTTTCTTATTTAGGGCAGATAAACAGCTTCTTTCTCTCAGGGTTACTCACCTTGTCTCCGTATGCAGGTCCCCAAAGGGGGAACATAGAAATGTAAGCCTGCACTTTTAGGCTTACAGACACCTTAAGGCTGACACAAACTTGCTGCGGACTGTTTATATCCTGATGAGATAAAAAGTCCCTAAGCATAACCTTAGTGAGCTCATTTTCCCATTGAGAGTCAAGCGGGAGCACGAAGAGGCGAATATGGAATAATGAATTATGAAATATAAATGAATGAGACCACACAGAAATGCATGGGGACTTGCATCTAGAAAGACGAAGACAAATTTATTTTTTTCAGCTGGGTAACTTTTAAGGGTTGAGCTTTGGAATGCAGGGTGTAATTTTGGGGATCAAAGAAAGTGGGAGATGGTTAGGGAAACAGAATGAAAGAGGTGGCTAAAATCTGCATATTAAAGAACCAATACTGAAGGTGAAAGGCAGTTTTGTTGTGGGTTAGCTGTGTTTTGGGTAAGCAGGAGAAAACCAGGTAATTTTCAGGGATGTGGGAAGAGAGAGAAATGTTTTAGAGTTTTGGGGAACACTGAAAATTGCTTTACTATGAGCTAAGTTTTGGAAAAAAACATGATCTTGGCGCCAAGGTAGCAGAGATCACAGAGAGCTGGTCAGTGGGAGACTTTTGGCGGGATTTGTACTGTGCTTCTTTGTTAGAAAGAATTAGAGAGGCCTGATTTCTAATAATGGTTAAAAATAAAGAGAGAGATAGTTACAGCCACGTTTTAGAATTATAGTCAAACAATCCACGCAAAGGGTCAACTGATTTTGACTGCTCTAAGCGGGCCTTTTTGGCAAATAATTCTTTTTCAGGAGTGCAACACTCTTAATGTGTGCCCTTCCTGAGTGGGGTGTAACACAAACTTCTTCAATTTATTTCGGAGGACCTAATTTTACAAACATTTCTTCACATTAGTATGCACAAAATCATGATACTTAATAGATTTTGTATGCTAATTTGTCAATAATAGTATCTGAAAACACAAATATGTACTAACACTTTGATCATTTAAATGAAACTATTTCAAAAATCAAAATTATTAACTTCAATATCAAATAATAAAATAGAAAATAGTTTCTCTTTTTCTGTATCCTGGTTTGTTTTTGAAAATTATTTTAAATTACAAAAATCAATTTTGGGGCATGCATTGATAACTTAAAACAAATATGAAAGGAAAAAATGTTCATAGACATTCGGGCCTACTAGTGGGAGATTTCTTCATTGGATATTGGCATCATGTTAAACACTTAATTGGATGTCTTTATATGCTCATCAATTGTGGCAAAACTCTTTCATGAAATCGAAAAAACAGGAACACTTCCAAATAACTTTTATGAAGCCAACATCACCTTGATACCTAAACCAGACAGAGATGCTATCAAAAAAGAAAATTACAAACCAATATTGGTAATGAATACAGATGCAAAGATCCTCAACAAAATCCTGGCAAATAGGATTCAATGCCTCATTAAGAAGATCATCCACTACAATCAAGTAGGTTTCATCCCAGGAATGCAAGGCTGGTTAACATCCATAAATCTTTTAACATAATACACAACAACAACAACAAGAAGAATAAAAATAGAAATCACATGATCATATCAATAGACGCAGAGAAAGTATTTGATAAGGTCCAACACCCATTCTTGATCAAAACTCTCAGCAAGATGGGAATGGAAGGAACCTTTCTCAATATAGTTAAGGCCATCTACCACAAGCCAATGGCAAATATTGTCCTCAATGGAGAAAAACTGAAAGCATTTCCTCTAAATTCTGGCACAAGACAAGGCTGTCCTCTCTCACCACTCCTATTCAACATAGCACTGGAAGTACTTGCTATAGCGATTAGGCAAGAAAAAGATATCAAGGGAATTCAGATAAGAAAGAAAGAAGTCAAGCTCTCGCTATTTGAAGATGACATGATACTCTACCTAGAAAACCTTAATGTCTCTATGAGAAAGCTTCTAGAAACAATAGACTCATATAGCAAGGTGGAAGGCTACAAAGTTAACACACAAAAATCAATGGCCTTTCTATACACCAATAGTAATAAGGAAGAAATGGACATTAAGAAAACAACCCCATTCACAATAGTGCCATACAAACTCAAATATCTTGGAATCAACTTGACTAAAAATGTGAAGGACCTATACAAAGAAAACTATAAAACTTTGCTCCAAGAAATAAGAGAGGACACACAGAAATGGAATCACATACTCTGCTCATGGATTTGCAGGATTAACATCATCAAAATGGCAATACTTCCCAAGGCATTATACAGATTTAATGTGATCCCTCTAAAGATACCCATGACATTCTTCAAAGAACTGGATCAGGCTCTTTTAAAATTTCTTTGGAATAATAAACACCCTAGAATAGCTAAAGCAATCATTGGGAAAAAGAATATGGGAGGAATTACTTTCCCAAACTTTAAACTTTACTACAAAGTGATAGTTATCAAAACAGCATGGTATTGGAATAAAGACATGCCCTCAGATCAGTGGAATAGGCTTGAATACTCAGAGAATGTTCCCCAGACATACAATCACCTATTTTTGATAAAGGAGCAAGAAATCCTAAATGGAGCAAAGAAAGCCTCTTCAACAAGTGGTGTTGACAACTGGCTAGCCACTTGCAAAAAATTGAATTTAGACCCCCACCTAACATCATGTATGAAGGTTTAATCCAAATGGATGAAAGACCTCGATATCAGACCCAAAACCATAAGATATATAGAACAACACGTTGGTAAAACACTCCAGGACATTGGACTAAAGGCATCTTCAAAGAGGAAACTGTATTCTTCAAGCAAGTGAAAGCAGAGATTAACAGATGGGAATATATTAAACTGAGAAGCTTCTGCACAACAAAGGAAATAACACCCAGGATAAAAGAGCCACCGACTGAGTGGGAGAAACTATTCACCCAATACCCATCAGACAAGGGGCTAATCTCCAAAATATACAAGGCACTGACAGAACTTTACAAGAAAAAACATCTAATCCCATTCAAAAATGGGGAGAAGAAATGGACAGACACTTTGACAAAGAATAAATACAAATGGCCAAAAGACACATGAAAAAATGCTCCACATCACTAATCATCAGGGAGATGCAAATAAAAACAACTATGAGGTACCACCTCACACCCCAGAGATTGACACACATTACAAAGAATGAGAACAAGTAGTGTTGGCGGGGATGTGGAGAGAAAGGAACTCTTATCCACTGCTGGTGGGAATGCCGTCTAGTTCAACCTTTTTGGAAAGCAATATGGAGATTCCTCCAAAAACTGGAAATTTTGTGATGTTCTTCATTGATCCTTGCATAATTAATTTCCTTACATACTTCATTAAGTCATGCATAGGTAAAGTTAACATGTTTGTGCTAAGTTACCATAGTATGTGCCGCTAAGTATGGAAGGGAATAAGGAACCTTCAGGAGAGTCAAGGATTTGACTCAGGTATATAAGAAGGGAAGAAATGTGAGGCCCTGGGTTCTGAGCAAGGGGGACACCAGTTAGTAAGGAACCCATTTTTTAAACCACATGCTAGACTTCTTTCTCAAGCCATTGTTCCATTAACAGGGCCCTAAGCTACCTGACCATACCAGGTAGCCTATCAAAACACACACACACACACACACACACACACACACACACACACACACACACACACAAAGTAGCAATAGGAATGTATTCTATCCAACAGCCAATCATTTTAAAGATCACCAGATGCTAGAAACTCCCTATACAAACCAGCTTATGACCTTGGCAGGATCATCTCTGTAAAATTACCCCACGTACTGTTTCTTCAATCGAGTAAATGAATCTTAATCAGGGTAGTGCATGAAATAATCCAAAGCAGGCTAAGGGTGAAACACGTGTAGTCTGGCAGTCTTCTAAGTAGTATGGAGCTCCCTGCATACCAGAATTGCCATTTTTATTGAGTACATAGATCACCCTTGGGTGGGGCAGTAAACTCACTCAGGTTTACAAGTAAGAAAATCTTTGATTTGGGTGAAACCAAGTTGTAAACAAACATATACAAAGAAACCAGAGATAAACTTTGTTTTAGGTAAAATAAGGTGTAGCCCAAAACATCTCATCTGGTTGATAGCTCTGACCAGTCAGCATGGGGCTTGTGGCTTACAGAATAAAGTTTTATTTTACTTTGCTCCAATTGTGTGGTTTTGTCCTTTTACTTTGGATACTAACAATATCCCACCATGACACCTATTCTTTGATCATTCATTTGATTTTAGTATCAGTCTTCATATTTACTATTTTTAAATTTTCAATTAATTAGCTATTGAAGGATAATAGTTTATTATAGTAGTAATATTATTGTTTTTATTAGCATTGATGACCAAGATGACCAAGCTGACAACCAAGATTTCTCCTCTATCTTAGGGTCCTTTTCCTTTTTTTACTTAATATTAACAGAATTTATTTGACACCATTTTCCATTCTGACTCACTTCATTTACTTTGTTGCTCCCTAATTTCATGTTAAAGCAACTACAAGATTGTATTTTTTTTTCATAGCAGAAAAGCATCACTCTGTGTATATATACCACAATTGCGTTATCTAGTTATCTGCCATTAAGTACTTTAGTTATATACAGCTCTTGGCAAATATAAATAATGCTATAATGTATGTAGGTCTGTATACATACTATCAAATTAATATTGTATTACCCTTGGGTAAATATTCAAGAGTAAAATTTCAAGATTATAGCATAGCTTTATTCTTATTTATATTAAAAACCTACAAACCATTTCCAAAAGAAGCTTTATAACATTCTACCAGCTGAGATTGACAAATATCCCACCAGCAACAATTGAGTTTCTTTTTACTATATCTCTGCCAAAATTTACTCTTTGTGGACTTTTAGAGAAAGAAAAATCTCACTGCATTAAGGAGATACATCATTATTGTTTTATTTTGTGTCTCATAATAAAAATTATTTTTTTAATGTTTTGGATATCTTCATGCCTTCTTTAAATAATGCCTGTTTATCTCTTTCCATTTTTTTAGAGGATATTTTATTTTTTGCTGATTAGGACAAAAAATGCTCTTTATAGTTTGACTATTAATCCTATATCTAATGTATTATATGATAAAATTTTATCTCAGTTAGTAGAAATTTTTCTATTTTGAATATACTTTTTTTTGCAGTTTTTCTTTTATTTTTTTAGGGGGTGGTGTGTTGTGTAGACATGACAGTGCTCAAGGGGTCACTCCTAGATATGTATTTAAGAATTACTTCCAGCAATGCATGGAGTTCATATGTAATTCTAGAGATCAAATCCAGGTTGGCAACATGCAAGGCAAATGCCTTATTTACCATACTCTTTCTATGGCCCTTAGAGTCTTTTATTATCTTTTATTATCCTAATAATAATAATAATAATATCCTAATAATACTACTGGGAAGGATTTTCTACACTTAATGATTTCCATATTTCACCCCTCCTACATGTTGAATTAATTACAATTATTCTACCACATACTGCAATAAAATTGTACACATGTTTTCATATCATTAGACATGTTTCCTTTTCCAACAATCCATATCTGTACGTATTATCAACCAGCAAGTTTTTCCACCTTCTGACATTTTGTAATATAAGTAGTCTGTTCAGTTTTACTGAAACTTTGCTTTCTGAAACTCAATATTATTCACTCACTTTTGCTTATCTTGCTGCATATTTTATTACTCATCTTAGAAAACTCTTTGTCTTATTTATTTTCATTTCTTCTTTAAAATTATAGTCATATATCTTTAATTCATATTAAATTATAAGTATGGGTTTAATTATATTCTCTAAAAATGCTTTCATATATCCAACAGCTTCTTTATATAACTCCAGTTTTCTACCAAAAAATAATTCTATGGACATTCAACTAAGACACTTTAGACAGAGTTGAGAAAGGGCTTAATTAGCAACATGCTTCCTGGACTCCTGAACTCTTGACTAGAGAAACATGGTATCTGCATACTATATAAAAACAATTTCTGTAGAAATATAACTGGGAAATATATTTTTAGAAAGAGCATATTGTAAATTAGTGAGCATCAAGATGGTCAATAAATTTCCTCCTATGGTGGCCATCAGAAGCTTCTGAGAGTCTAATCATGAATATAAGATAAAGTTTGCAGCCTGTATAATATCTTTTTCACCATAATCTTTCTCAAAAGAACAGCCTTAGGTTTCTCACTTTGTTTTTTGAGCTGATAAGGAATGAATTCACTGTCTTATATATCCAAAGCTAATAAATGGTCTACAGGTGAGAAACATCTATAGCCCCTGGTACAGAAGAATATTAGAAATGCATGATTTGCATTACAATTACTCCTTTCTAATAGTTTGCTATGTTTGTTTCATTTAAATTTTTGAAGTCTGTGCTTAACTTCTTTGGAGCTCAATTTACAAATTCCCCCCAAAATTCCCCTCACCAGGACTCACTCAATTTATTAGAAGCTTGGCAACCTTAGGTTGTTTCCCATAATCCACATGTAATTTATTTTCCTCTTTGCTCTACCATTAAAAGGTATTTGGATGCTGTGTAATTCTTGGCAGTCCTTGGTGACCGCAGTATACCCACTCCCTGATATTTCTTTCACAGATTACAGTCACAGCATCCCTGCTGCACCCTAAGATCCACTATTGACTTTCCTATAATTTTCCTTTCCAATGGTCCCTGGGCATTAAAGGTTTCCTTTTGCTTTGCTATTTTTTTTTCTTAAAACATCAGGCAGTGCTTTAATCTTAGGATCAACTCAATTAATAGGAAAATGAAAAATTAAATCTGTCAAATAAGTCTCCCTATTATTATCTATGTTCTAGAACATACCATTTTTTAGACTATTTGTATATTCTCATATTATTGTCTAATACCAGTGGATTTTATGGCATTATTTTAATGTCATCTTGCTTTTCTATTTTTTCCCACAATTAAATTCTAGATTATTTTATAAGAAAATTCTTGAGGTAATTATGCCTGGCATAAATTACTTCCTTGATCTTTGAAGAGTTTCAAGATATTATTAATATACTGAATGTTATATTATGTTTGCACACTGTCTGATGTCTAGGCCTATGTTTCCCTCTGAAAAATACTATGTAGCAACTATAAAATTTTTACAACATAGCATATATTTCATGGTATTTTGAGTTTTAGTGTTTTTGCAGTTAAAATATATTATTTCTTCTTTTTAATTACTAGTCTGTCTGAATTTCTGAGGTTACTCTTTTTTTCTTTCCAAATTAAGTGAGATGTGCCACATTTTTAAGAATAGCATGACCTCAAACATTTGCAGAAAGAATATGACTATTTTATGGTACTGTAATTTCAATTGTTTTAATAATTATGATGGAAATAATGCAGTAATATTCATGATATATCTGACATAGTACACTAGGATCAGAGCCTGATCAGCTACCTATAAAGCAAGCACCTTAACTGCTGTACTATATCACACTACCCTATTGTTTCTCTTAAAAGGACTTCTGGTGTTTTCTGATGAGCATATATGTGAGGGTTCTAGAAATATGTCTTTTATAAATATAGTCACCTAGTTGTTTTATATAGCAAGGAGTATGGGATTACATTATTTTAGCTGAGTTGAAAAGATGAATTTTCCAGACAGAAATTCATGTGTATTGATAAAACTGATATGAAATAATGTCATAAAAGTAGGAGAGGAGCAGGAATCCTGGCATGTGGGGTCTTCTGGATCCAGCTGCAGCCTCCCTCTCCAGTTTGAAAATGCATAGGGGAGGAGTTTCCCTCCTCCTCATCCCTCCAGAGCTCAGTTGCCAGCCCTGGCCTTTAAGGCCAGTCTGGCATGGGGGGTATCTTGGTCTTCTAGACTAAGTGGACAGCCCAGGAGGCCTTTGTCCAGCTAGACAATTCATATATATACTGTATATAGCCCCTATCATGTATTGCCTCTCCCCTACTCCTACTTCTACCCCCTCATCTCCCAATCCTGGGATGGGGTAATGAGTATATATGGAGCTAGGGGTTGATCCCATGATGATATGCTTCAAGGATGGAGAAACCCTGAATCTCTTAGGCCACGGGAATTCTCTTTCTTCCTCAATGCTTACTGTGCCTATGAAAAAAAATAGTGGGGGGGGGACGCCAAACCCTGCCACTCCAGCACCCTTACTTTTTCTTGTTTTAGTTTGATTTGTTAGTATTTGACTTTATTTTCCTTCTCTTTTTTCTTCCACTTTTCTCTTTCTTTTTTTTTTCTTTTTTCTTCCATTTTTTTTCTTCCATTTTTCCTCTCTCCTCTTTCTTATTTTGGTAGTTGTTACCAAATTTATTTCTCCCTTTTTTCTTATCCTTTTTATCTCCAATGATGGTGGAATGGATGCTCAATCTACAACAAGCTGTAAAGTGGAGACCAGTTGAATTAGCATTCTGGGGGGTAAAGGAGGAAAATATGGGATACATGCTGGGAGCAGGGGTGGAAAGAGTACAACACTGGTGGTGGGAATGCCCTCATTCATTGTCACTATGTACCATAAATGATGCAGTGAAAGATTTGTAATGCACTTAGGTCACAATAAAAAAGAAATGCAAAGGACTAAATGTCGAGAGAACTGCTTCTCAGTTAATACAATCCTTATTGGTCCTAATTTAAAATAATCTAAAATCGAGGAAGAATTCCTCACCCTTCACCCTAGCCTGTATTCAAAAGTACACATCCTTCAGCGCTATGTTCCTTGGCACCACATGGTTCCCAGAGCCATTAGGAGTTATACCTTACAACAGAACCAGGGGTAAAACTCAGCATCACTGTGTGGCGCTGAATGAAACCTCTCCCTAAAATCATGAAATGAAAATTATATAAAAATAATGAAAGAATTTAGGAATCCACATTCCTAAACAGTAATTAGTTTCTAATCACAGGGATCTGCTATCTATTAATACTTATTGGCAGATAATACACAAAGGGCTTATTGCTTAATCTTCTTTTGAAGACGTATACTAAAACTTAATTGACACTTTTTCTCTACCTCTCCAAATTATATACTAAACACTTCGCACAAAATATTTCTCTAAAATTATTGAGTAAAATATAAGTCTAATAAATGGTGTTAAAATGTATTTTTTTAATGTCTACATTAGATACTTTCATTTTAAACTTGAGGTCTAAATTGTGAACTCAGAGAAAGACAAACTGACTAAAAAATGTTAGCATTGATACTATGGATTTAATATAAGTAGCAAAAGAGAATTGTAATGGAAATTTACCATTTTACTTAGTGATTATTTTATAACTATCACAATATATCTATAAATAAAATCTATAGGATATACCTATCTGCAAATATTATATTAATTCCAATGTGCACTTATTATGTATTCATGTATAATTATATAGTACTTTTTGCTAATTTCTTATATTTTTTCTACAAATTAAATCATAACTTTTCCCAGCTAATTTGTTAAAATATGCATTTTTATTCTTTTAGAAATTGTAAATCTATCTTTGGGGGAAGAGTTTGCCCATAACTGAAAGTAGTCATTGGCTATTCTTAATTTTTTATTTAGGAATGAGTCCTGATATTGATCTGGGTACCATATGCAATAACATGAATTGAACAAATTTTAGCTGCTGCAAGCAAGTCGAGTATATTTCAAGCATTTGAATATTATTATAAATCCTATTTACTATATAGATTATATAGCTTCTGGTAAACTGTTATATAAAATATCCAATAAAGTTTATTCATTTAAACCAAGTATCTTCTTAACTTAATTCATAAATAGTAAATAAAATGATTACTAACTGTAATAAGATCCAGAAATATAACACCAAAGGTACTTGCATGACGCTGATCTAGCTTTAGTCCGCAATACCCCAAATTATCTCATAGGAAATGAACTGAGAACAAAGTCAGGGGTAAAACCTGAGCACTGCCAGAACAGATCACTAAAAGAGAGATCAAATAAAACATCATTTCCTTTACAACATTCTATTAATTTTACATAATTAATAATGCATACATTAGTACCCTATTAACAAACAAGGCAGCATGAATTTGGAATAAATGCTACCCATAGTAATTCCATTTTAAGAGCTTCTATCTATGCTGAGGAGAAATAAAACTGTAGTAATTTAGGGAAGATAATAATCCTTCTGATAAGTTTAAAAAAATACTTGATTTTGTAAAGAACTGTGGTTCCTGATTATAATAAGCAATAAAATATGGGAAACATAGAAGAGTGAATGAAGTAGTTTAATGACAGGGAGGATACATAAAAAAAATCTATGCACAAAAGTGCTTCAAGTATCAATGTATTATTTTTTACTTGACTTTAATAAAGTAGCAATACAAAGGGATCACTTATCAAAGAAGGCTTTAGGGAGCTTAATTATAGTTACACAGAATAACACTTATAGGAATTAAGTACAAATTGAGCAAATAAATCTATCATTACATTTTAATAATGCACTCAAACTGAAATGTTTAGACAGATTCAGCATTTAACAATTTTCAAAGAGTAAGTCAGCAGGTTAAAAATTAGCATATTTCTTCAATGCAGGCTAATTTAGTTATTAATTTACATAATTTACTTAACACAAGCCACTTTCTGAAACATTCAATTTCTTAACCTTTAATGAAAATCTAATGTCTTAATAATAATATGGTGCATACTAAACCTGACAATTTGGTAAAAATTGTTGCATAATGTAGCTTTTTGATTCTAGCGATCAACAAGTTTTTATCATTTTTATGAATATGTTACAAAATATTCATCAAAATAATGAAATTTTTTAGTAGTTTATAGTGTACTATGTACTTAGAGTACATTTATTTCTAAGAGAACATTTATTTATTTATTTATTTATAGTGTACTATTTACTTAGAGTACACTTATTTCAAAGAGTACTTTTATTTCTTTTTACTTACCTAGTAAATTCAATCATTTTAAATCTATAGTTACATTTAATTACTTAGAGTATATTTATTTCAAAGAGAACGATCAGCAGTTTCTCAAAATTTCATTCTCTCTGCATTATTTTTGGGGGTTCTTGGGCCACACCCAGTGACACTCAGGGGTTGCTCCTGGCTCTGCATTCAGAAATCACTCCTGTGTTGGGGGACCATATGGGTCTCTGGGAGATCAAACTGCTGTCTGTCCTAGGTCAGCCACATGCAAGGCAAACGCCCTATTGCTGTGTCACTGATTCAACCCAACCCACACATTTTATTTCTTAAAAAGTATATAACACAGGGGCCTGAGAAATAGCAGAACAAGTAGGAGATGTGCTTTGCACATGGTGGACCTACGTCTAATCCTCAGCATGCCATATTGTCCCAAAGCCCAGTGGAGTGAACCCTAAGTCTAGAGCCAGAAGTAAACTCTGGGTATTTCCAGCTGTGCCACCATAAAAACTAACAAATAGTATAGAAAAACATAGTATACAAATTACTTTAAGCAGTGCTTCTTACTTTATTTTCTATTAATCTAAAATAAGGACCATAGAGAATTAATAGCAAGTATTATGAATCTAGTTAAAAGTACTACGTTTTAGGGGTCGGAGTGATGGGGCAGCAATAGGGCATTTGCCTTGCACGTGGTTGACCCAGGACAGACCACAGTTCGATCCCCCAAGCCAGGAGCAATTTCTGAGCACAGATCCAGGAGTAAACCCTAAGTGTCACCAGTTGTGCCCCCCCCAAATACTACCTTTTAATAAAAATAATCTACAGTGAAAAAATAAAGAGTAAATAGTTTACAACTGTTTATCAATGAAACATATGTCATAGTTTAGAGACTCTTCTGGACAAAGATACTCTGTATTTTAAATTAATGAAACAAATAATTCTTAAGGAAAACATGAAGATTTTAGTAACACAATTATTAATATGCTCACTTATAATATTAACATGTAGATTACCAATGTATGAAAAATTCTGCCCATTCAAAACAGTTTAATTCATCAAAATTCTCTAAAGTTCTCCATTTCTCTTTTTATTTAACTAGTAAATTCAATCGTTTTATATCTATAATTACAGTACATAAAATAATTATATGTAATTATTCCAGATCACAATTGCTGCCAAACAATTCCCATTCATCATTGTACATATTATCTATTCATCTATCTATATCCTCATATTTATAACTAGAGTGTAAAGACTTATGCATATACTTATATAATGCAGATTATTACATATATGCCTATAATTGTGTATTCACAAATATATGTATTTGAAATAAATGATACATATATGTGTATCTTAATAGATTTCAAGATAGAAATAAAGGCAGTTAAGTATATCATATATATTTAAGCTTCTTATGTTCTAAATATTGCCATGATGATCCTCATACTAAAAAAAACTATGTGATACTTCAGATCTGGCAGAATATATATCTCCAAGGCTCCATTTCCCCATAGCATCTGAAATCAAGGATTCTGTCAAAATTAATTGTTAAAACATTTGAAAATTAACAAGTTAACATCATTTAGCAACTTCTGAAGCATAAAACATAAGTTTAAAAGTGTTCAGAAAGTTTTTTATAATGTTTTATTTTGTTCTTAAGAGGTCTCCTCTAAACTCACATTTCTTTTTAAATAGCCTATGTGACCCATGTGGAAAGATAGCCATTTCTTCCAGAGGAAACGACACTGACTTTATATGAAATAACACTGCTTGGCTCTATTTAACCTTCATGGTAGCTACCTTAAGGGCAGTTACAAGTTCCTTACATTTATTTAATCAAACACAGCACTTCCAAGAAGGAAATGAGTTATTCAGTAGAATTTCAATGTTTCTTAAAGTGGGTTACCCAACCCAACCTTAAAGAACAAATTAGATTTTGTGGAATTGGGGTATTTTTTTTTGTAAAGAAAGTTGAACTATTGGGGTCCTCTAACTGATCTATCCAATTTTGAAAAGGGTGTGGTAAATTTCATGTTTTTCAAACACTATTCTAAAGCTTAGGTCAAATGAGCAACACACTGACATACATGGAAGAGGAATATTTTTGAGAGTTAAAGAAATTAAAGTTATATTTTGACAATCTGTTTTTTGTGGTCTAAAACAAACATCAGTTTAGCAACTTCTGGAGCATAAAATGTAAGTTTAGAAGTTTTCAGAAAGTTTTATGTTTTTGTCTGTTCTTATGGACTCTCCCTCTGTAAACTCTAAATGTCTCTAGGTCTAAACATTAAAACTGATGTGGTTTTGTTGTTTGGCATTACTAAAAAGTTTCTATTCATATAACAATTTAGATATTTATGACCAGGACAGGTGCATGCTTGGAAAGACCTGAGAAAATATGACCGCAAACTCATGCACTAAACAGCTTTGCTTAGCATTGTGGAGCTTCCCAATACTTCTGAAAGACACACACACACACACACACACACACACACACACACACACACACACACACTGAGAGAAAATACTTATGTAAGCTGTGATGTTGACCAATACATATATATACAGTAAATTCTCATACAGTGGAAGTTACAGGCAAAATAAAGAAAAAGTAATAGAAAATATGAATAAATAATGGAGAATATTTCCAACAAATCTTTCATGAAATAAACAAATTTTTAACATGACAACAATAGCCAATCTGACTCAAATACAGTTTGAAAAACAGAAAAGAATAACATTAAAGAGATAAGATAATAAACAAATGACACACAAAAATATACAAATAATCCTTATTAGAGGATAAGTTTCAGCACATTCAGTAGTAAATTCAAAGAGAAATAGAGAAAGCCTTTAGATTGATAATCTGTCTCACTGGGAAGTCACCTCTCTTTTAAGGGGCATAAACACAGGAGGATCTCTAGATTCTGCCTTACTTCCAGTTACATCTTGATTAATGGGATGACTCACAAAAGTACCTCTTGTGGGAACGTTAAGGGGATAATTTTCTCAGTCAAAGAGGCCTTGTCTGCTTTGACATTAATCCACTTATAGATTCCTTTACTCAACTCTTTTTCTTTCATCTCATATGTAGCAACCTTATTCAAAACCTGGATGATAGAGCAACAATATCCCCAAATATCCCAAAAAGTTATCCGAAATTGTGGAGTGGGATCTGAATCCCCTTTCTTTGTACCCTGTAAACATTGACCTTAACCTGTTTCCAAATTTTGGTATCCAATGTGTCCTCATTGGGGAACCAGATATTAATTTCAAACACAATTCTAAAGCATGACTAGAGTTGCTTTCTGAAAATATGATCTCCAGTTCTGCGTGAAAAAAATAAGAACCAGAATTAACTCAATATTGGGTACAGCATATACAGTCCAGCACAAGCGATACAAGTAATGTTTAACACAGGACAATTTATGTGACATCTTAATGGAAAAGGTATGGCTAGGATTCTATCTTCCCAGTGTCTCCCAAAACATGTCAATCTACTCACTGTTTGGGGGGAGTACATCAAAAAGAATCTTTCCACATATATGTCACGGTTTTCCTGTTCCACTGTTCTTGTATTTTTCTTTGGACACCAGTTGTGCTGACCCTGCAAGCCTTCAAGAATTAACACTCGGGACCAGAGAGATAGCACAGCAGCGTTTGCCTTGCAAGTAGCCGATCCAGGACCAAAGGTGGTTGGTTCAAATCCCAATGTCCCATATGGTCCCTCGTGCCTGCCAGGAGCTATTTCTGAGCAGACAGCCAGGCGTAACCCCTGAGCACCGCCGGATGTGGCCCAAAAACCAAAAAATAAATAAATAAATAAATAAAAATAAAGAATTAACACTCTTCTCCTGGTAAGTCAGAGGTCAACCTCCTCTTTTTGAGAACGTAGGACATTTCTCAAAGCTCATAAAGGAGAAAAAAGGGGTCTTTGGCTGACCAGAGATAGCTTATTCCTTTAAAATGAACAGACACTTCTCTGAGGAAGACCAATAGATGGCCAAAAAACACATGAAAAAAATGCTCATCTTAACTTATTGTTATAAAAATATCCGAATCAAGACAAAATGAGATAACATCTTAATTCAGTGAAGAGGGCACATCTTTAAAATACCGGGAAAAATTTGTGTTAGTTGTGATATGGTGAGAAAGGAACTCCCATCCACTGATAGTGTGCATGCTGCCTAGTCTGACACCTTTGGAAAACAGTATAGAAGATTCTCAGTAAACTAAGAATTGATCTGCTATATGACTCAGGAATTCTGCATTTGCGTATCTATCCCCAGATCATAAAAACATTCATCCAAATGGATGTTTGCACAACACTCTATGTTGCAGCACTCAGTACAATAACTAAGAGTTGGCATCAACCTAGATGCCCAACAACAGACTAGTGGATCATAAAAATGTAACATATAGGGGCCGGAGAGATAGCATGGAGGTAAGGCGTTTGCCTTTCATGCAGGAGGTCATCGGTTCGAATCCCGGTGCCCCATATGGTCCCCCGTGCCTGCCAGGAGCAATTTCTGAGCCTGGAGCCAGGAATAACCCCTGAGCACTGCCGGGTGTGACCCAAAAACCACACACAAAAAAAATGTAACATATAAACTATGAAGTATTATGAAGGTATAAGAAATGATACAATAAAGCAATTTGCTACAATATGGATGGTACTGGAAGATATTGTATTACATGAAGTAAGTGAGAAGAAAAAGGATAATTGCAGAATGATATCACTTGTTTGAGTATTTAGAAAAACTGCTTGAAGTATAATAATAGTTTATATTAAAGTTGCCTAGAACACTCTTGGCCCCAGAATATAGTGAGGAGAAGGAATGATTTGAGAGGAGGAGGAGAAACACAAATATAAAGGAATGGGGGGACAGGGGCCAAGAGATCTCTGGTGCACTAGTGGTGTTAAGAAAGAAAAGAACTAATTATCCAAGCAAAGTAATTGACAATGAAATCATGAGACCCAAACTTTTTCAATTAAAATCTAAAAAGGGCCTATTTTACTGGCAGGCTGAAGAATAAGGACGGTGGCTTAGTAAGTACTCTGGGAACATTGTTGGAGGGAGGTAAACTATTAGTTGAGATTGGCCCTGAAACATTCTATGTCTGAAACTCTACTATGAAAAATTTTTATAAATTACAAAGGTTTCTATAAAGAATTAAAAGATATAGAATAGGAAGTATATCACATCAAGTTCTTTAAAAAATAAAAACATTATTTATTTCTTGTTTAGTCCAAAAAGAAATGAGAAGTTAGAAACTTCAAAAAGAAATGAGTAATATTTTATATAATGACAATATACATTGTAAGTGAATAAAATAAGAATATCTGCCCTGGACTTTGCCTACTCTGAGGGAAAAAGTTTTCAAATTTCAATTGTGTATTATGTAAACCGTGAGATTATTGTTTATAATATATATTTTGTTAAGGTAACTTTTCTACATTTATCTGGGAGTACGGGGAATGGGTAAAACATATTGATTATCAGGGTACTGGCTTTTTCTAAGGGCTTTTTCCAGGTGGTGTTTGAAGAGACAACATGCAGTACTCAGAAACAAGCCAGGTTCTGCCACATAGACAAGCAATTTAATCTCCAATCCCTGTATTATGTCTCTGAGCCCTATTGCTCTTTTGTTGAGCATTTTTAAAAGCATAAATGAATAATTTTTGTCAAAATTTATCTTTTACCCACAGATATGATAATATATTTTATTAGTATTTATTTATAATGGAACATTTTACATTTATGGAGTAAATTTAATTTGTTCATGATATACAATCTTTTTAATATATTACTGAGCTTAGTAAATTGCAATTGTGTCATGTATTCACATTAATCAGGATTTTTTTCTATTCTGGGTTTTTTTTTAATATGTGCTATTTTAGTTAGTTTATAAAGTTGTCTGTAAACTGTTGGAGATACATTTACTGTTTAATTGTTTTTTGTTTTTTTTATTTGTTGTAGTATTATTGTTCCAAGGTTCCACCTGGTAGCATTCATGACTTATTTCTGATGATTAAGCTTGGGTTCTGTTTAACATACAGCATTTTGGGGATCAAACCTAGCCAAATCCATGCTAGTTAAGTGGCTTAAATTCCAAACTATCTTGTTGACACAAGTATTTTGAGTTATTCATTAAAAAATTTTTATTGACTAAGTGACATTATTGAGAATGTAAAAAGAAAATGAAGAATAAGAAAAATAAAGTACAAACATAATAATAATTTGTGCTCGCTTCGGCAGCACATATACTAAAATTGGAACGATACAGAGAAGATTAGCATGGCCCCTGCGCAAGGATGACACGCAAATTCGTGAAGCGTTCCATATTAAAAAAAAAAAAAAGAATTTTATAACTAGTTAATAAACTTTTCCTTTTGGTGTTTACATTTCATAGAGCAGAGTTGAGATACTATTTCTGGTCTTTTGCTTTCTAAATTTTCATTCCTTTGTCTGGTTTTGTTGTTGCTATTTGTAGTGCTAGAGATGGAATTTAGGGTTTCACATAGGTAAAGTATACTCATTGTTGTTCCTGACAGAAAAACATCTATATTTTAACCTATATATGAGTAGAATGACACCTACCATGCACAATTGCTCTTAGCATGCATAAAGATACACATGGGGCCTTGTGAGTAGTAGATGATGAGAAGTTATTTTATGAGTAATAATACTTTGTGCCAATTAGTTAATATATTACACATTTCACGAAAGTATTAGATAAAATTTCTAAGTAAAATCTGAAGAAAATTTGTTTAGTTATCTATGAAGCTTATAGTTAAATATGAGAAGAATATTAATAATTGGGTAAAAATTTGTCAGAGAAAACAAAATATATGTATAAATAATTTTAAAGTTTTCATTCTATCCATATTAAAAATATAAGAAAGTTCACTTGAAAAAATACTGAGAGTGGTTATGATTATTTTTTTCTGAAAGATTTGGCATGTGAATTACATGTAAGGATCATTTTATTTCCAACTTATAAAATACTATAAATTAAATATCTAATGACTATTTTTTATTTGTTTATTTCTGGATTTTGTTGTCCAAAATTTACTCTTGAATTTGCTCCTGGTATCACTCATAATAGTACTTGGGGGAACCATATGCAGTATTCAGATTCAAACCAGGTTTGCTAGGCAAGTGCCTTAACTTCTGCACTATCCCTGGGATCCATCAAAATTTAAAACAACTATTTATTGTTACTAACTTTCAGTAATCTAAAAATGACAGAATTAATTTACATTTATATAACAACTACTATTGTCTTTCAGAAAAAATACACCTATACAGAATAGAGATGAAAATTTGTTTTATTAGAATAAAATATATATATTAAAATGACTTTATTTTTACATTAATTAGTAACTAAAATCACACCCAAGTATTAACCCAAAACAAAGGTTTCCCCTATTCCACGCCTGATTTGATTTTCTCTTTCCTTTTAACCTAGCTTTTTGATATGTACAAGTCTACATGGATCTTACTCTACCCTCACCAACAATTAGTACTGAAAAGAAAGAAAAGACAGTTTGACTCTGGCATGCAGAGATATCATGAGAAGATATCATGAGAAGAAAAGCAAACTGATTCCATTGGTTTAATAAACCACTGGATTGGTTTATTAATTCTTTGTGGCTACCTGCATCAAATCCATCTGTCTGGGAGTGGAATTACGTGTGTGGGTTGATTTCACAATATGTGGGATTTATTTTATGACTGGTGCTCGAATAGTGAGCATCAAACAGTGAGCATCAAAGCTCCAAATAACCGTAAAGATAGAAAATTATTTGACCCTCGCAGGAGTCCTCAAACTTTTTAAACAGGGGCCAGTTCACTGTCCCTCAGACCATTGGAGGGTCTGACTATAGTAAAAACAAAACTTATGAACAAATTCTTATGCACACTACATATATCTTATTTTGCAATGAAGAAACAAAACAGATACAAATACAATATGTGGCCCGCGGGCCATAGTTTGAGGACCACTGTGTCTGGTGGATAATCAGCATGACGCCCTCCTTGGACTGGACTGAATGGGCAGTGCCCTTCACCAGAACATCGGAGCACATGGCCCCAGTTCTGCCAGGAGTGCTCCTCAAGATTGCAGTAGCTTATCAAAGTCACTGATGGGGTAGAAGCCAAAGAGAAATCCCCTTTAAGGGGGACCATCAGCAGAGAGATGAAGGGGTTTCCCAACCCAGATTCTGGAGTAGTAACTGAAGGCCTTTCCAACCCAGAAGACCTCACCAACATACTAAAGAAGGGGGAGATAGAGCAGATGCAGGATTTAAGCCCAGCTGAAGCCCAAATGAGAAGCTTCTTTCAGTACCTCCTGCAACTTTCTTCTAGGTTAATCTCTTGATCATATTTGCATTAAGCACTATATTTCTGGTTTAACTGTGAGATATACCTGTAGTTTTTAATAGCTACTCTTGTGTTTTATGCTCCACTGCAAGCAGATAATTTTTATCCAACTTCAATGGTTTAATATTTGCTCAGTTCCAGGGAAATGCATAATGTTCTTAGATTTTTCATAATTCTCAACTATCCTAGGGAATATTTCCCAATTATTGTAACATTTGATTGTGTATATCATTTAAAAACTTATTCTTAAAATTATGTCTACCAAAATTTTTTTGTTTTATATTTTTGGGGCCACATCCAGTGACACTCAGGGTTTACTTCTGGCAATGAGCTCAGAAATCGCTCCTTGATTGGAGGACCATATGGGATGCCTGGGTTTTAACCCAGGTCTATCATGGGTAAGCTGCAAGCAAGGCAAACAACTTATCACTGTGCTACTGCTCTGGCCCCTGTGTGCTAAAAAGACATTGTTATGTCTTAATCTAAGAAGTCAATGGAAAAGAAACATTGATACTATGGACTCCTATTACAGTGTTCATTGTAAGAAAATTTTACCAGACTTCAAAATGTAAATAAATCTACAGAAATGTTCTTATAATTTTATTTAGAAAAGTTTTGGAAAAGGAACACAGATGTTCTTGACTTTATTACATTGCTCTGTGTAATAATGTTTAAGAATTTTCAAATTAAGTTTATATGCAATTAGGTTCTAATGTTCATGTTTAGTTAAGTCTATGAAAAAATATAATATGTATAAGACAAGTATTGGGAAAAGCTGATTGTTTTGAGAATATGTATACACAATTGTTGCATTAAATAATTAACGATGGGGCTGGATGGCGGTGGATTTCTCTCCGTGCCATCCCAATCCACGTGGCTCTGCAACCTCCATGCAGTCGGCGAGTCCCAGGCCCAGGTGAAATCACTCACTCACAGTTAGGCATCAGGAGGCAACAACTTTATTCAAGCCCTAGCCACCACGTGTGTGTGGCCTATTCATAACCTTTCAAGCACAGCAATATTTTGCTAGCCCTGCATCTTATTTCCTGTTAGCCATCTTCCCTTTGGGCTCCATGCTGGTCAAAGACCAGAACACAGAAACCCAGAAGCCAGAGCGCACAGCAGCGCAAAAAGGGCAAAGAGCCAAAAAGGCAAAAAGCCAAAAGGGCGCGTGAAAGCCAAAAGGGGCGATTTCCCTTGGTTCAAGCCTTATCTAACATTTCCATGACCCCTCCCAGGAATGGGAGGGTCTAGCAGGTAAGGTTACACCTACTATCCGGTTCCCAAGACCCCTCCCAGAAATGGGTGGGTCCCAGGGTTTAAAATATTTTTATGCACCAACGTAATAGAGTGAAAATTAATATACCAGCCCTTTTCAAAAACATATTTTTGCAAAATATACTTTACACCTGTAACCTAAAACTCTATTAATGCTTTTTTACCAAGCACTATTTTGGAACTTTCATGTTCCTATACTTTTAAACTATATTGGGGGAACTTCATTGTTCCTATACCTTTTCTATACACAAGTACTGCAGCATACATGCATAACATACATTTTAAAAACAGGCTAAGTACATTAAAATACACAGTAAAACATTTTGCAATAGAAAATATTAACTTTGAAAGATAATAAAACACATTTAAATTATAAAGAAAATGACTAAGACAAAGATGCAGGTGGTTAGAAATTAGATGTTAAACTGTATTACCTTCCTTTTTTTATTTTTTAACCACTAACTAAAACTTATCCCATCACCAACTATGAGTAAACTATAAAATTACCTGCTAAGTTTCTACACCTAAAATCATAGTTTAAATGATTAATTTGTTCCACGCTGATCTCACCACGTTGATTTTACCACGTGGCTTCTGTAAACTTTTAAAGTTCAGATGTTGGTTTGTCCCACGCTGATTTCACTACGTGGCTTCCTTTCATGGTTTCAGGCCCCGCAGACGATTCTGTTGACCATGAGGTCGCAGGTTCCGCTGCCCGCTGCCGGTTTGCTTCTGCTGTTTTACCTTAGTGATCTGGAGAATGGATTTCAGGCTTGCCGCGGAGCAAAAGCTGAGCTGAGCTGAGCCGAGGCGTTTTTGCTTTTGGGCTGATAGGAGCTTTTCGCCGCTTTTTTCCTCCGGGCAGCACTTAGCAAGCCAGTTTTTGGCCACACCTCACAGGGCGCTTTTGGATATTCAAAGTTCAAAGTTATTTAAACTAAAAGTTCAGTCCGAAATTTTCAAAGTCGAAATCCAAATTCAAGCCGCAGGTCATTTTCAGAAAATCAGTCCACTTTAAATACAGTCTTTTTTCTCCTCCGTTTCCAATTTAAGCTTTTAATTAGTTTTTGTAGAGGCCGAGGTTTTTGTTTCTTGTAACAAAGTTTCAGTTGTGGGCCTGGGCCTGCGCTGGAGGTGATGCAAGCTTCCACCTCTCTTCTTTTAATTGCCCTTCTTACCCTAGAAGGGGTAACGGCCATCTTTGAACATTGTTGCACGTGGCCCAGTGTTTTGGGCTCAGTGCACCCGAAAAGAGCCAAAATGAAAATGAAAAGCAGAAATATTACCATTATTGCTGTTTTATTGGGTACAGGATTTAGGTCAAAGTTCGGAGCGCCATTTGTTGTGTTAAATAATTAACGATGGGGCTGGATGGCGGTGGATTTCTCTCCGTGCCATCCCAATCCACGTGGCTCTGCAACCTCCATGCAGTCGGCGAGTTCCAGGCCCAGGTGAAATCAATCACTCACAGTCAGTTGTCAGGAAGCAACAACTTTATTCAAGCCCTAGCCACCACATTGATTTTACCACGTGGCTTCTGTAAACTTTTAAAGTTCAGATGTTGGTTTGTCCCACGCTGATTTCACCACGTGGCTTCCTTTCAGTTTCAGGCCCCGCAGACGGTTCTGTATACCATGAGGTTGCAGGTTTGCTTCTGCTGTTTCACCTTTCCAGGCTTGCAGCGGAGCAAAAGCTGAGCTGAGCTGAGCTGAGGCATTCCTGCTTTTGGGCCGATAGGAGCTTTTCGCCGCTTTTCCCCTCCGAAATTTCCAAAGTCGAAATTCAAATTCAAGCTGAAGGTTGTTCTCAGAAAATCAGTCCATTTTCAATAGTCTTTTTTCTCCTCCGTTTCCAATTTAGACTTTTAATAAGTTTTTGAAGAGGCCCAGGTTTTTGTTTTTTGTAACAAAGTTTCAGTTTTGGGCCTGGGCCTAGGCTGGAGGTGATGCAAGCTTCCACCTCTCCTCTTTTAATTGCCCTTTTTACCCTAGAAGGGGTAACGGCCATCTTTGAACATGGCTTTACGTGGCCAAACACTTTGGGCTGACTGCATTTGAACAAAGCGAAAATAAAACAGAAGAGCAGAAATATTACCATATTTGCTGTTTTCTTGGGTCCAGGATTCAGGTGAAAGTTCGGAGCGCCATTTGTTGTGTTAAATAATTAATGATGGGGCTGGATGGCAGTGGATTTCTTTCCGTGCCATCCCAGTTTACGTGGCTCTGCAACCTTCATGCAGTCGGCGAGTCCCAGGCCCAGGTGAAATCACTCACTCACAGTTAGGCGTCAGGAAGCAACAACTTTATTCATGCCCTAGCCACCACGTGTGTGTGGCCTATTCATAACCTTTCAAGCACAGCAATATTTTGCTAGCCCTGCATCTTATTTCCTGTTAGCCATCTTCCCTTTGGGCTCCATGCTGGTCAAAGACCAGAACACAGAAACCCAGAAGCCAGAGCGCACAGCAGCACAGAAAGGGCAAAGAGCCAAAAAGGGCGAAAGCCAAAAAGGGTGTGAAAGCCAAAAGGGGCGAATTCCCTTGGTTCAAGCCTTATCTAACATTTCCATGACCCCTCCCAGGAATGGGAGGGTCTAGCAGGTAAGGTTACACCTACTATCCGGTTCCCAAGACCCCTCCCAGAAATGGGTGGGTCCCAGGGTTTAAAATAGGTACACCCACACACAATATGACCTTTGATGCTTTTAAAGGCAAGATTTACTGTACCTAACTAAAATAACAACCATTTTATACATTCTGATCTGGGGTTCCCACCTCAGTTGGAGAATGTGGAACAAAACTTTTTTAGCCTTTCTCAATTTTTTTCTGTTTTGTTTTGAACAGACTGTGAAATTGTAAGATGATACCCAGCTATGAAGCCAAATCCAAGGTGTTCCCATTTTTGTCTTTTCTTTACACCTAACACTTTAATATGTAAAAAGTTCATCCAACTATATCTACCCTTCCCCACCTGGTTGAATTTTACTGAGAATAAAGAAAAGGTACTTTGGTTTTGGCACACAGTGATACCACAAACTCAGATGAAAACTAACTCCAGGATTCTTTCCTGACTTGTTCGATTTATTAATTCTTCTTGGCTATGCTACCTGCATGTACCTGGGAATGGAAAAATATGCATGGTCGGTGATTTCACAATGTGTGGATTTATTTTACATGTAATCACATTCAACTGTTACTTTTATATTGTTTATAATTTTTATTATCACCAAACAATATTAAGTTAATTATATAGTATAACATATATTTTTAAACTTTAGTTTTATTTCCACATTACTTTTTTCTAATCACACATGTGCTTCTTACTTCTATGCCTTTGGGTTGTTATAAAACCTTTGTTGTTTATAAAACTTTGGTATCTGTAAGTACCTCTTTGCCCTGAGACAGCTTAAAGAGAAAGTGTAAAGGCAAGACAAATCTAAGATTGAAGTTTTTGTTTTATTTTTTTTTAATTTAATAGAAGTGACCTTACTAACAGTTTCTTTTTTTCCAACTGAATAAGAAAGATAGGAGAGAATTTTGCAATCTTATTTCAATAGAACTAAACAAAGCCCAGAAGAAATGGCTGTGCACATAAGTTAAGCTTGAAGCACAGAGATATTTATTAGATGGAGGGCTGGGGTTACATGACAAGCATCTTAAAACATGATTTGAAGTGAGGCTTAGTGAAGTTTCTTTGCAAAATGATACTGCTAATAGGAGGGCAGCATGGATCAAGGCTCTCTGCCCACTGTGGGAGCTGGAATGGCTGAAAGTGAGCACCAGCTTAGCAGAGAGCATGGTATTCAAAGACTGCCAACTGTGGACTTAAAACCAGAAAGAGATGAGCTCAGTAAGTCAGAGGGAACAAATCCTTCTAGGTCCTTTAACTCTATGAAGAAAAAACATTAATATTCTGAAAATAATTCCTAGAATCAACCAAGTCCAAATTAGAATTTTATATCGCTTTTAAAATGAATTTAACTATAGTAAGATAAAACATTTTTCCATGTCTCATGATCTCTGTATGCATTTTTCAAGTGCTAGAAAATGTTCCCAAATATAGTTTTTCTATTTACATATGAAAAAATGCATCAACTAAATATAAATCACTTTCATTATTTCAAGTTCAGTATGTTTTTCCAGAAGCTAGATGTTTACATCACTGATGAGTTTAAATGAGTAATTGAGTGACTAGTATTATGATAATAATGATGATAATAAATAAAAATATTGGCAATATAAATCTTTCCAAATCTACTGAGCCCGGAGTTAAAATATTTTATATTGATATAAATCAGTTTATGTTATTTTGCAAATCAAGTGATATTTTTAAATAAAAATAAGACATTTTAGTTCAGTTTAAGTAGAGCTCAAGAAGCAGAACTTACTATTATTTGTAGGTAACAATTTTGGTTATTATTTGTAGGTAACATTAATTAAGATGACGGCATATGCTTTAAGGTATGTTTATTGCCCTCAAAATGTATTTCACCACATTAAAATACTAACAGCCTTCAAAGGCCAACTGAGCATTTTATCCCTTTAAACTTGATTTTCTGTTCCCTTGAATTTCCTCAGATAAAGGTAACTCTGGGGACTGATGCTACAGGTTTGTACCTGTTAGTTTGTTCTTTTTTCCCTACATACTACACAGAACTGCAATCATCTTAATCTCTCTTCCTTGCTTCACTTATAAAATAAAACATCATAATCTTCATTGTGATAAATGGCAGTCTAATCCTGGACAGAGTGAGTAATCAGAGTTTACAGGCAAAAAATAAAAAACAAAACAAAACAATAGATTTTTATATATATTGTATAATTTAAGCTAGTTAACATTATATATTTCCTTATAGCTCGATATAGAACCCCCAAAAAGTGCTAAGTATTAAGTTATTGCCTCAAATAGTACTAAGTACTGGGACAAGAACTGTGGCACAGCAGTAGGGTGTTTGCCTTGCACGCAGCTGACCTAGGACAGACCACAGTTTGATCCTTAGGCATCCCATATGGTCCCCCAAAGCCAGGAGTGATTTATGACTGCATAGCCAGGAGTTACCCCTGAGCGACAACCAATGTGGCCCAAATATAAGAACAACAACAAAAGTGAATTAAACTATGGCAGAATTTAACCGAATAAAAATACAATATATTAATAGAATACATAATTATGTAATCTATTAATATATCATCATACCTCACAGTGGACATTTAGTTTCTATAACAAATGTTCCGGATTGGGAAAATGGCCTCATAAGAATTGGGATTAAATTGCAACTATGTGTGAGCAAAGACTAAGATATAAAAGTAAATGTTTATTTTAGGGGCCGGAGAGATTGCTCAGTGATAGGGCATTTGCCTTGAATAAGGCCCATCCGTTCTGGACCTACATTCTATTCCTAGAGTCCCATATAGTCCCTGGGCCAGGAGCGATTTCTGCACTCATATCTAGGAGTAACCCCTGAGTGTCTCAGAGTGTGGCCCAAAAATAAAAAAAAAAAGTTTATTTTAAACTAATACATGAGGAGGAGCTACAAGTAAAGCAGCTGGTAGGGGTGTTTGCCTTGCATGGGGTGAGCCTTGGTTTGATCCTTTGCATCCCATATGATTCCCTAAGCCAGGATGATTTCTGAGTGCAGAGCCATGAGTAACCCTAGAGCTCTGCCAGGTGGGCCCATAAACAAACAACAACAACAACAAAATAAATAAACAAAAAACATACCCAGAAAGCTTGTATGTGGTATAAAATATAAAACAAGTAAATTGGTGAGGTAGAAAACAAACAGAGCCCAATAAAAGACAGACACATTGCATGCAGGAAGCAAAACTCCACCACCACATTTGACCAATCTTCAAACTTTGAACAATCTCCAAAGAACATGCCTGAGCAGTGGCAGATATAATAAAATGCAAAAGAGAAAATATACAAATTACCTAGAATCATTTAAGGTTTAAATAAGGTCAATTCATAAATTGTTATAAATGAGCTTGCACTACGATAGGCTCTTTGTACAGTTTGGAGACAATGGTAGAACAGTGATTTCAAATCAAATCAACAACAGAACTAAGAAATAATGACACAAGCACGTCACTGTGTCCGTGAATCAAGTGAAAACAGTAGTGCTCTAGAACATATTGAGCGCTTGAATTCAGAAATAGGTAACAAAATTTAACATGGCTTATTGCTTTATTAATTGATCAGTTAGTTGGGTGGTGAAATGGGGTACATGGAGGTAAAAGCAGTGATTGAGTCATGTTGGATTTGTAATGTTTAAGTAAAATACATATTTAATTATTCTAAAGACTCAATCTTGTAAGTATGTGCTTCAATCTCAATGGATTTTAAAACTGCAAAGTTTTATCGCACCTTTGAATGAATATTTCTTTTATAGACAGTTTCTCTGAATACCAAATGCTGTTTCTTTCCAGAAGGATCCATTCTATCAACTTTCACAGAAGGAGAATAAAACACTGCATAAGACACTGTTTTATAAAAAGAAAACTTTTAGTTGCATCATGGTAAGCACATCCATTTAATATATCATGGAATATGCCATTTTAATATAAAATTTCAGAAGAAATAATTTCGAGGTCCTCCCTGGATTATTCTTATAAAAACATTAAGAAACTTCTTGGTGGGTCCGGAGAGATAGCACAGCGGCGTTTACCTTGCAAGCAGGTCCAGGACCAAAGATGGTTCAAATCCCGGTGTCCCATATGGTCCCCCATGTCTGCCAGGAGCTATTTCTGAGCAGACAGCCAGGAGTAACCCCTGAGCACCGCCGGGTGTGGCCCCCCCAAAAAAAGAAACTTCTTGGTGTTTACTTATTTGATTGCATGTATATAACCCTGAGGAAGTCATAACCTAAAAGAGAAGACTGTGCTCCATTAATTTCAAACTCAGACACATGTATTACCTGTTCAGAAAGTTCAAAGTAGAGGTACAAACTATATAAGACCAATCCTTTCAGTGGTCTCACTGTGAGTACTCAGTGCTTGCTACATATTTTGAGGGGATTATAGTTATCCCAATGTATTGATGTCCTTGAATTCTTATCATATCACCAGATTGCACTTCCTTATCCTTCAAACTAAAGTTAACTTTTAAATGTTTTCTCCCAGTACACCTGATTTAAGTCAAGTCCAATGGTGCTGTTGTTAAAATGGAGAATTTAAGTGAAAAGTTTAATTTTACACGTCTTTCTTTCCAGGAAATGTCTAGGTAATTGTATAAAAAGATTTACCTCTTTTGAAAGGTCAGATTTATATTCTTTTGTGCAGAATACTATAAACAGTAAGTGATTCCAGTCAAAGATTATGAAAACTTAATTCAGCTTAATTATTATTAGTCTAGTTCCTAAAGGCAGTGGTCTCTCCTGGTAGCTGACACAAGAGGGCTGTGAGACATTTCTTCAAATTCTCAGCAGACAACAAGGCTGAGTTCAATGCAAGAGACCAAGTATGGAGACTGGAGAGATAGCATGGAGGTAAGGCTTTTGCCTTTCATGAAGAAGGTCATTGGTTTGAAACCTGGCATCCCATATGGTCCCCCGAACCTGCCAGGAGTGATTTCTGAGCATGGAGCCAGGAGTAGCCCCTGAGCGCTGCCAGATGTGACCCAAAAAACAAAAAACAAAACAAAACAAAAAAAAAAACAAAAAAAAAAGGAGAGAGAGAGAGAAAGAGCCAAGTATGTGGTGATGCAGCATAGGTACTGCCTGAGTTACACTAGAAGTGTTCAGGATTTTACAAGTGTACACCTGAATACTCAATGGAACAGGAAGTACTGGAGAAATAGAGTTGGTTTTATGAAAGGATTGAGCCTGAATTATCTATTCAGTAATTCCAGTAGCCATTCTTAAATAAATTAGTAAATGATAAATGACTATGTGATTAAGACAATACTCAACACTGATTCATGACAAGTAGAATAAATCATCTGTATCTCAATTTTTTTCATTTCTAAAATTGAGACAGTAGCAAAACTCAGAGCGTTCCTGTGAAGATTGGTTGATAATTCATAGCAAATTCTTAGAATAAATAATTTATAGATAAATTTTACAAAATTTATACTGTGTTTTTATTGAATTTCAGTCACTTGTCATTCATATAGCTGTGGCAAATGTAAAGGCAAGGCATGATTATGGTCACTAGGGCACTTTTAGGAATCATTGCTGAATATAAAGACTTTATATTTAGATCATTTATGAGAATATTTGCCCCCAAATGTATTTTATACCAAATATGATATAGGATGATTCCCTGTAGTTATACATCAAGAAAAAATAATTGTATTTTTATATTATCAATATTACTAGCCATGGATTTATAAGCATTGGAAATTTTCTTATTTACCATTTTGCTGACTTCTTTAATATTTTACCCATATGTGCAAAGAATATTTCATCGTGAAGTGAAGTGTGATTCTTGAATAAGTGAACTGCAATGACGAAGACAGTAAAAAGATAAAGTGTCTCATAGTTCTATTATATATTGAAGCATTAGTGAGTCCTACAAGCATCCTCTTGCTTTGATGGATAGATTACTTATCATCCAAGGGGACCCTGAATTGTCAGATGTAATTCTGTATAAGAGAATTTTTTTTTTCCTTTTAAATGCATCCATGTTTTTCAGCCTGAAGTGCTCCTATGGCAATCAAGAAAGAGCAGGAAGCTCCTCAAAGTATAACTGCTAAGAAACCAAATCCCTCATCATTGATGAAACTTAGCTAAAAGCCGGATGAAATTTAAACGCAAACAATAAATTACAGTTATAGAATGTTAAGGTATGAATGAAGTGCTAGGAAGAGATCATAAAATACCCAGTCATTCACATGCCTGATGACAGTGAGGATTGGCATCAGAGAAAAAAGCTCAAGTTATTTAACTTCAATCTCAGGTAATCACTGGTCAATCAAGGCAGCACATAAAGGTGCATTCATCATTCCATGTCAGTAAATCTAGCCATCAAGAAGGAAAATATTTCACATAAAGAAGCTATTCACTCAAAGATGAATATTATTTTTATAGGTTGTAATTTCAAAGACACTGATTCAATTTTTTAACTGTATAAATTTGTTACCAAGCAGTTCTGCACCTAATTATGCATTTCAATATGATATTATAATTAAAAATATCGCAATGTGGGTATATGTACATATAGATACACCTGTATTTGAGACAGTTTTTTAAAAATGATATTTAAAAATGTTATTCGGACATTTATTTAGATTATCTGATAGATAAAAAAGAACGAGAAGTAAAATGGGGGAAATTAATTCTTACTATCACATCAATCTTTTTATTTATTTATTCTAGGCTATAAACGCTTTACCATGTAACTTGTTGATGAGACTTTCCTTACCCCAATTACTACATATGTTATTTTATAATAAAAATATAATAAGCGATGTAAGAAATTATTTTAAGAGCCATTATTTTGACCTTGCAAAGACAAAATCTTATACTACAGACAACGTGGCTTGTTTAGAAACCAAAAAAGAAAAATTTGGGTGATTCCTTGCATACATTTCTATTGGGGTCAGAAATTTAATCTTATAAATTTGAAATTTATCTTATAAAATTTCATTATAAATGACAAAAAATAGGTTTGTCAGTATGGTGATTTTTTTTGTACACAGTTGACCAATTTTGCATCTAGCACCACATATACTAACCAGAGATTATACCTGAGTGCAGACTCAGGAGTAAGCACTGAGCACCTAAAAGAAATCTACTGTATAGATATAGAGGGTTGATAATTGAATGTAAAATATTTCTGTCTCAATTTATCAAGAATTCTTAGTCTTAAAACCAGAGGTTTTCAATTTTGATAGAGTAATTAGTACTGAGGAGAAATATCAACAAATAAATAAAAGATAATTTAGGACAAAAATTTTATAAAATTTGGAGTGACTTTGAAAAAGGCAAAATCTTGGGGCCGGAGAGGTGGCACTACAGGTAAGGTGTCGGCCTTGCAAGTTCTCGCATAGGAAGGACCACAGGTTGATCCCCTGGCATCCCTTATGGTCCCCCCCCCCCACCAAGCCAGGAGCAATTTTTGAGCGCATAGCCAAGAGTAACCCCTGAGCATCAAACAGGTCTGGTCCCAAATAAATAAATAAATAAATAAATAAATAAATAAATAAATAAATAAAAACTGTCTGTGACATCAGGCTGGGAAAATCTATGCCAGCCCAGTGGTGCCCGACTGTGAGAAACTGTGAGTGCTGCCTGTGTGTGTTTGTCTCCTGTCCTGTCTCCCAAACCTCTTGGAAGTGGGCTGAAAAGGACCCAGAAAATTCGCTCTCCCAGAGGCTCATTCAAGGGGCTGAAATGCCAAGGGACTGCTTACTAAAGTAAAAGCCGCTTCACTACCCGGCTGTGAGCTCTTTCTAAGGAAAGAACGCCACTTGCACAAGAAGAAAATAATCACACTAAGAACTGAGCTGGATAACTGAAGCCCAGCATATCTCTCACACTTTCTTCTCTGCTGCGTGCTCACGCCTAAGATTTGATCCTGTGTGAGGCTTTATCCACCGAGGGCTCCACTTTCTTGGAGGCAAGTCAACCCACCCAGAAAGGGCAGAGTCAGAGGAGCGTGGCCACGCACATCATTTAGGCAATGAAAAAACCCACAATATAAGTGTGACAATGAGGAAACAATGCAGGCCAGCATCAGACATAGAGAATGAAGATGACAATTCTGATGACCAGAAAACGGCCAACCAACTACTCAATCTCTCAGATAAGGAGTTTAGAAAAGAAATATGGAAGATGCTCAAAGAACTCAAAGAAACCATGGATCGAGTTGAACAGAACACTAATAAGAAACAAGAAAATATGAAGACAGAAATCACAAAACTCCAGACTAAAATGATAAGTCAAACAACAGGCCTGAAAAGCTAAGTAAATAAATTGAATGGCAAAATGGATACACTCTCCAACAGGCTAACAGAAGCTGAGAATAGAATTGATGTTGTGGAAGATGAAATAAATAACAACTCCATACAGTGGGAGAGAAGGGAAAAAAAAACTTAAAGCAAATGAACAGACAATGGAAAAATTAGTCAAAGAATGGGAACAGATGAAAATAGAAGTCTATGATAAGCTCAACAGAAATAACTTAAGAATCATTGGCATCTCAGAGACCCAGGAAGAAAATTTCCAGGAAGAATCAATGGTCAAGAACAACATTAAAGAGAAACTTCCAGAGTTAAAGACTATATGCAATCAAATTCTGAATGCCTGAAGAGTACCAACCAAAAAAGACCCCAGAAAAAATACCCCAAGACACATCCTATTCAAAATGACGTATCTCAAAGATAGAGACAGAATTCTGAAAGCAGTAAGATCAAAAAGGGAAATTACATTCAAGGGAACATCCTTGAAATTTACAGCAGACCTGTCACCAGAAACACTCAAGGCCAGAAAGCAGTGGTGGGACATAGTGACAAAACTCAATGAAATAAATGTACCCAGGATAACTCACTTTCAGGTTTGACCGAAAAATAAATGGTTTCACAGACAAACAACAGTTCAAAAACTTAACAGACACAAAAGCAGTCTTAATAGAAAAACTGAAAGATCTAATTTAAGGTAAGACTGACCATAAGACACACCAAATTTCAATATAAAGATGGCATTAAATACAAAGACAATTCTTTCTCTCAATGTCAATTGACTAAATGCACTAAGAGACACAGAGTGGCTAAATGAATCCAAAAAAAAAAAAATCAATCCAACATTCTGCTGCCTACAAGAAACACACATGAATAGTCAGAACAAACATTGACTCAAAATAAAAGGCTGGAGGAAAATTATCCAAGCAAACAACAACCATAAACAATCTGGAGTGGCCATAGTAATATCAGATGATGCAAACTTTATACTCAGGAAAGTTGTAGGTACAAAGATGGACATTTTGTATTAATCAAGGGATATGTAAAGCAGGAAGAAACTACTCTCCTTAACATATATGCACCAAATGAGGGTCCAGCAAAATATTTAATACAATTATTGAGAAATCTGGAAAATAATATCAATAACAACATAATAATTGTGGGGGACTTCAATATGGCTTTGTCAACACTGGATAGGTCAACCAGACTGAAACCCAACAAGAATATACTAGACCTGAGAAGAGAAATGGAAGAAAGAGGCCTAGTATATATATATATATATATATATATATATATATATATATATATATATATATATATATATATATATATATATGTGTAAATATGTATCCAGGTTTCTGAGGATGGAGTGTCCGATATATATATCGGACACTCCATCCTCAGAAACCTGGATACATATTTTTTTCTGCAATAACATGGGACACTCTCCAGAATAGACTACATGCAGGCATATAAAACATACCTCCATAATATCAAGATGACAGAAATTTTGCAGGCTAACTTTGCTGACCAAAAGACCCTGAAATTATATGCAAACTACAAAGGGACACAGAGGAAAACTTTAACACCTGGAAGTTAAAAAAACCTCATACTGAAGAACCAGTGGGTCTAAGATGAAATCAAAGAGAAAATCAAAACTATCCTGGAAACAAATGATAATACAGACACAAACTATCAGAACTTATGGGACACAGCAAAAGCAGAAATGAGAGGAAAATTTATAGCTTTGCAAGCACACATCAGGAAGGAAGAATGGGCCTACCTAAATAGCTTAATGACGCAGCTCATAGAATTATAAAGTGCTCAACAAAAGGAACCAAAAATTGAGAGAAATAAGAAAATAACAAAGCTGAGACCAGAAATCAACAAGGTGGAAACCCAAGAAACAATCTGAAAGATCAACAAAAGCAGAAGTTGGTTCTTCAAAAAAATAAACAAGTTTAATGGAACATTGGCAAAACTAACAAAGAAAGAGAGAGAAACTTGATAACTCATATTAGGAATGAAAAAGGAGAGATCACTACTGATATAGTAGATATCCAAAGGGTAATCAGAAACTACTTTGAGAAATTCTATGCCACTAAAAATGAGAACCTGGAAGAAATGGATATATTCTTGGAATCTTATATTCTTCCATGGTTGAATGAAGAGGATGTAGCATATCTAAATACCCCCATCACAATTGGTAAAATTAAAACAGTAATCAAATGATTGCCCAAAAACAAAAGCCCAAGCCCAGATGGATTCAGTAATGAATTCTTTCAAACTTTCGAAGAGGAACTACTACCAATCCTGGCAAGACTCTTTCATGATCAAAAAATGGAAACACTTCCAAATAGCTTTTATGAAGACAACATCACCTTGATACCTAAACCAGACAGAGATGCTACAAAAAAAGAAAATTACAGACCAATATTGCTGATGAATATAGATGCAAAGATTCTCAACAAAATCCTGGCAAATAGGATTCAATGCGTCATTAAGAAGGTCATCCACTACGGTCAATTAGGTTTCATCCCAGGAATGCAAGTATGGTTTAACATTCATAAATCTATCAACATAATACACAACATCAACAACAAGAAAGGATAAAAATCATAAGATCATATCAATAGATGCAGAGAAAGCATTTGATAAGGTCCAACACCCATTCTTGATCAAAGCTCTCAGCAAGACGGGAATGAAAGGAACCTTTTTTCAATATAGTTAAGGCCATCTACCACAAGCCAGTGGCAAATATTATCCTCAATGGCAAAAATCTAAGAGCTTTCCCTCTAAATTCTGGCACAAGACCAGGCTGTTCTTTCTCACCACTCCTATTGAACATAGCACTGGAATTACTCACTATAGAGATTAGGCAAGAAAAAGATATCAAGGGAAGCCAGATAGAAAAGGAAGAAGTCAAGCTCTCATTGTTTGCAGATGACATAATACTGTACTTAGAAAACCCAAAAGACTCTACCAAAAAGCTTCTAGAATCAATAGACTCATATAGCAAGTTGGCAGGCTACAAAATTAACACACAAAAATCAATGGCCTTTCTATACATCAATAGTTATAAGGAAGAAATGGACATTAAGAAAACAACCCCTTTCACAATAGTGCCACACAAACTCAAATATCTTGGAATCAACTTGACTAAAAATGTGAAGGACCTGTACAAAGAAAACTATAAAAATCTGCTCCATGATTCAGAGAGGACACGTGGAAAAGGAAACACATACCCTGCTCATAGATTGGCAGGATAACATCATCAAAATGGCAATACTCCCCAAAGCATTGTACAGATTTAATGCCATCCCTCTAAAAATACCCGTGACATTCTTCAAAGAAGTGGATCAGGCACTTTTGAAATTCATTTGGAATAATAAACACCATAGAATAGCTAAAGCAATCATTGGGAAAAAGAATATGGGTGAAATTACTTTCCCCAAATTTAAACTTTACTACAAAGCAATAGTTATCAAAATAGCATGTTATTGGAATAAAGACAGGCACTCAGATCAGTAGAATAGACTTGAATACTCAGAGAATGTTCCCCAGATATGCAATCACCTAATATTTATAAAGAAGCAAGAAATCCTAAATGGAGCAAAGAAAGCCTCTTCAACATGTGGTGTTGGCACAACTGGCTAGCCACTTGCAAATATTGAACTTAGACCCCCAGATAACATCATGTACGAAGGTAAAATCCAAATAGATTAAAGACGTCGATGTCACACCTGGAACAATAAGATATATAGAACAACACATAGGCAAAATACTCCAGAACATTGAGACTACAGGCATATTCAAGATGGAAACCGCACTTTCCAAGCAAGTGAAAGCAGAGATGGACAGATGGGAATATATTAAACTGAGAAGCTTCTGCACATCAAAGAAAATAGTGCCCAGGATACAAGAGCCACCCACTGAGTGGGAGAAACTATTCACACAATACCCATCAGATAAGGGGCTAATCTCCAAAATATACAAAACACTGATAGAAATTTACAAGAAAAAAACATCTAATCCCATCAAAAAATGGGGAGAAGAAATGGACAGACACTTAGACAAAGAAGAAATACAAATGGCCAAAAGACACATGAAAAAATGCTCCACATCACTAATTATCAGGGAGAGGCAAATGAAAACATCTATGAGGTACCACCTCACACTACAGAAATTGGCACACATCACAAAGAATGAGAACAAGCAATGTTGGCAGGATGTGGAGAGAAAGGAACTCTTATCCAGTGCTGGTGGGAATGCCGTCTAGTTCAACCTTTATGGAAAGCAATATGGAGATTCCTCCAAAAACTGGAAATCGAGCTCCCATAGGATCCAGCTATACCACTCATAGGAATATACATATAGGAACACAAAAATGCAATACAAAAACCCCTTCCTTACACCTATATTCACTGCAGCACTATTTACCATAGCAAAACTCTGGAAACAACCACGATGCCCTTCAACAGAGGAATGGCTAAAGAAACTGTGGTACATATACACATTGGAATATTATGCAGCTGTCAGAGAAGATAAAGTCATAAAATTTTCCTATACATGGAATCTATTATGCTGAGTGAAATAAGTCAGAGAGACATAAAGACACAGAATGGTCTCACTCATCTATGGGTTTTAAGAAAAATGAAAGACATTCTTGCAATAATAATTTTTAGTCACAAAAGAGTGAAGGACTGATAGTTACAGCTCACCTCACGAAGCTCACCACAAACAGGGATGATTTTATTTAGATAAATAACTACATTTTGAACTATCCTTAAATTGAGAACGTATGAGGGTTATAGAAAACCTTCTAGAGTACAGGCAGGGGTTGGGTGGGGAGGAGGAAGATTTGAAACATTGGTGATGGGAATGTTACACTGGTGATGGGTGGTGTTCTTTGCATGACTAAAACCCAAACAGAATCATTTATGTAATCACGGTGTTTAAATAAAATAAGTAAATTAAAGGGATTATAGATGTAGCAAAGAGGAACCAGAAAAAACATAATTTGTAATACATTAAGAAAAAATAAAGAAAGAAATTAAAGAAAAGATAAAAGAAAAGAAAAAGACAAAATTTGAACGTATTTTTTCTTTTCTTTTTTTTTTTTGAATAGTATTTTTTCTAACCCATACGTTTTGCATATATTTTGAGAATGTGACTGAAAAATATATAAAGCCCTGGATTTGATCTCAATCTCAGGTAAAGCATGTCTCCCAAAAACAGTTACACAAGTGTGGCCATGATAATCCCTGAGAACTACTTGTATGATTCTTTTGCACTGAGCACAATAGGTTTCATCATTGTCAGCCAAACACTGCTAAGATTGGATATATCAAAAGTAACCTGCAGTTAATGTGAAACTTCAAAGAAAATCAATTAGAAAACAAAATGGCCTGCAAATTTACAAGGCAAATGCAGACACTGTTTTATAATAAAAGGCTTTTATGATAAAAACAGCAACAAAATTTTGTGAAAGTTAATTGTCACCTCCATATTATTATTAAAGCAATTGGCTCTATCAGAGTAAACTGAAATAATCACTATATTTTAAAATTTAGTACTTTTACTTGCACTTGTAATTCCTATCAAGTAACATATTCATAAGTTTGGGGGTATAGTACATAAATATATTTGGTGGGAAGCAGAAAGTGGTGACATTATCCTGACCTCAATATTTATTTAGGATGACTCAAAGAGGAATGATGTTATTTGAGGAATAGAACAATGGAAAAGTAAAAGGTTTATATAAAAATATGAGCAGTTAATCAAGTGAGAACATAATAGAACTGAAGGGCTTCTTTTGCCAAGAATATGATTTATTCTTTAGAGATTTCTAGCGTATATTTAGACAAATAGTTAAAATATCACTTAGTATATACAAATAAAACATTTCTATTTTCTATTCCAGAAATAAACATTATTAATCACTTAACAGTATCATTAATTAATTTTGCCAAATTTGTTAATTGAACATCTGCTTTGGGGACTGTTCTAAGTACTGTGATTAAAAGATGAGTGAGTCATAAATTTTTGCCTTAAGAAATTTATAATTTTCTAAACATATTGTGACTTAGTTAAGTTAAAATGTAAATTCACATGAAGTTATAGTTAAATTCTATGAAAATAAACTGACACTACTTAAAATTTTAATTCTCAAGGAAAGAAAATATATGCTCACCATTAAGAGAGACTTAAAATGTGTCAAGGAGTTTATTCAAGTTTTATACATTGCTTGCAAAGTAAAATATACTTTAGGGTTATCTAAGATACATTCTCAAATCTTCGATAAATTTCAGGGAAGTCTGCTAAGATCCATTATCAACTTTCCTTACACTTCAGGAAGGATTGCTAAACACATTACCAGATCCTAAGTGGCACATGCAAGAAGGTATTGAAGATAAATATGATTTCTCATAGGTACCCTTTTTTCTGAAATATTGTGCCTTTGAATATGTGTGTTACATGGCAGAGGGGTTTAAATCATATTACAGACCTATAGATACATGTCTAGTTATCATGGTAGATTCAAACCAATAATGGAAACTCTTAAAGGTAGATAAATTTTTCAGCATTAAGGCATAAAAATCATGGTGAGTTATGAATTCAGAGAGATTTTATGAATGAAAATAATTTGATGTGTTGTTACTGATATGAGATTATTCTGAAAGACAGGCTTATTTATAAGAAATACAAAGAAAATATTAGATTTGAAAAAACTACAATAAAATTTGAATTAGTTTTACAGTTTCAAGGAAACATATTCTGCTGACAAACTAAGTAAGCTTGTAACATATTTTTCCCAAAGTGCCTTTCATTAAGCTAGATAGCAAACATACTAATTTTGTCCTAGAATATAACAGAGAAATAACTATGACCAAATAGGACTTTGAATGGAAAGAACAGTGAAAATATATACTTGTATTTTTAAGTGGTAAGATTCAAGAAACAATGACACTTTAAAAATAAAAATAGAAAAAAACTATTTTATGGCCAATTGAATTAGCACCTTCAACCTCCATCCTGTGGGAGACATGACAGAGAATGAAATAGGTTCATAAAGAGACAAAGCAGCATTTAATAGACTAATTCAAGCATTAGTGACCCTAAGCAGAATCCTGTGCACAGGTTTGCAATGCACAATGTTTACAATGTTTACAATCCTGTGCACAGGTTTATTCTATTTTTGCCTAGATTTTCTTAAATATGTAAAAGATGCAATGCTGATTTATTCTATGGTTTTCTACATGTATATTTGCAACCCATTTAAGTTTTAAGACCTAAAATTTTCTAAGTATTCTAAGATTAAGAAATATCTTAGTCTTGGGGTTGAGTTTTTTATTAGGACACTTTATTATATATACACATAAATATATAAATAGCACATGCACATATAAATACACATATATCTTTAATATAAGTATAATAGCCACATGGATGATTTTCAATGACAAAGATAAAAAGCTAGTGATGAAAATGGAAGAAACTAATCACAAGAATATTTTGTGTAGAAAGAGGCAGAAACAATAATAAATGCAGTATGATTCTTTTATTTAAAATTCTAAAATGGGTATAACTTATCTATATTCATAGAAAACAAATCATAGGTTGAGGGTTTTTAGATTGGATAGAGTTTATTACAAAATGCCTTAGGGAACAATATTTGATGATTGAAAGAATTGATACTTTAATTGTGGTTTTGATTTTATGGATTAATACATATTTTCAATTTGGCAAATTATACAGCCCAAATATATATGCTATGGTTTCCACATGTTATGCTAAGGAACTTCTCCATTTGTTACTATGCCTTCTACTTTTCAAACTCAATGTTATATGGCAAAATATATATTGTAAACTATAAATTAGATGACTTTATGCCTTTAAAACTTCTGCTTTGTTTAAATCTCTTTAAAAAAACAATGATGTCATTTATCTGTTTGCTTTATACCCGAAACACTGAATAAATAGACATGATTTCATTTGCTTAAAATGGTTGATGTCATTTGGTCTTTTAGGTGTCCTTTTTAGAGAGGCAAACATATTAAAAAGTATAAAAAATGTTCATTTGTAGGTTTTAGTGATAAGACAGTGGGTAGAGTGTTTGCCTTATGCTCAGCTTACCTGGATTAAATTTCTGAGACCAGATATGATTGAGTAAATCAGCCCAGGAGAGATCTCTGAAATTTGAGCTAGGAGTAAGCTCAGAAAAATACAGTGTATGTATTCAAAACTGCTCAAAATACTTATTTTTAAAAATATGTATTTTGCTTATCTGGTTGTATTTACTGCATCTACCATGGATTATATTTGGAAGTTTATTTAACTGAAGTTATACCACAGTGTACTCAGTAAGTTGGGTCATTCAAAACAGCTTCTTCATTTTTTCCTTCTGTATATATTTAATATGTTACATTTTAAATTGTTAAATAAATAAATCAGAGGAGAGGGTGACTAGGAAAACTACACTAAAATATAAATACATATCTAGCATTTATTGTTTTAATGTTTTATCTATTATTTTATCTATCTGTGTTACATGATTTGTTTCTTTTCTTTCTAGATACAATTTATTTGTAACATATTCAACTAAGTACTTTGAAGCAGAGATTTTGTCATTTCTGCCATAAAATCAGTACCCAGGTGTCACCTAGTCACTAATTAAATATTTTATAAAATAATAGAAAACTATGAACTATAATTAGTATAAATTTTAATTTTTTTACTTATATTTTACTAAATTCACCTATTTGTAATATAGAATTATTAAAATGCATTTGTAAACTAGAAATATTTTCAATTACAAATAATTACATTGATTAGTTAATAAAATAGATATATATATGTACACACATTTTGTTACCCTTTTAAATTATTATGAAGCATTGATCTAAAGTAAATATTCACCAAACTGCTGACTCCTTTTCAATAAAAGTTCTTTATTGTTCAATGAACCATCAGTAGAAATTAATTATTAATAGCAGTAAATTTATCACCAAGAGAAAGATGGAATCGGAAAGTAATAAAATTAGCCTTCTGGTATAAAGAACACGACTGTTGTTCACATTACTTTAATATTGGAATAAGTTAATTGTTGATCACAGACTATTGTAAGAAGGTAACATTAAGTGTCTAAAAATGAGAACTAATAAACCTAAATTTATATTTGCTAAATAGTGGTCAGATGATAATATTTGTCTTAATTCTCTTATAAAAATAGTAAGCATTAAATGTATACACCATAGTTACTTTTCCAAGTTTTTCGCATATCTTACTTTATAAATACTAAATCCTATTAACATATTACAGACATCTTATCTTCAGTTTCAGATATTCTTGCAATAGGTGTCAGCAATATTCATTGCAGACACTGAGATACTATGAACACAATTATGAGTGTAATTTTACATTGATAAAGAAATACCATGCACTAAATATCTCAGGTTCACTTAAACATTGGCAAAGTAATCCCTAAGAAAATTATTTTTGCCCATTTTCATAATGTGAGCTCGTACATATCTTCAGGTTTTTATGTTTGAAATTAATGATGTTTTTCTTACTAAAACATTAATCATGAGGTTATTTATGAACTGTCCTGCAAAAGGAAAAATAGAGACTTCATGGGCATAATAGGGCAATGCTGGGCCCGAAGAGATAGCACAGCGGTGTTTGCCTTGCAAGCAGCTGATCCAGGACCAAAGGTGATTGGTTCGAATTCCGGTGTCCCATATGGTCCCCCGTCCCTGCCAGGAGCTATTTCTGAGCAGACAGCCAGGAGTAACCCCTGAGCACCGCCGGGTGTGACCCAAAAACCAAAAAAAAAAAAAAAAAAAAAAAAAAAAAAAAAGAAAAAAAAAAAAAGAGGGCAATGCTTTCATCCAGAAAACCCTTGCGGGGCAATCAAAAAATTTCAATTAGGAAAGGCTTAAAAAGTATATTCAGAGTGACAAAGACACAGTAATAGGTATCAAAAAACCACTTTGTGTGTTGAGTCACTATTCACTCCCCAGAACTACTTGTCACCTGAGAATCTAAAAACCAATAAAAATTATCTCTGGCAGAAATTCAGAAATAAACTTTGATCACTGTTTTGAGTGGTCCAAAATAGTACAAACACATATTGCATATTGAAATAATAGTTTAGATAATTATACAAATTATATTTTAATAGTTAATATAGCATTAATTAGTATAGGCAAATAAATTTAAAGCATAAAAATTATTTTAAGCCTACCAAATAACTGGCTTTAAAATATATGATTTAAAGGCATAGTAAAATATTATCTGAAAAGATAACAAAGGTAGTTGTAAGAAAATTTAGAAAATACCTGGCAGGAAAGAAATCATGATCATGAAGGTAATTTTCGTAGGGTGCATCTTATCCATTGTGATCCGAATGTGCTGACCCCTGTGATTTCCCCAAATGTTGGAAACTCGACTATGTAATTTGTGGGAGTGAGGGTCAGTGTTCACTGTCTCTCTTGAAAAACAAATTTAGAAAAGTGTTATATAAAGCTTTTGCTAGGAATCAGAATTTTTCTTCATTCTGCAAGATGGATATAAATTATGAAAGTGAAAATGAGGAGTACTTTTTTCATAAAAGTAATCCAACTGTACTTAACAATAAGTAAATATTACAAGTTTAGATTGTTAACACTTATTCAACAAGTGAATACTGAACCTCAAATTGCAACCATCATTTTGTAAACTTCCATTAATGATCACACTGAATTCAATCCAGTGCCAGTTTTAGATGGTGATTCTTGTGGTATGTTGATATTAAACATGTAAAGTATTCAGAATGCTTCATGGAGGACATGCAGTGAATGATGAGCTCACACTAGTATTAAATATAAACCTACAGAACACCTGATACCTTTCAGTTTCATTTTTTTGTTTTTTATCTTAATTTTTTTATTTATTTCTTTTCCGACAATATTAAGAGGATAGTTAGAAAGAAGGCCTATGGGGCCGATGAGGTGGCGCTAGAGTTAAGGTAAGGCTAGGCAATCACTAGCCAAGGAAAGATCGCAACCGCGGTTCGATCCCCCGGCGTCCCATATGGTCCCCCCAAGCCAGGGGCAATTTCTGAGCGCTTCGACAGGAATAACCCCTGAGCATCAAACGGGTGTGGCCTGAAAAACCAAAAAAAAAAAAAAAAGATTAAAAAAAAAAAAGAAAGAAAGAAGGCATATAAGAAAGAATCTAAGGAATGAAGCCAGGAGTATATTTCATCAAGAATGTGTTTCCACATGAGAACCTGGAAGAAATAGATAAATTCTTGGACACTTACAATCTTCCACTTAAAAAAAGATGATCTAGCAGATTTAAATAGACCCAACACTACTAAGAACATTAAAAAGAGTAATCAAAAGTCTTCCCCAAAACAAAAGCCCATTCTCAGATGAATTTACTAATGAATTATTGCAAACCTTTCAGAGGAATTACTCCCAATTTTTTTCAGGCTTTTTCGTGAAATTAAAAACTCAAGAAAACTTCCAAATAGTTTTTATGAAGCTAACATTACCAATACCAAAATCAGATAGAGATGTTTCAAGGGAAAAAAAAAAAAACACAGATCAATATCCCTGATGAACACAGGTTCAAAGATCCTCAACAAAATTCTGGCAGATAGGATCCAAAGCCTCATCAATTTGCTCATACACCACAACCAAGTAGGATTCATTCCAGGAATGCAAGGATGGCTAAACATACATAAATCAACATAATACACCATATACAACAACAAAAATAGTAAAAAACATATGATCATATCAATAAATTCAGAGAAAGCATTTGATAAGTTCCAACACACATTCTTGATAAAAAACTCTTATTAAAATAGAAATGGAAGGAACTTTTCTCAAGATAGTCAAGGCCTTCCTACCACAAATCAATGGCAAATATTATTCTCAATGGTGATAAATTAAAAGCCTTTCCTCTAAAATCTGGAACAAGACAAGGATGCCCTCTCTCACCACTCCTATTCAACATAGTGCTGGAAGTTCTTGCCATAGCGATTGGCAAGAAAAAGATATCAAGGGCATCCAGATAGGAAAGAAAGAAGTAAAATTCTCACTGTTTGCAGATGACATGATACTATATTTTAAAAACCCCGAAGATTCTACCAAAAAACTTCTAGAAATAATAGATTTATATAACAAAGTGGCAGGCTACAAAATTAACACACAAAAATCAATGGTCTTATTAAACACCATTAATGATAGAGAAGAAATGGACATTAAAATAACAACCCATTTACATTAGTGTCACACAAACTCAAATATCTTGGAGTCACTTAATTAAAGACTTGAAGGACCTATACAAAGAAACTAAAAAACCCTGCTTCAAGAAATAAAATAGGACACAATGAAATGGAGACACATACCCTGCTAATGGATTGGCAGGATTAACATAATTAAAATGGCAATACTCCCCAAAGCATTGTACAGGTTTAATGCAATTTTTCTAAAGATACCCATTAAATTCTTCAAAGAAGTGGATCAAACACTCCGGAAATTCATTTGGAACAATAAGCATCCACAAATAGAGCAACCCTTGGGAAAAGGAGTATGGGAGGCCTCACTTTCCCAAACTTTAAATTGCATTACAAAGCTATAGTCATTAAAACAGCACAGTAATGAAATAAAGACAGACCTCAGATCCGTGGATTAGACTTGAGTATTTAGAGAATGTGCACCAATTATACAATCAATTAATTATCGATAAAGGGGCAAGTAATGCAAAATGGAGCAAGGAAAGCTTCTTCAACAAGTAGTGTTAGAGCAACTGGTCAGCCAGTTTCAAAAACGTGAACTCAGACCTCCATCTAACACCATGCACATAGGTCAAATCCAAATGGATTAAAGATCTGGATATCAGACTCAAAACCATAAGGTATATTGAACAACACATAAGTAAAACACTCCATGGCATTGATATTAAAGGCATCTTCAACGTGGATAGAGCAATTGGAAACAGAGATAAACGGATGGGATTTATTAAGCTGAGAAGCTTCTGCACCTCAAAGGAAATAGTAACTAGGATGCAAGAGCCACCCACAGAATGAGCGAAACTATTCACCCTATATTCTTCAGACAAGGAGCTAATATCTAAGATATATAAGTAAGTTACTGACAGAACGTAACAAGTAAAAACATCTAACCCCATAAAAAATAAGGAGAAGAAATAAACAATTTTTCAAAGAAGAAACACAAAAGGCCAAAAAGCATATAAAAAATGTTCCACATTGCTAATTACTAGAAATATGCAAATCAAAACAACAATGAGGTACCATCTCATGCCACAGAAACTGGTACACAACACAAAGTACAATAAGTACTGGTGGGGATGTGGGAAGAAAGGAACTCTCATTTACTGCTGGTGGGAATGCTGTCATGTCCAATCTTTATGAAAATCAATATGGAGATTCCTCAAAAAAAAACTGGTAATTGAGCTCCCATATGATCCAGCTATAATTACTCCTAGGAATATACACTAGGAACACAAAAATGCAATACAAAAATCCCTTCCTCACACCTATATTCATTGCAGCACTATTTACAATAGCCTGACTCTGGAAACAACCACAATGCCCTTTAATAGATGAATGGCTAAAGAAACTGGTACATATACACAATGGAATATTATTGATCCCCCAGGAGAAATGAAGTCATAAACTTTTCCTATACATAAATGGATATGGAAACTATTATGCTGAGTGAAATAAGTCAGAGGGAGAGAGATACACAGAGTAGTCTCACTTCTTGATGGGTTTTATGGAAAATAAAAGACATTATTGAAATAATAATGTTCTTTTTGTGATGGAAATCTAACTACAGTCATGTTTGTAATCATGGTGTTTAAATGAAGATACTAATAAAAATGTGTTTTCAGTAATAATCTGACTTGCTTCCCATTAAAAAAAAAAACCTATCTGTCCTATTTGTTTTAATTTGTTTGTTTTTTTTTTTTTTTTTTTTTTTTGGAAATATATCCAGTAATTCTCAGGGTTAACTCCCAAGAGGTTAACATTCAAGTATTTCTCAAGTATAACTCAAATTTACAGGGTTAATTCTCAAGTTTTTCTCCTGGTAGATCAGGAGACCATATGGCATGTAGGGGATCAAATGCAGACTTTTCTTTGTACAGCAAATGCCCTACAGACTGTAACTACCCTTTCCTTGTCCCTGTTCCAGTTCTTGTCTAAAGGATGTCAAAGGAAGAATCAGTTAAATGCCAAGGAAAGCTTTATTCACCACACACTCAAACAAACCACACACCAAAACAAACCAAATTAGTTCAGTCATTCCCCCAACTCATTCTTTATACTATGAATACAGGTACTTCAACTCTGTTGTTCATTCCCATCTATCTCACCAGGTTATCAAGATTATTGCTATATCTTACTTAGACTCTGTTACAAGCAAAATGTCCATTAGGAGGATGTTTATGAAAGTTAAAAGATTTTCCAAGCCAAGTACTGGGCAGAGCTTCTTTAATGTCTCATCTGTGCCCCACCAGCCAGCATATTTTTTTTAATAAACAAGGGTTTTACTTACTTGCCTCAACATCTCAATATTTGGTAAATTCTTTTTGCCCTACCATTTATTACCATCAGGATTATGGTGTGTAATTTCTTCAGGTTTTATACTTTATTTTCTACTTATATTTGTCCCAAGTAAAACTTATTTGTATATTTGCAGGAAGATGATTAACATTGTTAAATGTAGACATAAATAATTCTTAAATTCATCGATTCTATGGCTTTTTACTGCTACTTTCACAGTATAATTCACGTGTAATTAAATGTTCATTCAAGAGCACAATATTTTTTAAAAGCACAACATTTTAACACTTGATAAGCTCACATGCACATTCTTAAAATTAAAATACTTCACCAGGTACATTTTATTTTATTCTATGTATATTTATGCATAAGTAATTGGAATATTATTATCCAAGGAATATAATGATATACAATATATAAATATAATTATCCAAGGAATGCTAGATTTTTTTTGTATTATGAGAATAAGTTACTAGCCATTCTTTCTTTTATAATGTTTTCTTAAAGGTGACTTTTTATTTTTGGTATTTTGTGTGGGACACATCTGGCAATGTTCTGGACTTTCTCTGTGCTTCATATTAAGGATCATTGGCTCTAAGAATCTTATGGGGCACCAGGGATAAAATAAAACTGGAAGCATACAAGGCAAATGCCTAGCCTATACCGTACTATGATGATATAGTCCCCTATTCAATATTGTTTGCAAAAATATTTTATTTATCTGAAAAACATTTGAGTATGAAAATTTCTTGTCTAATATATTAAAGTGAGTTTGATCTACTAGAGAAAAGCACAAACATACATTTCCTAGTAAAAATTGATCAAGTACCTTAACATCAAACTGTTTGTAACACAACAGGTATCTGCGAGTATTAGTCAAAGATATGTGAATTTTTGTTCAGGAAAATTTAGGTTAAAAATTGTGATAGTTTGGGCCAGAGATATAGCCTGGAGGTAGGGCATTTCCTTGCATGCAGAAGGATGGTGTTTCAAATCCCGGCATTCCATATGGTTCCCCTGAGCCTGCCAGGAGTGATTTCTGAGTGTAGAGCCAGGAGTAACTCCTGAGCATTGCCGGGTGTGAGCCAAAAATAAAAACAAAAGATGCTCCTAGTCTGTCTACCACTATCTGCATAAATATTATAAACTATATCTTCTACTATAAATATTTCTGTGTCCCTTAAGCAATCACAAAACTAAGACCATCTTAATACTATTCACGGTAGCAGGGAAAAGTCTCACCTCCTGACTTTGAAAGTTCTGGTAATTATAATGAGTTTTAAAGGAAATAGACATAATGGGGAAAATTTTTCAAGATTTTTCAAGATTTTTCAAGATTTACTGGTATTTGAGAAACTGTGAAAATAGACAGATCCTATTGATAAAATTTTATGCCTAATCAGGAAGTAAATTGCCCTTTAATGTAATAATGTCTGTTGAGGTTTTTAGGAATGAGGTGCTGTGATTACATGAAGGAAGTTTAAATACACTTGTAGGAAGAATGAGTCATAGACGGGCCTACACTTTAATGGTGAAACACCTTTCTTATTAACCTAATGGATAGATTCAGGTCTACATAATTGTGTCAAATACTCAACCTCTATGAGAAGAAAATTCTGACTAAATTTTAGAGAAAATTATATTAAATAGGAGGAAAAAAGTGGAGTGTGCTTGTCTTTTGTTCCTACTAAAGGAAATACAAATACACAATTTTGGGCGGAAATAATTGTACTCAGTTGTGTAAGGTGGGAGAGCAAGAAGGAAGATATTGGTCCCTGAAAAAGTAAATCAAAAAATAAGAATTACAAATAGACTTTTTGACCTCACCTTAGAAGAATTTCATTTTTATTTGTAGATAACGGATATTCAAGGAGTATTTATATTCATAGGGAGGTTACCCAAAGTTATTTTACCTCAGTGAAATGGGAATTTAAGCATTCACCATACATATTACTTGTTCCCATATTCATTTGGAAGTGTAGTTTACAGCTAAATAAATAGAAAAGACTGTACTCTCCATATTTAAAAAGTATGGCCCTGTAAGCTATGAGGCATTGTTATGACTTATCAGGAAATAATAAGTGCAGTTTTAAGTAACCAATCCTAATTTTGATTAAATTGGATGTCCAGCCTTACATATATTTTCTTAAACACGACAAGGAGTGACCTTTAATACAGAGTACACTACAGGGTATTGTCCAATTCCAGCTAAAGGGGGGGAATTTTAGAAAGGGTGAATAAATTAGAAAGAGTGAAGACATATTTTCTTTCTATCAAGTAGACCATAGAATAATATATGCAGTACGTTAGATAGAAGCAAAATCTCTGGCTTCTATGGAATAATATTTGCCCAGTCTTTAAAATGTTAGATTTTTTTAAATGAGAGTACAAAGCAAGTAATGTGTGTTAAAGAAAAATGCAGCATTGTGGTTTTATTTTTTTTCCTCAACATTTTACTGTTTCATCAAATCTGCACTAAAAGATTTGAGAGACCTGTAAACATCTCAAAAGATTGTTGGTGTAGTTGAGGAGGTGGGGGTGTTGCTTGTCTGGTGTGTTCATATTTGTACATATGTATATATGTGTATATATATATGTGTGTGTATATATATATAGTTTACCCATTGTTACTTATGTAGCAGGTTTTTCCTTCCAGCGAGATTTTTTTTAGTCAAAACTTTTGTTCAGAAGTGAAAATATAGAACACAGACTGATTCAGAACTCTGTTCTTATTGTCCCAGATTGGTTTGCTATGATTATGTTGAACCACAGAGTAATAGAAACGGATACAAACAAATCTAGATAAAATCTTACCATCAGTTTTGCTGCTTTGAAAGACATTTTGTCATCAGAAAGAACTTACAAGATACTATTTTGGTAATGAAACTGAAAATCCCCTGGGCTTAGTGGTTGTTAAGAAAGTTTTGGCATGTTGACCTAAATTTATATAAGTTACAGAGTATAAGCCTTACAGCACAGTCTGAAAACAATTTGCTAAGTGACTGTTTCACTAATTTACTCAAGTAAATAGATGTAGATATTTCTGAGTATGTCACTGCAAGATAAATAACTAATGGAATATTCACACATGTATGGTTAAGTTATGACTATCACAAATTATGAACATTTTAAAATATACAAAATATTCAACATTACCTATGCATTTGGTGCCTTTTGCATTATATTAGAGTAAGTCATATTCTCATCTCATGGTATAGCTATGAATTTATTTACTGTTAATAGATAGCCCCATGTATTTATTCTTGGGTGGTCATTCCCCTGCCCACATGCTATACATTAAGGATCCAGTCATGCCTATGGCTATCAGGAAAATAAGTCTATGTTCATTAAGTTTAGCTAATCACACGCTTTAAGCACAGAACCTCTTTTAACATCCAGAGCACAAAACTTTCTTTCCCTAATCCCCTTATCTTGTTATCCTTAAATACAGACGCATACACTTGTTTTCAATCCCTTCTCACATCCTACCTGATTGGCTGACACAAAATTTACATCTTACTCTCCCTTAATAGATATATCAATTTTTCACCTATACTAGACAGAGTAACTCTCCAAAAGAGGTTGGTGGATACTTCTTTGTGACTGTTATACTAGCTTCAGATTCTACTTCACCAGTGACTTCTACACTCAGGATTCGGATCTCATAGTGACTTCTACGTCTTGAAATCTGACCTTTTCAGCCTCAGTTACAATTAATCAGTAGATATGAAAAATTTTATCAGGAACAACTTGACCTATATTAATTCATGACCTCATGTCTTTCAAATAACTCTTAAATTTTGTAACAGGGGATACTTTTGTTTGTTTCAAAGGGTCCCTTCTTTGCCAGTTTAATCACTGGTATCAAAAGTTGTTGCCTTACATACTTTGACCCAAAATCAATGGTCAGAACTGCACAGATCCAAGGGTGATCTCTGAGAACAATCTAGAAATTAGGTATTGGTCAAAAACAAAAAAGTAAAAATAATTAACTCCTACATTATTTTTAACCAAATAGTTTCATGTATTATTACTGTAAGGTCCTTACTGGTTAAACTCCAAGGTATAATCATGCAGAAAAGTTTTAGCCCATTTTCCCCATGTTTTAAGCAGTAGAAAAATGTTGTAGGTACATAGAACATAGATAGCTATGGACAAGCAACTGAAATAAATACATTATAATTTTAATATTTTGAGGTTTTTAGGATTAATTATACATGCTGTGGGAGAAAAGAATAATAGATACCCAATGATATCTATTGGATAATACCTGGAACTTGTGAATATGTTATTTCACTTGGCTATTATAACCTAGGTAGACTTGTCATTAATATATGATTATCTTGTTGAATAATTATAATAAAATAATGATTATATATTAAAGGTGGCACAAGTAAAAAGTGTGTGAGAGTAAATATTGACTGCTTCATCATTGTTGAATGCAATGTTGTATGGAGCACATGTATGTAAACATTTAGTAAAACCACAGTATGCAAGCAAGTTGATTAACCAGAATTGGATAAAGTTAAGTTTTGCCAATATGTTGGTTCCATAGCCCAAAAAGAGTCATTTAAGATTTTAGCATTTTAATAATGTAAAACTTATACTTCTACATGTTTAAGATACCTAGTTTTGTAATTGATATCAGAAACACTAGAAAATTAAGCATCTCCTTTTACATGTGACAATCAGCATTTCAATCCCTTAAAGTTTTTTGTTGTTTTCTATAATTTCAACAGGTCCATTGAATTGTATTGCCAGTTCAGTCACTAGTTCCAAATATTCTTGCCTTGCATGTAGCTAACCCCATTTAATTATCAGAACTATACAAAATCCAGGGTGCTCTCTGGGGATAGATCCAAGAGTCAGGCCTTAGCAGTGATGACTGATTTTATTAAGAAGAGGCTTCAGAGTGGTTCCGACTGTGAAAAACTGTGAGTGTTGCCTGTGTGTGTTTTTCTACTGTCCTGTCTCCTGAAATTCTTGGGAGTGGGCTGGGCCAAAAAGGGCCCAGAAAAATCACTCTCCCAGAGACTCATTCAAGGGCCTGAATGCCAAGGAACTGCTTCCAATTGAGAAAACTGACTACCAGCAGTACTTTGCAGAAGGCAGGTCCCCAGTTTGTGTAATCAGGCTAGGAAAATCTATGCCTGCCCAGTGGTTCCCGACTGTGAGAAACTGTGAGTGTTGCTTGTGTGTGTTTTTCTACTGTCTTGTCTCCTGAACCTCTCAGGAGTGGGCCAAAAAGGGCCCAGAAAAATTGCTCTCCCAGAGGCTTGACACAACCATGCACTCTTTCTAATGAAAGAACAGCACTGCAACAAGAAGAACAAGTTACACTAGGAACTGTGCTGGATCACTGAAGCCCAGAATTTCTCCCAGGACTGTTTTCTCTGCTGTGTGCTCAGGCCTAAGATTTGATCCATGTAAGCCTTCATCCACGGAGGGCTCCCTTTCCTTGAATGCAAGTCAACCCACCCAAAAAGGGCGGTGTCAGAGGAGTGTGGTCACGCACATCATTTAGCCAATGAATGCTACCACAACACGTAGAAAAACCCACGATACAAGTGTGACAATGGTGAAACAATGCAGGCCAGCATCACACATAGAGAATGAAGATTAAAATTCTGATGATCAGAAAATGGCCAACTAAGTAGTCAGTCTCTCAGATATGGAGTTTAGAGAAGAAATATGGAAGATGTTCAAAGAACTCTAAGAAACCATGGATCAAGTTGAATATAATACTAATAAGAACCAAGAAAATATGAAGACAGAAATCAGAAAACTCCAAACTGAAATAACAAGTCAAATAACAGGCCTGAAAAACTCAGTAAATTAATTGAATGACAAAATGGATAAGCTCTCCAACAGGGTAGCAGAAGCTGAGGATAGAATTAGTGCTGTGGAAGATGAGATAAATAACAACTCCATACAGCGGGAGAGATTGGGAAAAAAAAACATAAAGCAAATAAACAGAAAATGGAAAAAAAATAATCAAAGAATGTGAACAGATAAAAATAGAAGTCTATGATAAGCTCAATAGAAACAACTTAAGATAATTGGAATCCCAGAGACCCAGAAAGAAAATTTCCAGGAAAAAAAATTTCAGGAAAAATCAATGGTCAAGAACATCATTAAAGAGAAACTTCCAGAACTAAAGAATATATGTGATCAAATCCTGCATGCTCAAAGAGTACCAACCAAAAGAGACAACAGGAAAAAAAAAAAAACCAAGACACATCCTAGTCACAATAACGAATCCCACAGATAAAAACAGAATTCTGAAAGCATAAAGATCAAAAAGGAAAATTACATTTAAAGGAACATCCTTGAGATTTACAGCAGACCTGTCACCAGAAACACTCAAGGCCAGAAAGCAGTGGTGAGACATAATGACAAAACTCAATGAAATAAATACTTCGCCTAGAATACTGCACCCAGCAAAACTCACTTTCAGGTTTGAAAAAAGAATACATGGTTTCACAGACAAACAACAGCTCAGAAACTTTGCATACTCAAAACCAGTCTTAAGAGAAAAATTGAAAGACCTACTTTAAGACAAGACTGACCAAAAGACACATCAAACTTTGATAAAACGATGGTACTAAACTCCAGGACAATTCTTTCTCTCAATGTCAATGAACAAAATGTACCAGTTAAGAGACACAGAGTGGCTAAATGGATCAAAAAACTCAATCCAACCTTCTGCTGCCTACAAGAAATGCACCTGAATAGTCAGAACAAACATAGACTTAAAAGGCTGGAGAAAAATTATCCAAGCAAATAACACCCATTAAAAAGCTGTAGTTGCCATACTAATATCAGATGATGCAAACTTTATACTCAGGAAAGTTGTAAGGGACAAAGATGGACATTTTGCATTAATCAAGGGATATGTAGAGCAGGAAGAAATCACTCTCCTAAAGAAGAGGCTTCAGTTATTGAGTGTGCATTAACCATTTGGGTCACATACTATGTGAATCAAGTACAGAACACTACATGTATAATTTTTGTATGTATAAATAAATTTATTTGGAAGGCTATTTCAGCATTGAAGTTAGTGATTTTTGTATGGTGAAAACAATAGAAATAGAAGATGCATTTTCTTTATATGTGTGTGTGTGTGTGTGTGCGTGCGTGCATGTGTTTGGGCCATACCCGGTGATGCTCAGGGGTTTCTCCTGGCTATGTGCTTAAAATTTCTCCTGGCTTGGGGGACTATATGGGACTATGTGGGATCGAACCATGGTCCATCCTAGGCTAGCACATTTAAGGCAGATGCCTTAGGGCTTGAGCCACCACTCAGACCCCTAGAAGATGTATTCTCAATTGTTGAACATCCTTGGATATAAAGCTAGTCTGATGAAACAAGTGATTAAGTTATTGCATATCTTGTTGCCTAAGAAAAAAATTTGAAGAAATGTGTTATAAATGTAAGTATTATCAAGGAATGCTCCTAGGCACCTGATGTGAAAAATTTCACTCATAAAAATTAATTACAGTGAGAAATACCAACTTATTCAACATAGTTTAAGAACTAAATTGTTTAGTAATAAATTATTATGCATATAAAATATAAGTAGACAAATTTATATAAGGTAGTTTGGAGTTCACTTTGGTTTTCCTCATGTAATATTAAAAAATCTTAATTCTAAATCTATTTACAGTAGCTATTAAAGGAGTGAGAAAAAGTTGATGCTCTAAAAATTTAAATATTGTAGTTTTATTTAAGTTATGAACAGAAGTTATCTATCAAATTATTCATTTGGATAAAATACTCTATCAGAAAAACATGTGGGTTTGACAGAAATAGGACAAATATATTAAGGGTTCAAATATTTACAATTATATTGCATTGGTTTGCATGAAAATATTCAAGATACAGAAAAAGATGTATTGAGCTTTCTGAATGCTTATTAAGAAGCAAAACACCTAAAAGATTATGGAGAACACACTAAGCTCCAATTCTATAACTAAAAAGTGCTATAATATCCAAATCCATTAATGCAAGGAATAAACCAAAATTTCTATAATATCCATTGTAAATCTCAAATGTCACACTTTTTCAAAGTTTATCTCAATTATCTTTTAAAACCATCCACATTTTAGAATTATGTAATTCACTTCTAAAATGTATCATAAAAATATATAAAAAAGAACTGATATTTAAGTTTCTTTAAAATAACTTGTCATTTTAGAGTTATTTATTAAAAAGAGTTAATAAAATTCACCCGCTAAATATTTTTATAATAGATTTTATATCTCACACACCCAGAATGACTTTTAAACTCTAAAATTACAATAAACTTTAAGATTCATCTTCAAAAGCTGTCTTTCCATGGCATTGCCTTTTATCTAAGGATCTAAGAGCATTTAACATCTTTTCATGATTTGCCTGAATCTCAGAATCACTTTAGTCTCTACTCACTTCTGTGACAGTCCAACCCTTTTGAATAAACACCTGCAGTCTTATCATACTATGGGGCAAATTTTTTGACCTGTTATCCTAAAAACAAAGCATATTTTGCTTGACAGTTGCTCTTGAACTGTTTTTTCTGTCCCAGCTGATTACAAACATATGTAAAATTTAAAGTAATAATAAGAACACCTTAGTAACATGATTGTTATGACAGTAATCAAATGCAGTTAGATGATAAATAAAAGACTCCCCTGCCTCTCTAACTTTGGCAGGGGAAAGCTGAGGCAGACAGTGGTTTTATAAGTAGTTATCAGGAACCCAAGGCTAATTCCAGATAAACATACTGCAACATAAAAAGGTGCTCAAAAGGCAGTTCCAGGGACTGTCAGGGACTGTCAAGAAAAATCTGGCATTGATAAGGTGGTTTGTGTGTGTGTGTGTGTGTGTGTGTGTTTGTGTACACACATGATTTATATTATTGTCAGAGTCATATTGTTGTACTCTTCCCTAGCTTCATTTGGTCTGGATTTAATTGCAGGGGTCTACTGAAGGTTTAGGTATTGTTTATCTGCAATTAATTTCATAGCCTCAAATATAAAAAGCATTTACTCTATGTCTTGAGCCAATTTCTTGCCACCAAAATGTTTCTCAGAGGTTTATTTTCCTTTGAACTCTATATTATTGTCTAAATGTCTTCCTTCATAATAAATATTCCAATGCTAATTTAAATAATTATTAAATAAGTATTTATAGATCACTTTAAGTGCTACGAGAGTGTTCTTTAGTGTTATTTGACTTATTTTTCTTAAGAAAATGTCTTCATTTATAGGTAAGTTTCATAATTTGGGGCAGGAATAATAACTTTTGCATACATTTCTATTTTCAAATATAGTCGCTAAGAAAGCATAGAATCTTATTCTTCTACCATCTACTTCATTATGCTTATTTCTTATTCTTGCAATGATCATTTTTCTTTAATCTGACTGGGGAACTACAATAATTAGAATCCATGGTATATATTAATAACTTATTACTAATAATTATTAATTATTAATAACTAGTAATTATTAATTACTCACTTATTGCTTCTAAAACATGAATAGTACAATAAAATTTGTATTACATGCTATAATATCATAAGAATATACTTACTAACATGATAATTTCAATTAAGCACTTAATACTATTAGGTATAGAAAAGAAAATAGTGGCATAATGTTATATGCTACAAAAACTTTTTTTGAAAAATTATGTTTTAAAAGTATTAGAATAATAGTCATTGGTGATGCTTCTGACTCTCAGTATGACATTTTTTTTACATACTAAAGGATCTAAATTGAATACCAGGACTAAAGGACAAATTTATCCCGCAATGAATATTATCATTGATAAGCTGAAAACAGAAACACATATTTAGGGACTTATTAGGAGTTGCGTAGTTTCTAAGTGGATTGGAACTACTTAGCATAGAAATTTCTTAGGATATTTTAGTAATTTATCTCATGAGAAAGTCAATTCAGTAGATGTGAGAATTATGGGTTCTATTTATGTTCTGGAAACTGATGCTAATCTAGTAAAACTGAATCTTATATGTGGCCTACATTTTAAAAACTGTTTTACAATTACACCTGCAATAATAAACTCAAACACCTGAAAGAATGATTTGTGTGTTATACTTTATATCCTTCAAGGTTAAACAAAAACAGAAAGAACTGGAGTTTATTAGATAATAGTACAGTTGTTAATAATAATATGTTGAGCCTTTTCTTAGACTCTTGTATAAATCCGGAGCTGGAACTAAAAGAACAGTTGAACTAAAAGTACATTATAACCTGAAAATATAGGATACAATGTTTTGCGAATATTTATAAATTTACCAGTTTTTTTTGCTATGTTCTTTATAAAGTAAGTCGTTATAAGATTTATATCTTAAAAGTCAAAATAGTTTCACTATAAATTTGCAGTGAAAATGGACTGAGAGGCAGAACTTGAAGCAAACGTCGTTCTAAAAATACTAAGGAGAAATATAAGGCTGAAGCTATAAAAGAAAGTAGACATCTGAGTGTCAGTGTGTTAATATATTTCTCAGGACCACTTGAGATATGGTCTCCTGAGCCCACCTGGAATGATTCTTTGAGCACAGATCCAGGAGTAACCTCTGAGCATCGCCTGGTGTGGTTAACCAAAAGAAAGAAGTAATATTAAAATAAATAACAAAACAATTATAAGGATGAGCACTTTGAGCAGAAACAACTGAATTGAAAATAGCCTATAATCACTATATAGAATTACTATGTGCCAGACTTCAACCACAAGGCCAGTCATTTTCTTTGTTCTAAAAGGTAATTACTCATTGGCTAGTGCTTGACCTTAGTGGAATGTTTTTCATTTCTCACCATTAATAATAAGGTTGACTATGGGGGTTTTATAGATAACTTTTACTTTTTTGAGGAAGGTTCTTCCTATACCTATTTGCTTAGGTTTTTAATCATAAATGCATGTTGGGTCTTGTGAAATGCTTTCTGTGCATAGATTTATATGACTGTATGGTTTTTATTCTTTATGTTACAGATGCAGTATATGATGTTGATTGACTTGCAAATATTGAATCATCCCTAAATGCCCAAATGAAACCCACTTGGTCATGATGAATAATCCTTTTGATGTGTTGTTGGTTTCAGTTTGCAAGATTTTGTTCAGAATTTTATGCAAAAATATTTATCAGTGAGATTGGTCTGTTGCTTTCTTTCTTGGTAGTATTCTGTCAGCTTTGAAAGGAGCATAAAGCTAACTTTGTAGAAGGTATTGAGGAGGTTCCCATCTTTTCAACATTTTGGAAGAGTCTAGGCTCAGAGGACCATATGAGATGCCAGAATTTGAACCACCGACCTTCTGCATGCAAGGCAAATGCCTTATATCCATGCTATCTCTCTGGCCCCTAAAAAGATTCTTTTTTTTTCCCTCTTAAGATTCTTAATTACTGTTTTGGTTTCCTTATTTATAATTGGCATATTGTGGCTTTCTACTTCCCCCTTACTCAATTTGGGGGTTATTTGTATCCAGAAATTTTCCCATATCTCTAGCTTAACAGAGTTTGTTCAGAACAAACTCTTCTGATGCCTTGGATTACTGAAGGTTCTGTTGTAATTTTTCCCCTTTCATTTCTAATCCAATTTATTTCAGCTTTGTCTCCCTCTTCTTTGTGTGAGTTGCCAAAAGTTTTTCTATCTTCTATGATGTTTCAAAAACCTGATACTGGTTTCATCAGTTCTTTTTATATATAGATTCGATGTAATCCCTATCCAAATTTAGAAAATATTAAATGTCTTAGAGCAATTAATTATAAGGTTTGTGTGGAATCATAGATAATAAAGGATACCCCCCAATAAGGGATAGCCAAGTCCAAATTAAAAACAAGAAACTGGAAGGAATCTCATTACCTAATTTGAAGTTCTACTACAAAGCCATAGTGATCAAAACAGCATAGTATTGAAACAAAGGCAGTTTAAGATTAATGGGTCAGAATATAATATTCAGTGACAAACCCCCAAGTATATATGGTCAACTAAGCTTTGAAAAAGCATCCTAGAACTTGAAATGAAATAAATACTGTCTTTTCAACAAATGGTGTTGGAAAAATTAGATAACCATTAGTAATAAATTAAAGATCGATCCATACCACATGTATTACACACAAGTCAATTCAAAGTAGATTAAAGACCTTGAATTTAGACCCCAATATATAAAATTCATTGAGAAAAACATAGGGAGTACATCCTAATACTTTGTGTTCAAAGAAGTCTTTAATCATATGATGCCAATAGAAAGGACTATAGAATAAAATCTTAATAAGTTCGAGTATATCAAACTAAATATTTTCTATATAACAAAAGAAACACTGGCTAAAGAGAAGATAGTTAAGTGAATGGAATAAAATGTTTGAACTAAACAAATCAGATAAAGGTTTAATGTCTAGGATATACAAAATATTCACAAAGATCAAATCCACAAAACATAAAAAAATAATCAAAAATGGGAAGAGGAAACAGACACTTCTCTGAGAAAGATCAACAGATGGCAATAGGCACATGAAATATGCTCATCACAAGTTGTCTTTAAGAAAAACAACAATTAGATAGATATCATCTTACACCACACTGCTGGTGGAAATGCTGCCTGGTCCAATCCCTATGGAAAACAGTATGGAGGGTTTCCAGTAAACTCAAAATATGACCAGCATTTCCACTTTTAGGTATTTATCCCCAGGACAAAATAATATTCATTGGAAAGGATGTATGTACACAACTATTTATTGTAGCACTCAGTATAATACTATGAGTTGGAATTAACCTAGCTGTCCAAGAACGAGGAGTATATCATGACGTGAGATATCTATCTATTTATAGATCTATATATATTTATATATGTTTATACAAATTAGTTATATATAATGGAATACTATGTAGCTGTAAGGAATGATGCAATCGTGCAATTTGTTGCAACATGGATGGAACTGAGATATATTATATTATATTAAGTAAGACAGAAAATGCCGGATAAATACGATTATATATATACATATATATACATATACATATATATACATATACATATATACATTTATACATATATATACATATATATACACTATACTCTGGGGATAAGGGGTCAAAACAATACACATTTAAACCAGTACATTGTTCATTCAGTTATTCTAACTACTATATATATATAGTATATATATACTATATATATATAGTATATATATAGTATATAGTATATATAGTATATATAGTATATAGTATATAGTATATATATACTATATAGTATATAGTATATATATATATATAGTAGTTAGAATAACTGAATGAACAATGTAATGGTTTAAATGTGTATTGTTTTGACCCCTTATCCCCAGAATATAGTGATGGGAATGAAAGAAATTGAATGCAAGAGGAGAAACAAATCTAAAAGGATGGGGGACAGAGGTCAAGAGGTCTTGGGTGCATTGGTGGTCTTAAAAACAGGACATAACTAAGTATCCAAGCCAAACTCAACAACAGTGAAATTAAGAGACCCAAATGTGGGCCCGGAGAGATAGCACAGCAGCGTTTGCCTTGCAAGCAGCCTATCCAGGACCAAAGGTGGTTGGTTCGAATCCCGGTGTCCCATATGGTCCCCTGTACCTGCCAGGAGCTATTTCTGAGCAGACAGCCAGGAGTAACCCCTGAGCACTGCCGGTTGTGACCCAAAAACCAAAAAAAAAAAAAAAAATGGACCTCTTATACTGGCAGGCTCTTATACTGAGGCAGTGTATGTTTGTATGGAATGCATTCTAGGAACATTTGTGTGAGGAGGTTCACAAAATGATGGAATTGGTCCTGATATATTATATGTGTGAAATCCAACTATGAAGAAATTTGTAAATCTCAGTGTTTTTTAATAAAATAAAATTTAAAAACATAAAATTGAGAAAAATAAGTAATCACTCCATGTGTTCAGAAGTTGGTTGAACACTATTAAAATAATATAAATTGGTTAATTATATTCATAATTAAATTGAAAATGGCATTTTGTAAAATTTTTTGTATTTTGTGTCAGGTATAAGTGTATTATTTCTACTGAGGATACCTCATTAAATTATATTAAGTCATCAGTAATATCGTTGCTATTATTAATTTTATATAAGCTATAGGAAAATTAAAAATAAAAGTCTTAAGTGATTGATATTTCCTTGCTCATACAGTTAATAAAACTTTAAACCAATGCTTAAAACCAGAAAGTTTGACTCTAGAAACCGAAGCAGGCATATGACACAATGTTTTCCTTGACAGAGTTTAGTTTCAATTACCTCTGAATCCTAGTTATTTTTTTTACTTATGTCATGATATTGGTCTTTTTATCTCATTGTCTCACCTAATATTGAACACTCATATACATCTATGTATATGGAACAGCACTAAGATAAGATGCAAGTAGCTGAAACAATAAAACTATTTTTGGTTTTGAGGCTGGAGAGTGGCACAAATGGTATGGCGTTTCTTTGCATGCAGGTTACCTAGGATAAACCGCGGTTTGAATCCCTGGTGCCTCCTAGTCAGGAGCAATTTCTGAGTTTGTAGCCAGGAGTAATCCCTGAACATCACCAACTGTGGCCCAAAAACCAAAAAATAAATTGAAAAATTATTTTGTTTTGGGGACACACCCAGTAGTACTCAGTGTTAACTCCTGGCTCTGCACTTAGAAATTACTCCTGGCAGGTTTGGGGGACTATATGCTATTTGGGATGCTTTGGATTGATCCTATGTTGGCCTAGTGCAAAGCAAATATTCTCCCCATTGTGTTATCTCTCTGGCCCCAAACAATAAAACTTTTTTTTTGTTTGTTTAAAAAAAAGTAATGAATGAGTGAAAGTATTTTTTTGTTTCTATCAATTACTGACATGCAGGTGGCTAGAATTTAGAAGTGTTTTGACTAAATCGGCTTCTAGCTAGAAGTTTTGTTTTTCCACACAAATCCTGTGTCATAAAATATTTGAAAGTTAAAGGAAATATAATGAGAAACAAAAGTGGCAAATCTCAGAATTCCTAAAGGAATCACTTAAGCACAAGACATTTATTAAGTCTCAAAATTTAACCTCATTGCAAATAGTATACCAACAACAGTAATAATTACTGAAGTATGACTGAGTTTTACAAAAGTCAACGAGGAATTAATAGAATTGTTATTTACATATTAAAATGCAAATGTCTTTTGTAGATGGTGTAAATTGTAAGGAACATCTAGTTTACAAGCGATGCAAAACTAACTGGACTTGGTTGTACTACAGTAACTATTTAAATAGCATCTAAAAAGAAAAAATCCTAAACCTGAAAGATTAAGATAAAATATACTATCTATATTATAAATGTGTTTTACTATAAATAATCTTGTCAACTCTTTGTATTTCCATTTTGTGACTATAACTTGAATTCTTTGTAAATAATTTATTTGGATACATATTTCTATACCTATATGCAAAAATGGAGTTTGAAATATATAAAAGATACTGTTAAATTATGGACAAAATGTCATGCTACATTGCAGTATTTCTGTAAATTCATTTTCTATTTGCTGACATAGATATAAGAAGGTTTACTAAATAAGTGTATTGCTCATTCAACATACATGAAAACAGAGCAGTGGTAAATTTTATATATGGAAATATCTGAATCTTTTTCTTCCAAAGATAATTTGCCTGTAGCACTTAGATATGAACTTTCCACCATCACATCACAGTGTTTGCATTAATAAATGGATTATACCAGAGACTTGTCCATCTTTAAATAAATAAAAAAATCACTCACTGATATCCGTATCTATTAAATAATAATGATTTAATTAAATCTTGAATTAAAATAAAATCATCACGGTTAATTTATGTTTGCAGTAAGAACTAATTGTGAAATATTTAAAATCTTGATTGTGAGGCTATGTATTTCAATCACAGCCACTGTTTACAATAAAAATAAGAAATGACAATTTCTTTTAGAATTTTCATTTATGTATTACTAGAGAGTAAAATTATTTGTATAATAGTTGAAAATATTAAATAATTAAATTTGCTCATTAAAAATAAATTGATTACATTTTCCCATATAAACATGTACAAGCATATACATATATATGTATACATGTATCTATTATTTATTTGTGTACTCTTAAATTTTTATTTCCTGTCAAGTAACTTATTTCACGTCTTGAAATACTGAGCTGGTTCTGATAACTTTCCTTAACTTTTGTTTGTCTGGTTATTTCCCATAAAAATTGAATAATTTTACAGAGTATTTTTATTTTTTTATTTGTGGGGGTTGGGCACACCTGGTGATGCTCAGAGATTACTCCTGGCTATGGGCTCAGAAATCAGCTTGGAGGACCATATGGGACCTCAGGGGAACAAACTGAGATCTGTCCTAAGCTTGAGGGGGTAAGACAGATGCCTTACCGCATTAGCCACAGCTCTGTCCCCTTAAGCACTTCTTTTATGTGTTGTCGCTATCCGTGAATGCTGTAACTATCAAGTGGATTCTAACAGTATTATATTTCACTTTGGTACTTCAGCATGTGTGCGTGTTTCTCTGTATTCCTTGAGATGGAGAAAATATATTGCATATTGTACTATAAATGAATAATAATATATTATGGGTTATAATATATTATCTACATATAACAAACTATTAATATATTTTATATTTATATATTTTTGTATTTACATATTAATAGATATATATTTATAGAGAGACTATTTTGAAAGGTTCTTACACAATGTAGCTACATTGTGATAATTGAAATTACAATAGTTATTATTTATATTTAATTTTAAATTCATATTTAATTCTATTAATTTTATTTGGTTTGTTTTGGGACTAACTCATTTGTTCTGAGGGGTTATCATTGTTTCACAGCCCAGGAATTACTCCCAGAAGTGCTGATAGACTATCTAGGGTAATGAACAACAAATCGAGGTTGGTTGCAATAAAGGCAAATACTCTGCCTATTGCAATTAAAGTCTGATCCCTTTAAATTAATACGTTTTAAAAAATTTATAATCTTATGGATTTCTAGATAATTACTTAATTTTCCACTTAAACTTACTATATTCAATATCATGCAAACTTGTGCAATAATTTGTTTTAAAATTCTTCTATTTTAAATTTAATTTATTTTCAACCCAAACTCATTTGGCCTTGTTAAAAATATTTGATGTAAAATCACTGATAACTATTAAATATTATTTTACTGAAACATAGATTTTTCTAAAAAGAATATTGAATGTTTTCTTCCAGCCATGAAAGAGTCTTAGGACTAAGCTTATTTTCTAAATAAGCTTTTTACTCTGTCATAAATCACATCTATCATTACTTGAGATTATCTTCTAAAATCTGCCAAAAGATCTTAAAAGCTAACGATCTTTGATGAAAGATGTAATGAGACCTTTGATGAAAGATGTAAGACAAGAGGATTCACTCGATTACCCTGTAATACAAGTTGACAAGGCCAAAATTCTCTTATTTGCTTCTATGTCCTTCCTTGTCTAATAACTTTTTCTGTGCATATCCTTGCGTGCGTGCGTGCACACACACACACACACACACACACACACACACTCACACACACATAAATCCATGGAGATGCTTTTATAATATATTGCACTAACTATACATTATTCCGTAACTTTTTAAATGTCAACACAATCATGTATTATTTGTTATTAAGAACCTTGGAAAATATGAACTATATATTGTGACTCACCATATTTTTATTGTCTGGAGTTAATAGAGCATAGGGTAGAGAATGTGCCTTGAATGGGGTAGAGATTAGGAGTAAGCCTGTTTCACGGCCAAGTTCCTCCGCCCCTCTAAAGAAAACTTTATGTGTAAAAGTGTGTTCATTTGTATTATTGAGTTGCAATTGAAAATGATTCTAGAAGAAATATTAGTAAGAATTTAATGGAGAAAGCATAATATAAGAAGAAAAGTTAATTGCAACTATAACTTCCACATGTAAGCTTCAAGTATTCAATTCTTTTATAATTTTTATTGAGAAAGTTAAATCTAAAGCAACACCCTTGAGATAATGTGCAAATTTATAAAATTAATGATCATTTACTTGTGATTTATTATGATTATAAAAGTTAGAGCTTACTTATTATTATTATTTTACTTTTTATTCAACATTGAAATTAAACATATGTGTTTGAACATTTAGGCATAGTATAGGGACAGTATGAAAATATAAAAAAATGAAAAATCAAAATAGGACTCTGGGATGTCTTTAACAAAATAAATCTCTGTACAATAGTCAGAGTCTAATTTACATTTCAATAAAGTATATCATCAGACAGGAGAACAGAAGTAATTTAGTTCCTAAATGCATCATTAAGCAGTGAATATATGTCATTTTGCTAAATACTAGAGATCTAAAGGAAATCAAACAATTTCTTCTGCTATCCTCATTATATATGTATATATAAATATTTTTAAAGCTAGATTTAATGATGTTGTGATATTCTGTTTATACTTATTTGTACTGAAAAATGAAAGACTCTTTTTCCTTCTTACTTTGCTTTAAAAATCTACTTTTAAATTGTAACCTGTGTGCAATTGCTTCTGGTGAAGAATTTATTGTGCCTTCTAATCTAGACAATTACAAAATAATTAGTTATTTCTTGTTGCTCACTCTATAATACATCATCAAGAGCCAACTCCACACTGAATATATTCATAGTTGTCAGCAGTTAATCACTACCATCTGCACCATCACTCAGGGGGTAACCTTCACCTTTTATCCCAGAGTAAATCCACAAACATTTATATGTTCAGACAAATGATCAATTTTGCATAGACTAGTAGGTGAGTTGCAGTAATATTTTCATATTTTTTTCTCCCCTACACATTTGAAAAAGAAAGATTTATCTCTTTCTAACTTTTTATAAATTCATAGCTCTTCAATAGAAATAAATAATCCAAAAATTAGATCTGGATAAAGTATACATTATACAAAGTAAAAACAATATATCTTACCTCAGTATAATAAATTATATGAATGTAATATAAATGGGACACACCAAAGTTAAAATGGAAAAATTAAAAGAAATGTTTATAGAGTCAGGATCCATAGTACAGTGGGTCGAGTATTTGCCTTGCATGCAACAATATAGGTTCAATTCCCAGCACCACAAATGTTCCCCCATCTCTCTAGGAATGATTTCAAAAAAAAAGAGCCAGGAGTAAGCTAAAAGCACTGATGTGTGTGGTCTAAACACTCCCTAAATATTGTTTATAAATTAGAAAAAAATATGGACCTAATGCTAGTCAGAGGTTTTAGAATTGTCACAATAAGTGAATGAGGGTCCTGTTACCTTCATCCATACTTGTGCTGTTAGTTGTTGTTATTTTTTATTAGGTATCTCTGGTGGGAGAGAATATCTCAATATTGCTTTATTTTTATTTATCTAATAACTAATAAAGTATAGAGGGGTGTGTGTGTGTGTGTGTGTGTGTGTGTGTGTGTGTGTGTGCGTGCTGCAAATTTGTATTCCCTACCTCTGGACTGGGTGAATAAGTATTGTCAAAACTTCAAAATCCTCAAATTTTCCTTGCAAACTCAATGAAGTCCCTATATGGTTTCTCATAAGATTTTTTAAACAAGTAGATAAAACACTCCTAAAATTCATACTGAACAATAAAACACCTCATGTAGTCAAAGGAATCTTAGGAAAAAAGTTGATTTGTGGCATCACTTTACCAACTTCAAACTGTACTGTAAAATTGTAGTTAAAAAATAATGTTTGTAGTGGAACAATGAAAGACTCTCAGATTAATAAAATAGAAATTAAAGTCCAGAGAGATACTCAGTTATATGATTAATATTCAATAAAGGTGAAAATGTATGAAGTGTAGCAATAAATCCTATTTAGTAGTTGGTGTTAATGAAAGTGATCATCCACATGTAACAGGAAGTCAACAGATCTCTTCTGAATTCCATACACAAAAGTCATATCAAAATAAATTTAAAAGTTGATATCAGACATGAATCTATAAAATACACAGAGTAAAACAATACAGGATTTTCTATCATTGAATTAAAGATACAGTACTATTGGTTAAACAAGGGGAAGCAAAGCTTTTTATACAGAAAATGTTTCCTTAAAAATATCTGAAAAAGCAATGGTTCCTTACATTTATCAGTTTGAAAGGTATTCCAGCTCTCTATGGAATATAGGTAATATTGACTGCAAGGCAATATTAAACAACAAAATCCAACTTAGATCATTTTTACTTAGACAATTTTTACTAAATTTTACTTAGACAATTGTTGAGACACAATGGCTTATTTGATAAAATAAGGATTGAAAAAAATAAAAAGCATATGAGGATCCAATAAAGGATGCTTGGTGAAAGGCTCTCAACAGGTGCTTAATGAATTGCTATTTCACTATTAGTGAATTACTTGGTCAATTACTGTGGAATGCAAGAGTCCATGGATGAGTTGCTGGTTGGGACTTGAGGGAGGGGATAAATAAACAGTGCTGAGATATCTAGGGCTTCACCCAGTGGTGTTCAGGCGTCACCCAGGGCTTCCACCAGAGATACACCCAGGGACCATGTGTCTTAGAATCCAAGCCACGTCAGGTGCATGCTAGACATATCCTGTAACTGCTACACTATCTCCCGGAGAAGAACCATACTTTGTATTAGAACTGATATTTTTAATTTTTGGATGTGTTAGTGAAGTAGGAGAAGAGTGACCTCTACTATTAGGGGAAGATTAGTAGAGTGAACTGTGCTGTTTTAGCTAACTGGGACAATAGGGAAAAGCAAAGTTGGAATAGAATAAATATATTGGATACATTAGGAGGTTGATATAGGAATCAGTGATCAAGTTTAATAAAATACAAATAAAATAGACAATTATGAAAATGTATATCTATTAAGTATTGCATCATGAGAAATATTTAATAGATGAAATGCATATTGATTCACTCAGGACAAAGAACTACATAGTTTACATTTAAGGTTGAGAATTTTAGAGAATAACTATAATAATGAATCAAGAATTTATAATTACAAAAAAGCCATGATTTATTTAATTATTTACTAATCCCCTTATTAACTTTGTTTAACCATTAAATTATTTTGAAATTTACAACACCTAAAAATTAGAAAAAAATACCACAAACCTATTACAGGGGTTATGTTGTTTGCATTGCATTCAGACAATCCTAATTCTCTCTTACTGCACTTGATTTCTTGAGGCTTTGCTGTGACTCAGATCTTCCTCAATCTCAAATAGAATAAAATTAAACTCCAAGTAGGAATATTTTGATTTATTACTAAATTGTAAATACTTTTTTGCTATGAGTCATCTACAAGGACACAATCAAGGTATGATTTAGTAATGTATTTTCAATTTTCCACGCTGTATTAAAGGCATGATACAATGTGGAGATTGTTCGCTGATTTATTTGTTCACTATCTTCTTCATTTCTAATAAAACTATGTACTTTTATAATGCAACATTCATCTTTGAGATATGTGTCAACATAATTTTAGAGCAAAAAATGCTTTGGTAAAAATAAAATGTTTTCAAAATCTTTCTTCTTAAAGTTTACATGTTTTTATGTCCTTGGTACTATTTGTGGGTACTCTAATTGATGCAAAAGACAGTCAGTTAATTATGAATATCTGGACATTTTACTTATATCTTAGTGAATTTCATAGCAATTTTGCAAGTTACGTGGTCAAATTTTATGATGAAGTGTTTTAATTAAGAAAACATACTAATTATTTAATATCATGGTTTAGATTAGAATATCAGGCCTAAATATCAGATTCTGTACATTGAGTTACTTTCATTACTCGATTATATTGTACTAATTTTATATTGATTGTAGAAAAAAGTAATAAATCACTTGTAATAAATCCATTTGAATCAGAGAAAGTTCAGAAAATTTTAATAGAAAACAGAAAAGATGAGAGCAGGATATAATACACATCATAGATTTTCCAAAAAGCATGGGGAGTAAATTCTGAGCACAGCCCCAGATAAGAAAAATAAAAAAAATTAGAGAAAATATGACTCGAATAAATTATTGCTGATTTATTATCCTAAATACAGTCTAAGAAAATTTAGATTTTGGAAAATTTATAGTGAATAGAACCTTAGAGATAGTATAGTAAATAATGTACGTGTACCTTGCATGAACCGATCTGTGTTGATCCGTGGCACTCCAAATGGTTCCCTGAGCCTGCTAGGTGTGACTCCTGTATACAGAAGTACCTAGGAGATCCATTTTGTATGCCCTCTTCCAAAAAATATGTGTAGTGATCTCAGTGCATCTATTTTGTTTAATTCTTGGTTTCAATTTCATTTCAGATTAATAACATTCTCATTTACTTTTTACATTTACATCTACAGTCACAAACCATTTACATCAATAGTTTTCTGAAATGTATTTTACTTTCTAATCTTGAGTCACAGCCTAAATATTTTTCTTTCCTTTTTTTTTTTCTTACCTGCTCTTTCTTTTGCACAATTGGCAATACTATGGACTTACTGTTGACTCTGTACTCATCTATAACTACCAATATACTCAGTGGTCTGTATGTAGTGACTAAGATCAAATCAGGTTCAGTGAAAGGCCATAACATAACATGTTATGTTAACTCCTGTGCTATCTCTCTCATTTTGAGCTCAATCATATTTTTTTATAAACTATAATAGTAGAAGCTGGAACTCAGAAAGAAAACATCACTCTTCAGCAAGTCAGGGACTGCAGTAAAAAAGGCTTTTGTTTTTTTTGTTGGCTATTTATGAAGCTAAAACCAGCAATTGGAGTGGATACTTCTCAAAGCTACTCACTTATGGGAGGCATTGCCTGTATCATGAATCTCTGCAGGTAAGAAGTACAGGTGTTTAGTCTTAAAGAGCCTATATTGCAGTACTCTGAAATCTGTCCTAATTGGAAACCACAGTGAAGAGCAAACTCAGTGGTAACCCTACCTTTTTCTGTTCTTTGATTCAAGTGCCTTGCAGAAGCCAAACCTAAATGGATAACAAATTTGAGTTATATAATAGAAAACTAAATAAGTTCTTTTTCCACTCTCATATTTCTGGAGCCAAGGACAGTTTAAATTTTGCTAAATTTAAGCAAGTTTGAGCATTTGTATTTTCGTAAATAATCTTATATTAACATTCAGTTATTTAATATGTTAATTTTTTGTTTATTTTGTTTCTTTTTTTGTTTTGTTTTGTTTTTTTTGGGCCGGTAATGCTCAGGGGTTACTCCTGGCTATGCACTCAGAAATCGCTCCTGGCTTGGGGGGCCATATGGGACACCAGAGGAATCAAGCCGTGGTCTGTCCTAGGCCAGCAGGGGCAAGACAGACTATTTTGTTTCTTTTTTACACCACACCAGGCAGTAGTACTCAGGGCTTACTCCTGGCTCTGCATTCAAAAATCACTCCTGGCAGGCTAAGGATCTATATGTGATGCCTGGGTTCGAACCTGGGTCTGTCCTGGGTTGGCCATGTGAAAGGCAAAGACCCAACCACTGTGATATTGTTCCAATGCTTATATTGTTATTATAATAGGCATAAACAGACATTTTATCATGCATGAGAAAACAAATTTAGAGAGTAAAAGGCAAGCTGAAATTTTAAAGAGATAATGGTGTTGCTTCATTCTTATTCTTTATGTTGATTATTTCATTCAATAAGCTCATATATAGGCAAAAATCAGTAAAGCCACATGAATTGTCTTGGTCTTTCTGTTCAATGCAGAATGTTATCATTTTTAATGATTTACTTTCAACTTCCTCTGGATAGAATTCTTTTTTGGAATAAAAAATTATTGGAAGTAGCTGTTTCCTATTACTTAAAAATATATTTCAGAAATTGGCATTAATTATATTTTTATGTTTATATTTATACTTTGCCTGAAACTATATGATGAGTCCTCTAAAGACAAAAATTATAACACAATAATTTTGCTTTTGGGTATTGATCAGAGAAAAATAAACACCTGGGAGTATTTTTGCTCTCATTGTAGCATGATTGGCAAAACCTAAGACCTGGGAATATTATGAGCACCTTTTAATAAGTGAAGCATGAATATACTGTACACATGGTAATATAAATAAGATATTTTATTCAAGCAGAAAAAGGCAATGGACTCATGTCATGTGTGGATCTATGGAGGACTAAAATGCCATTAAGTTAAATGTAAGTTAGACGGAGAAAATTCCATATGATATATCTTATGTATGGAATTTAAAAACCAAGTTGATTGATATAAAGGTAACTAATTAACCCTACGAGATTTAGTGATAGGGAATAAAAGAAATTGGCAAAGGGGTTCAAAAGTAATGGAGAACAAATATTAAAACATGTTTTTTATTTTAATAAATTTATTTAAAGAAAGTGTACCACATAATTGACATAACTAATCATAATACATTTGCTTCAGGATGACAGAAAGTGAAGTTATTAAAAAATAGAAGAAATATAAAATCTAAAACAAGGGAATTGGAAAAAGAAAAGAAAGGTTCATTAGCAGTTATATTCATGAATATTCTTATATCACCAATAAAGTCATTAATACAACAGCAAAAGTTTTAGAATGCTCTTTTTTTTAAGATAGTAGAAACACTAAAAAATAATGATGTGTGTTCATGGTAGTTGTTGTTTGCATAGGCACAGAAAAATATGAAATAAATTGGAAGGAAAAACCTTTGGCCTAAAAACAGGGAGACCTTATCCCTGAAGTATTTTGGCATAAGACTATCTCCAGGCATAGTATGTTGTTCTTAGTTCTTACTCCTTAGTCATTCTCTGTGGTCCCAGAAATATCTCTTCACCATAACAGTTGTTGCTGTCAGATTTCTGTAGTAATAGGTCCTGGTTTCTGTACAGGTCCTATGTTAAAGTCCAGGTGGTGTGGAGTGTCTTCTGGTTTCATCACACCATTAGGTAGCATTGCAGAGAATTCTGCCTTGAAAGCAGATTATTGCTGATCCTAGGTTGTCAGGGTGCCATAAGAATCATCTTTGGAGTAAGCCAGTACCATGGCGATAGTGGGGTAAAACGTGTGTGTTAAAAAACTGATTTTTAAAATCTTTCTATTCTTCATATGCAATTTAGCAAAATATACAGGAGAAATGATACTTTCTCATGTATTTACCATAATGTTTCTTATGTTATTATTGGAGTGTTAGTTTAAAGTATTTTTTTTCAAACTTTATTTACATTCCATTATCATTAACTATTGAAAAACATATTAAGCAGGGCCAGAGTGGTGGTGCAGCGTAAGCCTTGCATGCTGCTGACCTACGACAGACTGTGGTTCCATCCCCGGGGGTCCCAGATGGTACCCCAAGCCAGGAGTGATTTCTGAGTGCAAAGCCAGGAGTAACTCCTAAGTGTCACAGGGTGTGGCCTCAAAACAAACAAGCAAACAAAAAGAAAAACATATTATAGTTAAAAACTAATTCTCCTTTTCTGCTGCAAGGAATGTTAAAAATATATCAATAAATTTGTAAATATTTAATCACCTTTCTCTTCTGAGTATTCACAGGTATTTTAGATTCATGAAATAAATTTGTCTTTAAATATCTTATACTAATATTTAGAAAATGTTAAGGTATATGGGGCCGGCGCAGTGGAGCTAGAGGTAAGGAGTCTGCCTTGCCACCGCTAGCTTAAGACCAACCGCAGATCGATCCCCTGGTGTCCCATATGGTCCCCCAAGCCAGGAGTGACTTCTGAGCACATAGCCAGGAGTAACCCCTGAGCATTACTGGGTGTGACCCCCCTAAAAAGAAAATGTTAAGGTATTTATTATGCATTATACAATATCAATTTATTCACTCAACCATATATTTTGCTTCATTATTTGGTGGTCATTTCATCAATTAATATCCTCAGAAAGTTGCACTAATATTATTACTATTTTTATAGTGCTATTTTTATTCCTTCTATTGCAGGATGCTATACAAACCATAAATGGTCCCCTGAGAAATATCATTCACTTTTATTGATTTCTTAGTCATAACATTAAATTAAAATATCATAATAGAATAAATAGTTGCAGCCTCTAAATTAATAGTATATCATGTTTTCCCCCAAATGCCTATCCAATTCCTCTGATGAACAAGGCATCATTTTTGATATCAGCAATTAAAGCAAATTAAATATGAAATATAATTAAATATACTACAGTGAAATTGTATCCTGACTCTAAATAGTGCATTGGAATTTTATACAGGAAAAATTATCACAATATGTCAATGTAATAGAACTTGTGAAATACATGTTCATATCCTACAGACATTTGTAGAAAATTGTCTTTCTTGATATTTCTCTGATATTTAGTGAATTTATAACAAAAAATAATATTCAAATACTTAGTAAATTTGTTTTATCTTAATTTTATTTTGATTAGTATAAATTAAAATAATGCCTTTTAAATTAAATTAAGGTATTGATCTAATGAAAGTTTTAAAAACATAATATATATTTTAATATTGTTTTTAGATATTTATAAAATATTCATACTATTATAACTATAATGAGGTATTATAAATTTATCTAAGGTAAACATATAATTTTTGACTAGTCAACTTTGACTTTTTTATGTTTTTTTGGGGGGGCCACACCCGTTTGATGCTCAGGGGTTACTCCAGGCTAAGCTCTCAGAAATTGCCCCTGGCTTGGGGAGGACCATATGGGACGCTGGGGGATCGAACCATGGCCGCGATCTTTTCTTGGCTAGTGCTTGCAAGGCAGATACCTTACCTCAAGCGCCACCTCACCGGCCCTCACTTTGACTTTTAACTTATTATTTATCAAGAAAGTTTTTTAACAAATGGCTTATCCAAATATATATGCAATTATATAAATAAAATCCATGTGTTTTCCATGAGTCATTCCATAAATTTATTTGAACAGTATTAAACTATATTTAATGCAATAAATTGCTAATTAATTTTTATATTTAGTGTATTAGTTGGTACTATTTTAATTAACACATAACAAATAATAAAGACTAAAGATTGGAAGAAGTCGATGTGAGTATGTTATATGTATAAAAATGTCCTGTCAGGATTATGTTAAAATATATAACATACAACTCTATGCATTTGAAATATTTCACAAAAGTCACAAAATGCAAAATGTTGCTGAAAAGAGTCATTAAGGCAAGATAGAAAACATATTAAGTTTCTTCTCCCCCTACCCAATCTCACCTATACTACCTTCAATATTTTCTTTGTTTCTATCACTTGATTTTTGTGTGGGTCTCTTTTAATTAAGTAACCAAGTGTGGTCTGTTCTATAACAGTAGCACAGACAAGAATGCTGCCTAACATATTGCAAACCCCAGTTGAATTCCTTAGCACTAAAAAAAGATGTTTAGCTCCTTCAGTTACAGTTATAAAGGATGATGGGAACCACAATGATAGTTCAAGTTATCACTAGAAATACAGTACTAGAGCAGCTCAGCACATTTGGGACCATCCATTGAACTGCCAATAAAGATGAGATTCTATGAGATTTCCAAAGCCTCCAAATAACTATTTGTTACTACTTCACTCCTATAATCTGGTATCCATTGGCTTCATGTGATGTGCTTTCAGTTTTCAATAAACATTCTACAGTTTTCTACTTTTATTTTCTTAAATATATAGCTCATTTATTTACTCTCCTTTCTATTCTGATATATTCATTACCCTAATGTCTTTCAATATGAAGTTAGACATCTAGAAATTCCTGTTATACATATATACAAATATATATTTTCCTCTTCTATCATCATCATTTTATATTACTTCAGGTTCACTTACTTAAAACTCATTTATTTTCTATTCTGAGTCCTTAGTTTTCTCTCGTAATTTTATGATTATTTATTTAACTTTAAGATCCTGAATCTTTGATATTTTTATTTGAACCTTGGTTTTGCCTTCACCTTTTAATTTTATTTATGACCTTGATTGATTCATTTATAGGTGTTGTGCTTTTTTATTATCTCTTTTGAGTTATCCGTCACTTTTGAATAATTTTAGTAGGTTTTTTTTCAGTCCTCTTGAGGTTAGTTTATTTTTGAATTCTGAATGCTCCATTTTTAATGAGAAATGATATTCCACATCCTGCTATTGGATTATAAATAATTGTTCTCTTTTTATGTTGTCATTTTTTCTTGAGGTCTTGGCTAATTAAAAATCAAATCTTTTTATTTTTTGTATACCCAATTTACTATTTTAAATTCCTATTGTTGCTTCTGATCTATCTTCAGCGATATCCTATAGTAGCAAATTAAATTCATTTTACTAACATATATTGTTGAGGAATAAAAAGATTCTGTATTTGGTTATAATTTAATTTTATTTTTGTTGTATCTTTGCTGACATCTATGAGTAATATATCCATTTTCTTTATTTCTATATCAATTGCTATACCGCATGGTTGAATAGTCGTTAAAGAATCTAACTAGTGATGAATATGTGATGATATAATAGGGACTAGTTAATGGTCTTTACAGTGAGAACATGCCTCATCAGGAGAAGCCAACGGTAAGAATTGGCAACTTGAGCAGTTTTTGGACTTTGTGAACACAGTAATCACCATGAAAATTTAAAAAGGGAAAGCGAGGTGTAGAGATTATTTCTGATATCCTGGCCAAGGCCTCTACCTTGTAAAACGCATTCGTGCCACATTTTCATTTTACATGTACCGAGGTATATTCTTTCACTCATTACTATTTCTCTCTACACTATGATTCAGGCTGTGTTTCTGTTAATGTATTTCACTATGTTCTCTCTTACACCACAGACTGCAAACTCTCCATTTCTTCTACCAATTATATCACATCTTATGATGTATAAGTAAGTGATCTTTGGCAAATTACTTTAGATCATTTTGATCTTGGAGATGTACAAAATGTTATGGTATTATTCTGAGCTAGGGAAATTGACTCATAATTAGTTATTTTTTCTTGGATGTGAAGTAAATAACTTAGATTGCAGTGTTTTATTTCCAGTCTATATTATTTTAATGCATACTTTGAATAGTTGTAACTAATATATAAAAAATGAATGTTAGCTTGAACCCAATCATGCCTACTTTCTACAAAATTATTTATTTTTTATTTTTCTAATTCATTTTACTTTATAAAATGTGAAAAAGAATAGATAGACTATAAGAAAAGAGATAAGAAGGGAAGAATTGATAGGGTGGCAGAGGTGAAATGGAAAACATAAAAATTATTTGAAACAGGACTAGAGAGATAAAGTAGATGTTAAAGCACTTGTCTAGATGCTGTTATACAGGTTCAATTTTTGGAATTTAATAGTGTTTCAAGTATCACAAAGAATGAATAATGAGCACAGAACCAGGAATAAGCCCTCAACACGGTTAGGGTTCCTTCAATAACCCAAAATATATGAATTTTTAAAAATGCTATACAAAATTATATTCAGAAAAATATTATTTTATTATTAGAACAAAGTTAAATATAAATGCATCTCTGTGTACATAAATATTAATTAGGTAATTCCCTGATTTACTATGACAAAATAAATATCAAAAGATATAAACCATATTAGAGAATTTTTAAAATGCTTTATGTGTATTAATCTGATAATTTACATATAATTGATCCCATAACTTTTGAAATAATTATTACTTGATATATTAATTGCTCTTAATAAAATATAGTAATATGTCACTTTCTGATTAGGAAACACTTCTGAATTTTGCAACTTTTTATATTCTACAGTGAAATTGCTTTAATTATTTATTGCATAAAATGATATACATTATTTATATAAATGAGTTTTGGGAGGAGGGCAGGCCGTTGCAGCACTGGTTTATGTTGGGACAGTCACTGGAAATTTTTTCTCCTTGGTCTCCATTTCCAAAACCATGCAGGGGCTTGCGCCCCCACGCATACAATATATTGATAGTATTATATGCATATAACTTATATATGCATAATATCCATCTTGTAGTTTGACCTTGATACTGCCTTACAAAGTTCATTTCTAATCTTTTACTGCCTCAGTCCCAACCATTATTTTCCCCCATTTACCCATGTAGGTGCAGCTCATGACATGAAGCTCACCACATAGAGTGATGAGTGCAGTTAGAGAAACAACTACACTGAAAACTATCATAACAACGTGAATGAATGAAGGATATAGAAAGCCTGTCTCGAGTACAGGTATGGATGGGGTGGGGAGGAGAGAGATCTGGGAAATTGGTAGTGGGAATCTTGTACTGGTGAAGGGGGGTGTTCTTTACATGACTGCAATCATACAACTACAATTATATTTGTAATCAAAGTGTTTAAATAAAGTTAATTAAAAGGGAAAAAAAACACAAAAGATGAAAACTTAGTTTACCAGGGAAAACTCTTTCAAAATCTCAGGCCTTATGGTTTGTAATGTGTAGTTAGTTCAAAAGATAGAATTAGTAGACTACAGTTTATGTCAATCCACACAATTTTGGGATAAGACCATTATAGTAAACATTAAAAATGTCATAAATATTCTATGTTATTGAAACCAATGCTATTGACAAAGTTCTACATAGTTGGATTTCAGGCGTACAGTGACAGTGAATCAGGATCATTTCTAACACCAATCTTGATCTCCCTTCAAGAATGTTCCCTACCTGCATCCTATACTATCACCCTTAGCCCTCTGCCCTGCCTGTGTAACTGGCCCATTTTAAGCTTAGATTGTTATAGTTTGGGTATCTTGATTCTATTATTGTTGACTTTGGCTTGTGTGTTTAATTATATCCAGAGACCACTTGGCCATTTGCTCCATCCTCTTTTTTTTTGTTTGTTTGTTTTTTTTGGGGGGTCACACCCTATGGTACTCAGGGGTTACTCCTGGCTGTCTGCTCAGAAATAGCTCCTGGAAGGAACGGGGGACCATATGGGACACCGGGACTCGAACCAACCACCTTTGGTCCTGGATCGGCTGCTTGCAAGGCAAACGCCGCTGTGCTATCTCTCCGGGCCCCTCCATCCTCTTTTTAACCTTTTTTTTTACTTCTTAATTTTACAGAAAAAAATGTAGAAATATGAGGTAAAACAAAACAAAGTAATTCATGTCTATGGTCCTTTAAAAAGGCTGGACTCTATCTAGAAGATAAAAATAAAATAAAAAAGGGAAGAGGCAGGTTTTTTAGTTTCCTTTGTTGTTGTTGTTGTTGTTGTTGTTTGTTGGCCACACCCGGTGACAAACAGGGGTTACTCCTGACTATGCACTCAGAAATTGCTCCTGGCTTGGGGGAACATATGGGATGTCGGGGATCAAACCGAGTTCCGTCTTAGGTTAGTGCATGCAAGGCAGATGCCCTACTGCTTGCACTAGTCTCCAGCCCCAAGTTTTTTTTTTTCTATGCCAGATTTTAAGAGAACAGATAACTAGACTTATTGGTGTGAATGTGAATTTTTCTCCCATATAGGCAAGGCTCATTGTGCGCTCCTTTCATTTTTGGGCTTTGACATTCAGAACTAGCTTGAGAGGGCCCGGAGAGATAGCACAGGGGTGTTTGCCTTGCAAGCAGCCTATCCAGGACCAAAGGTGGTTGGTTCGGAATCCCGGTGTCCCATATGGTCCCCCGTGCTTGCCATGAGCTATTTCTGAGCAGACAGCCAGGAGTAACCCCTGACACGAACCCAATTAGATTCCCATTTAAAATTGTTCAAATCTGGGTGCCGGAGAGATAGTGTAGAGAGGTAGAGCGTTTGCCTTTCAAGCAAAAGGTCATTGGTTCAATTCCCAGCATCCCATATGGTCCCCGAGCCTATCAGTAGCGATTTCTGAGCCTGGAGCCAGGAGTAACCCCTGAGCGCTGCCAGGTGTGACTCAAAAACCAAACTAAAATTGTTCAAATCTATGTTACAAAGTGAGAAATAGAAAAGCATGATGAGCCCAGAGTATAGTTTTAGTGGTAACATTTTATTTACTATAACACTTTGTTTCTTTTAAATAAAGTGGGATCATTTACTTTATGTTTAAAGAAAGAGTCTTTAATACAATTATTTTTTTTATCTTGAATTACTTTTTTATCTAAAGGCTGTAATATAATAGCTTGTGTATCACTGGTGAAGAAAATGACTAACATATAATCGTGGGCCACCTGCTGAAAAGACGAATCCTAATGAATAAACTTGAAACCTGAGCTTGAATCTTTAGGATTTACCATGTAAGATGAAAGTATAATGTTTATAACTCACCTAAAAATAATTTGAAAATGTTTCTTTACACCGAATTATCTTCATAGCTTTTAATTGGGAAATTATACCAATTTATTAAAATTACTCCTCATTTTGGAGTTGGTTGGAGATTATATTTATCATCCTCAAAAAAATGATGTCTATAAACCAACTCTTAGAGTCTATTATAATCTTTTCATCACCTTAAAGTTTCCTTATAATCCACATATAATAAATAGTTTTGTAATATTTCTTTGCGTTTAATCGAAAGAACTATGCTCAGTATGTCCCCTACAGTTCTATTTCTGTAACGGTAGAACTCCATAATTTTTTTTAAACTGAGTTAAATTTTGATGTCTTTATAGAACACAATTCTTTATCCACTAGTCTGTTCTTGTATACACAATACATTTTCCAGATCTTCTGAATTGTACTAAAATTAAAATATAAGTGAAAATATCTTTTCAAGTTAACTTGTTTTGATTAATTGGCAGATGCCTAACACTGAGTTCAGTTTATTTCTTTTCTTTTCTTTTTTTTTTGGATACATTTTTGTTTCCCATGAAGGATAAACATGGCATTCAGAATTGCTGTAGGTACATATTTTCCCACATACATAACAAACAGCACTAGATGATTCTAATTTTTCTTTTCATATATATATATATATATATATATATATATATATATATATATATATATATATATATATATATATATATATATATGTTATTTAGTGGCATGAGTTAGTATTTCATTGTTTTGATTTGCATCTTCCCAATGATAAGTGAGAAAGAACACTTTCTATATACTTAAGGAAATCCTTATATCTTCTTCATAGAAATGTGAATTTATCCCCTCTCCCCATTTTTGAAAAGTTGTTTACTTTTTTGGGGGGTGACATATGAAATTTAAAATTATTTTGAAAAATAAATAAGGTCTTGTTCAAATGGGCAATAAGCAAATGCTTTACTGTAACAAATGTTGTAAACATTTCAAAATAATACTTTTGTGTAATAGTATAATAATAATACTTACATAAAATATATTTCTATATTATTTTGCTAGTATTGCTATGCCATAATTTCAATGGCTCAAGCATAAGAAAATAATATTACTGTAGTTCTGAAGTCTGAAATTGTGAGATCAAGAAGTTAGCAGCAGTCATAAAATAAAAATAATCACATATAATTTGTTTATAATAGAGGCTAGGTAATAAATGTAGCAAAATTTAAAAACTGACATTTCAGTAAGAGAACAGCAGCAGGTGAGATCAATTAAGATTGAGAAATAGGTTAAAATGTTATTAAGAGAGAGGATGTATCTAAAAGTAGTTACTATTTATATAATTGTAATTTTATTTTACTGTTTGTAATTCTCATTTTTAATTTGTGCTTATAAAGAACTTGTGGCAGACTTCTTTGAAATAATATTCCCTGAAGTCTTTAACTTTTAGAGAGATTAACAGTAAAGCAAACAAAATCCAAAACAGCACTACTACTGGGACTGGCTTAATGGTACAATGGGATGATTTCCTTGCACACCACTGACAGGGACTTAATCTCCAGTACCCCCATATGATTCCCTCAGTTTACCAGGAGTGAAACCTGTTCACAGAGCTAGAAATATGCCTTGATCAGTGCAGATAAGAAGGGTATGATCCCTGTTAACACAGCCAGGTGTAAGCCTTTATCACTGTGGCCAAAAAAGAAAACAAGCAAACAAAACAAACAAACAAAAAGAACAAAACAAAACAGCAATGATGTTAAGTAAATTCAAGTAGCGTTTATAAAAGAACTACAAATAAAAGCATTTATATAATTTTATCCTTACAAAAACTGAGTTGGGGCCGGAGAGATAGCATGGAGGTAAGGTGTTTGCCTTTTATGCAGAAGGATGGTGGTTTGAATCCCGGCATCCCGTATGGTTCCCTGAACCTCTTAGGATCGATTTCTCAGCGTGGAGCCAGGAGTGACCCCTGAGCACTTCCAGGTGTGACCCAAAAACAAAAAAACAAAAAACAAACAAAAAACAGAAACAAACAAACAAACAAACAAAAACAACCAAAACCTGAGTTAAGAGCCAGAGCAATAGCACAACGGTAGGGCTTTTGCCTTGTACGCTGTTGACCCAGGACGGGCCTCGGTCCAATCCTCAGCATTCCATATGGTCCTCCAATTCAGGTGTAATTTCTGAGCTCATAGTCAGGAGCAACTTGTCACCAGGTGTGGCCTAAAAATCCACCCCCCCAAATAGAACTGAGTTAAATTAACTAATATTACAATATTCATTCCGACAATAGTTATAAATCATTACTTTGAGTGTATTTAATTTTTAAATTTATTTTTATTAAGATAGCATATTTCAAAGCTGTTTTCTCCATGCATACAATGTATTAGTGTCATCCCCAATGCCAACTTCCCTCCATCAATGTCCCCAGATTCTCCCCAAAAACATTCCCCATGGCAGGTACATAACAAATACTTGCTTCAATAATTTAAAAATATATAAAGTGATATTAATAAAACATAAATCAGTAAAAGTAAAGTTGTGATTACGATTGCTTTATGAACATTACCCTTATATATGAATGAATTCAATCTATTAAATACAATATAGTAGACTGACAATTTTATTTATATAAACATTTTTAACACTGACATTTAAAATATATTACATAAAATTTTTATTTTGTACTTGACCATATTTTTGGTTTTAAGCTTTTCCTGCCATAAATAAAGTTAAAAAATTCTAATATATATATTAAAGTTTCAATGGAATATGTTAAACCTCAATATAAACAGTAAAAATAAAAAATGATCCAATTTAAATGGAAAAATATGAAAATCCTTTAAAAATACAAAGTGTTTTATACTAAGAAAAGTAATAATAGCCTTATAGCAGAAAATATTATAGTATAGTAACTGTGTGCTGTCTGAATTAAGTAAATATTAGAATAAAATATCTGGATGTAAAAATAATATTCAGAAATTGAAAACTCAATATAAATGTTGTTATTTATTATTAATATATATGAAATCCCTTAAAAAGCTATGAATAAACATGTTTTTCTTAATCTAGTAGAGAGTAGCCATAGACACCATTACTAAGTATAATATTCAAACTCACATGTTGGAAAATCTTTACATATTTTTTGGGGGGGACCACACCCAGTGACACTCAGGTGTTACTCCTGGCTATGCATTCAGAAATCACTCCTGGCTTGGCATGCAAGGCAAACACTCTACCGCTTGTGCCACCACTCCAGCCTATAGTATGCTTCTCAATTATTCCCCATTAGTTTTCTAGTGTGTGCTGACAGTGATACTTTGTAGTTAGACATTCTGGATAATGTTGAAGGATTAGGTTGCTTTCTTCCCTTTTTGTCTGTCTTCAACAAATGACCAAAAGTATAACTGTGAGCAGTGTGTAATTTTTTGGAGGGTGGGGTCACATCTGGCAGCGCTCAGGGGTTACACCTGGCACTACACTCAGAAATCGCTCCTGGCAGACTAGGGGGACCATATGAGATGCCGGGATTTGAACCACCATCCGTCTGCATGCAAGGCAAAATGTCTTACCTCCATGCTATCTCTCCTGCTCTAACAGTGTATAATTTGATTGATAGTTTTGTTTCATGACCTCATATGCAGAGATACACTTCAGGAGCTCTAGTGTTATCTCATTCCTGTGACTATTTTTTGTAGGATGTTGGAATGAACTGAATGGAAGTAACTCTGCCTACAATTGCACAGTAGATACAATGATGTTCACCAGAGACTAGCTTCAACTGGTGTATTTCATTTTTATCTACTCTGTGATAGTTAATTGCAACAATTTCAACAAGAAACTTCTGAGCCAGATTGACTATTAAACTTCTTAATGTAGGGTCAAGATATGGTAATAGCTAGGTTGGGATCAGTTTTAGAAAGGTAACAGTGTTTTGACAATTCAGATGTAAGAATTTACCCAACCACATTCATGTTGGTAACCAAGGTGTTTAAATAAAAAATATTAAAAAAAGAAAAAAAGAATTTCCTCTTCTTATGAGTCTCAAACTCATTGACTAGGAAATCTTGTGTTACAAGATAAAATCAATCCTCATTTTTATTTGTATACTCATTTATTTCCAATATATACTAAGTATTGGTGAGTTTTTGCTTATTTTAATTATTTTATTTAATTTTTAATATTTATAAAAACGTAAGACTAAAAAGACAAACGTTAAAGTTCTGAATTATTTGATTATAATTTAATTGGTGTCAGTGGTACAAAGTACTTGAAAATATATGTTCCCACAGAATTAAATCGAAATGTTTAAATTTTATTAAAATAAAATAAATCACTATTATTAAAAATGTTTTTTTTCATTTAGGAGTACTATAATACTCTATTTTGGAATGATAATTTGCAATTAAAGTCATTATTAGAAATAAACTTTACCTATGCTAAGTGAGTAATTTGAGCAAAATAATTTCAAGGTAAATTAATGTTGATTTTTATTATATAGAAACTTCTGTTTATGTGGATTCTTTTGTTTTTTTTTAAGATTATTTAAATTTTTATTTTGATTTTTAGTTTGTTTGCTTTTGGGTCACACCTGGAAGCGCTTAGGGGTTACTCCTGGCTCTATGCTCAGAAATCGCCTAAGGCAGGCACAGGAGACCATATGGGATGCCGAAATTTAAACCACCATCCTTCTGCATGAAAGGCAAAAACCTTACCTCCATGCTATCTCTCCGGCCCATAATTTTTATTAATTTTTTAATTATTTTAAGTACTGGTTACTAGGTTGCTCACAATACAGTTTAATCTTTTCACAATTACAAACTTGTTTCTTATTGAGTTTCAGTTATAAATGTACAACACCCTTCACCACTGAACATTCCTATCACCAGTTAACCATCCCCATTGCCTGCCTCTGAGGCATTTTCTTTTCTTTTCTTTTCTTTTCTTTTCTTTTCTTTTCTTTTCTTTTCTTTTCTTTTCTTTTCTTTTCTTTTCTTTTCTTTTCTTTTCTTTTCTTTTCTTTTCTTTTCTTTTCTTTTCTTTTCTTTTCTTTTCTAATATAATTATTTATTTAAGCACTGTGATTACAAACAAGTGCGTAGGTGAGTTTCAGTCATAAATAGAATACCCCCCTTCACCAGTGAAACATTCCCACCATCAATGTCCCCTCCCCCTCGCCCCTCCGTATTTGTGACAGGCATTCTACTTTTCTCATTTTTTAACATTGTCATGCTAGCTGTTAGTGTAGTTATTTCCCTAACAGCATTCATCACTCTTTGTGGTGAGCTTCAAATTGTGAGCTGATCCTTCCCGCCCTTCCAGCCTTTAACTCTATTGTCTCTGGACAATATTACAGTAGTGTCTTTAATCTTTCTCAAAACGCATAGATGAGTGAGATGATTCTGTGTCTATCTATCTCCCTCTGACTTATTTCACTCAGCATAAGTTTCCATGCACATCCATGTATAGGAAAAATTCATGACTTCATCTTTCATTACAGTTTCATAATATTCCATGGTGTTTATGTACCATGGTTCCTTTAGCCATTCATCTGTTGAAGGACATCTTGGTTGTTTCCAGTCTGGCTATTGTAAATAGCACTGCAATAAATATAGGTGTGAGGAAGGGATTTTTGTATTGTACTTTTGAGTTTCTAGGGTATATCTCTAGGAGTGAAATAGCTGGATCACATGGGAGTTAAATTTCCAGTTTTTTGAGGAATCTCCATATTGTTTTCCATAAAGGCTGGACTATATGGCATTTCCACCAGCAGTGAATAAGAATTCCTTTATCTTCACATCACCGCCAGCACTGATTTTTCTTGTTTTTTGTGACGTGTGTCAGTCAGTCTCTGTGGTTTGAGATGGTACCTCATTGTAGTTTTGATTTGCATCTCCCTGATGATTAGTGATGTGGAGCAATTTTTCATGTGTCTTTTGACCATGTGTATTTCTTCTTTGAGAAATTGTCTGTTCATTTATTTATATATATATTATATATTTTTTCTTATTAAGTTCTGTCAGTCAGCACCTTGTATATTTTTTTATATTAGTTCCTTTTCTGATGAGTATTGGGTGAATAGTTTCTCCCATTCTGTGGGTGGCTTTTGTATCTTAGGTACTATTTCTTTTGAGGTGCAGAAGATTCTCAGCTTGATATAGTCTCATCTGTTTATCTCTGCTTCACTTGTTTGAAGAGTGCTGCTCTCTCCGTGAAGTTGCCTTTAGTCACAATGTGTTTTACCTACGTGTTGTTCTATATACCTTAAGGTTTCAGGCCTAATATTAAGATTTAATCCATTTTGCTTTGATCTTTGTGCATGGTGTTAGATGGGGGTCTGAGTTCACTTTTTTGCAAGTGGCTAGCCTGTTGTGCCAACACCACTTTTAAAGAGGCTTTTCTTGCTCCATTTTGGATTTCTTGCCCTTTTTATCAAAGATTAGTAAATTGTACATCTGAGGAACATTCTCTGAATACTCAAGTATATTCCACTGCTCTGAGCATCTGTCATTATTCTAATAACATGCTGTTTTGATAACTATTTCTTTGTAGTACAAATTAGAATTGGGGAAAGTTTTGCTTCCATATTCTTTTTCCTAAGTATTGCTTTAGCTATTTGTGGGTGTTAATTTTTCCAAATAAATTTCAGGAGTGTTTGATCCACTTCTTTAAAAACGTCATGGGTATCTTTAGAAGGATTGCATTAAATCTGTACAATGTTTTGGGGAGTATTGTCATTTTAATTATATGAATCCTTTGAGAAATTATGCCATGAAATATGAGAACCTGGCAGAGAGGGACAAATTCTTGGACAATTATAACCTTCCATGGCTAAATAAGGATGAGGTAGCATATCTAAATATCCCCATCACTATTGAAGAAATTAAAATGGTGATAAACAATCGTTCCAAAAACTAAATCCCAGGCCCAGATGGGTTCACTAATTAATTCTTGCAAAACTTTCAAGAGAAACTACTAACAATCTTTTTAAGGCTTTTTGATACAATTGAAGAAACAGGAACACTTCCAAATAGATACTATGAAGCTAACATCATCTTGATACCATAACCAGACAGAGATGCTGCCAAAAAAGAAAATTTCAGACCAGTATAACTGATTAACACAGTTGCAAAGATCCTTGACAAAATTTGGGCAAATAGAATGTAATGCATCATCAAGAGGTCATCCACCATGACCAAGTAGGTTTTATCCCAGAATACAAGGATGGTTTAACATCCATAAATCAATCAACATAATACACTATATTAACAAAGATATATGATCATATCAATCAATGCAGAGAAAGCATTCAATATAGCACGACACCTATTCTTGATAAAAACTCTCAGCAAGATGGGAATGAAAGAAACTTTTCTCAGTATAGTCAAGGCCATCTACCATGAGCCAATGGCAAATATTATCCTTAATGGAGATAAATTAAAGCCTTTGCCCTAAAATCTGGTGCAATACAAGGCTGCTCTCTCTCACCACTCCTTTTCAACATAATGCTGGAAGTACTTTCCATAGTGATTAGGCAAGAAAAAAATATCGAGGACATCCAGATAGGTAAGAAAGAAGTGAATTTCTCACTGTTTGCAGATGACATGATAATATATCATGACTCTGCCAAAAAGTTTCTCAAAACAGTAGATTCATATAATTAAGTGGTAGGCTACAAAATTGACACATAAAAATCAATGACCTTCCTGAACATAATAATAATCGAGAAGAAAAGTACATTAAATATACAATTTCATTCACATTAGTGTCCCACAAACTCAAATATTTTGGTGTCAACTTAACTAAAAAGGTGAAGGACCTATACAAAATGTTCTTATTTTCTCAAAGGCCCACTGACATTTATAGTGTTCATTGTTCAGGTTTTTTTTATCTTATTATTTAGAAATTACATTGTATTGGTTTAATTTCTGTTTTAATTTTTATTTTCTTATTTTTAGCCACACCTGGATATACTAAGGAGTTACTCCTGGCTCTAGTATATTGCTCCTGGCAGGCTTTGGGGACTATATGGGATAGTGGGGATTGAATTTGAGTTCTTCCCATATAGGATGCATGCAAGGCAAAAGCCTACTTTTGTGCTATTGCTCTAGCTCAACATTGTGTTTTTCAAATTTACATTTCCCTGATAATATGTAATAAGAAACTTTTTTTTGGGGGGGCACACCCGTTTGATGCTCAGGGGTTACTCCTGAATAAGTGCTCTGAAATTGCGCCTGGCTTAGGGGGACCATAAGGGACGCCAGGGGATCGAACCATGGTCAGTCCTTTGCTAGCACTTGCAAGGCAGACACCTTACCTCTAGCGCCACCAAAAAGGAACATTTTTACGTGCCTTTTGGGTCATCAATATATCACCTCAGGTCTCTGCATATTTACAGGCTATGTTTTAGTTGTTTTTGGTTGCTAAGATTTACAAGTACTTTATATACATACTAGCTTTTAGACTTTTGTCTATTGTGTGATCAATCAATATTTCACTACAATCCATAAGGCTTAACTTTATACTTATCACTGTTTCTTTTGAAGCATGATACTATTTAATATGATGTAGTACATTTATTGATTCTTGCTTCTGATTGTTTGCCAAGTGAAAATGGATAAAATAATATGAAGACTTATCTTACCACAATATAAAATTATAAAACCAATTATTAGCACTACATATTATATATTTATAATTATCATTATTTATTAAGCTGTGGGTACAAAATATATCATTGTAATTAATTATAAACTTATAAAATAAAAATATTTAAAATTAGATCAGTGGACTAGAATTGGCATCCAAGGAGAGGTTCTCAGGTATATAGACAGATAATTTCTCATAGAGATCCAGGGTAATAAAAAAGAGAAAGAGTCCAGGAATTATTTGAAGTAGCGCAAGAAAAACCTCTTCAACAAATGGTAATAGAAAACTGAAATGCAAAATAATACAATTAGAATACTTTCAGATACAAAAGCTAATTTATATTTTAGAGTGTACTAATGATATTAATACTAGATGTAAATAGATAAAGTAATTTGAGGAAACTATGAATCATTATGCCAGTGGGAAATACATTTTTATGCCAAATAGAGAATAGCTATGAGTGGGTGCTAGGATCCATATCTTATGGATTTATAAAATAACTTGTAATATATCAAAATTCATTTTTAAATTAATATATGATTTTATTTGTTATGTTTTAGTCATCAGTATCATACTAAAATAATTACAACACTTTTTGAGAAATAAAAAATTCACTATTAATACCAAATATGTTAAACAGATATCATTCCAGTTTATTTTTCTATGGTCAATAATATTGTATTATTGTAAATATTTTTTTCTTTCTGTTAGTTTAATATTTATATATAAAAATACAAAAAATATTTGTATACAAATTTTGGAGCCTGCCTAAAGTCTTTGGACATCATGCATATAATCATGTCACTTCTACTCTCATATCCTTTTCAATTTGAATATTTTATTATAACCCTTAAAAATTCTATTTATTATTTATTTTTGTCTAATTGCTCTATCATTTTAACCAAAATTTTTCCTTACCTTTGTATGACATATTTAAGAAAAAAATTCCAATTAGAAAATAAAGGACAATTTTCTACTTCTAATAACTTTAATGTTAAACCTTTAAAATGTAATCTATAATTTAATTGAAATAGATTTAATAGAAAGATTATGTTTATCTTTTCTCCTAATACTGTAACCTAAAATATGCAGTTTAAATTATCTGATGGTTCATTATATATCTGGATAATAAAATATACCAGTGTAATCTCCTAAAGACCTATTTCTCAAAATGCATCTCTATATTAAACAATCTACATCACTATTCACATATGCACAAGCATTGTGAAACTAATATTTTAAAACAGAAAATATCTCAACTTGTAAAAGTATAGATTAATCTTAAGTTATTAAATAAAATAAATAATTAAAACAATTATATGATAGTTTATTTGATATATAAACTAGACAAATTAATAAAATCATAGAGTAAAATGGTTGCTGACTTTGAAAAGCGAGGAAGAGAATATTAATAAAGAAATAAAACATTACAAATATGCAAAATAAATAACTGAGTTTATAAGCTATGGCTACATGTCTGATATTATTGTACTGCATCACATGTTGCTAAGAGTGACTTTAAATGTTTTCTATGTGCATATCTTCATATCTTCAAAAAATACCAAATAAATACATCAAGTGTATACCATCATAATTTGACATCTGCTGAGACTGATTTATTATATTCTCAAAAGTTGAATTTTTATAAACTTCCATCTATAAATTTCTTCTATACACAAGTTAAGCAAACAAGCTTTTTTTGGCACATCATTGGCTCCCACTCTTAAATTTAAATTTAAATGAAAATAACATATTTTCTATATTAAAGTATGTGTTTTGTATAAAACAAAAATAATATTTGGTTGGCTAATCTATGGTTTACAATTAATGATGAATTGTAAGAAAATAGGAACAACCCAAAGCCCAAAATTTATATTTTTGATACCTTGAATAAGTATATGTTATTTTATTATCAATACAAATATTAATTTTAAATTATAATCATGGGGCTGAAGCTGGAGTGATATGCTTGTTTTTCATTAGAACATTTAGGGTTATATCCCCCAGCACCTCACACAATAATCCAATGCCACCAGAAATGATTCCTGAGTGCAGAGCAGGAGTAGAACCTGAGCACTATTAGGTATGGTCCCAAAGCAATAAAATAAAAATAGGGTTATGGATGAGCAAAGATATAGTACAGTATTTAAGGTGCTTGTTTTGCATGCTGTCAATTCCTGTTCAATACCTGACATTGCATATATTCCCCCTTGGCAAAAAAGCTAAGATTTCTGAGCAGAAAGCAGAAATGAGCACAAAATGAGGAGTACTTTTTAAGCAATACAGTGTGGCCTAATCAACAAAAAAAAGGTTAAGAACTTATTTCTACTTCTTCTTTTTTTTTTTTTTTTTTTTGGTTTTTGGGCCACACCCGGCAGTGCTCAGGGGTTACTCCTGGCTGTCTGCTCAGAAATAGCTCCTGGCAGGCACGGGGGACCATATGGGACACCGGGATTCGAACCAATCACCTTTGGTCCTGGATCGGCTGCTTGCAAGGCAAACGCCACTGTGCTATCTCTCCGGGCCCTTATTTCTACTTCTTGTTATCATTTGTGAGGTTAAATTTAGTTTTAAATTTAAATTTTTAAGGTAAAATAGTTTTATTTAATGAAATTTACTTAGAGAAATATGATGGGAAAAGATATGAGCTTAAGCAATAAAACATTTCTTTGAATTATTATGAATGCTAAGTTTTCTGTATATTACATAATTCTAAGTGGTAAGATTTACTTTCTTTTGCAGTCATAGTCATAGTATAAGGGTTGAGGGACATGCATTGCAGGCAGCTGATTTCAATTAGATTCCTACACCAAATGTCCTGAAAGCATCAATTGGTTGAGCCTGTAAAGCCACCAAGCAGCATTGAGGTAGGATGGGTAATTTTCACATATAACAGGAGCAGCAGTGCATTATTCTAGGGCTGTTGGTTGCATGTTACAAAGAGAAACCTCAGGGTTCCCTGAGCAGAATCTTGGCAGAAATCCCATACTACTAAATTTAAATTATTTGATTCTGTCATAATTTCAATAATTTTAATTTCTCAAGGTGTATGTAGTATTTGTTCATGATTCTTTACTATAAATTAGTAGACTATGTCATAAATATGTATTTTTGCATCTGCCATTCTCACCAACTCTCAGTATTCTAGCATGATTCCCAGTATATTGTAAATAAAATTTTTATATTTTTTAGGTGACAGTAAACTATTGAGTAAGAAAATATATACCGTAGATCAAAGATTATCCAGGCTAATTGCTTAAAATATAAAACTTTAAGATGACTCAAAGAGTTTTATAAGGATCAAGCAAAATTTCTGGGACTAATATACATGACCAGACGCAAAATGTACACAATGACAGCATCCTAAATCAAACTGCAATTATGAATTCTAAAGACTCAAATTGAAAGAAAAGTAATTTATGAGTTAATTAACATATTCATTTTACCCAAACCGAATATAAAGTTAAAAATCAATTGAACAAAATATTTAAAATCTGAAGAGTATGAAAATAGGAATTTTTAAAAGTGTTAGCAAAGTGCTTAGATGAAAATTCTGCTTCTGTTTTTAAAAGCTTATTTTTAATTAGCTAAAAGATTAGTAAAATATTAAGTGATAGAAAAACTGCATGTTTTTCTTTAGAAAACTTTTATGTAATACTGCAAACATTTAACAGTAAAATGCATCTGGTTGAATACTAATAATAATTCATTAACCAATACTTATATTCAGGAAGATTAGAGATTTTGTCAAAGCAATGAAGAACATTTTCTTTTTATGGTTAAGGAAGAAGCATACAGATATTAAAAAAATTAAAACAAACCAAGACAAATTTTGTTTTATGTTCTATTTTCTAAGCCTCAATTTCTCTAGTTTTCATAGCCAATGAACATGTTGCACTTATTTCCATAAAGTGATAGAATGCCAAAGATAATTAAATGTGAGGGTATCATAGATCATGATATAGAAATGAAATAGAACAAAAATTATAAAGACAGAAATTATATATGTGATAATTGGAAGCAATCATATTTTGAGTTATCATGATTATATACATATCTACTATAAATTTTGACTAGATATTCAGTTATAGCATTTTAATTAAAACAATAGTTTTAAATCTAATTGAGATGTAAAATTTAGAGAATTTATTTTATATTTTAACTTAAAATACAAAATAAAAGCCATTTGGGGGGAAAGAAAATGTATAATTGCAGTCTCATTTTCTTACATTGTGTCCTCAGAATATGACTTTAAACTATTAAGCATTTCAATAGAAAACTGCTAATCATGACTATATTAGAGCAAATATAATAAAATTGTCTGTTTCTGTGTATTATCTATAGTTATATTATAATAGGTTAAACATTGTACACAGTCAATGTGTCTATGATTCTTAGATTCACTTATATATTTTAAAACTTCTTAAAGGGTATGTATTTTTAAGTTTTTAAAGGGTAGTCAGAGAAACAGTACAATAATTAAGGCTTTTGCTTTGTTTGTACAGTTTCTGGCATACATGGTACCTGGTAACTTTCTTGATGTCTGTGCTAATCTTAGGTCACTCCTGTTGCTAGGAGACCCTTCATGGTGTCTCCATGCCTTCCATACATAGGTGTTCAGGTTTAACTACATTTAAAGTAAGCACCTTAACTTCTCTACTGCACCTCCAGTCTCCATTGGTATTTTTTATGTCACTATGTCACATAAGAGAACATGTATACTTGAATAAATCTGATAAATTGTGACGCATTTTTGAAAATCACTATCTTCTTTGTAATGATAGAGAAAGAATATTCTGTAATGTTTTAAATCAATATACTACATTAAAGTCAATCAAATCGGAACCAGTGACATCTTTTCCATCAGGGTCAATGAGAAAAAGAATGAAACAAATGAACTCTGTGGCATTTCTGGTTTACAAGCTAGCCTTAACAGCCTCTAACAAGGGAACTGACTGGGCATTTATTGAACACAAAACCAGCTTCCCCACTTAGCTCACTGACTCAAGACACCTAAGCCATTGTTTTTGTTAATTGGTACATTAAGAACCGTTAGTAGATACATTAAGCTCAAGAGCAGAGATATTTAGACAGTAGAGGCCATAGGGTGATCAGAATAGAAAAGCATCCTTAAAGTAATGACTTAAGTCAAGGCAATTTTGTTTCTATTTTTTCCTGGGTGTAGGATTACTTCCCTATTATCTAGCAGGGGTCCTTAAACTTTTTAAACAGGGGGCCAGTTCACTGTCCTTCAGATTGTTGGAGGGCCAGATTATAGTACAAACAAAAATTAGGAACAAATTTCTATGCACACTGTATATATCTTATTTAGAAGTGAAGAAACAAAATGGGAATAAATACAATATGTGGCCTGCGGGCCGTAGTTTGAGGACCATTGATAAAGGATCTAGACTCTTTTACCTCATGGTGGGGTTACTTTAAAGGGATTAATTCCTACATTTTTTTTTCTGTGGTATGTGTAATGGCATTTAAAATGCTGGGTCATATTGTTTTTTCATTCAAGCACATAGTGCAAAATTCCATCATTCCGTTAGACTTAGAAGAAAACCCCAGAACCTCGGATTGCTATATTTTTGGGTGCTTCTAAATAGAATAAATATCCAGGAATCAAAAGGCAATCTCTGACAACAGAAACAGGAATAGCTCTCAACACTGCTGGGTGTTGCCCCCAAACTCAACGATAGCAAAACAAAGCAATAATATATTTGCAGCTCAGATGTCATTAAAAGTGAATTTTGGTAGAAAAGAAAAGTAGTGATTCGAAATGATAGTAACTTGGATATGGTATGTGCCTTGCATAAGGCCAAGTCAGATTTGAGCCCAGTGTCTTATATGATCCTGATTCCACCCTAAGTGATTCCTGAGCACAGAGCCAGGTGTAATCCCTGGGCACCACTGATATAGACAAACAAAACAAAAAGTATAAAAATAAATTAAAAAATGTAAAAGAAAAGAAAAGACAAGTGATATAAAACTTACTTCTCTGTAAACACAAGTAAAAACTCACTAATAGTTACCGTGCTTCTTACTAACAATTGTAAAGTGTTAAAGAATAATAAGGTAAGTTGAACTAATGAGTTTTGAGTTCCTGATATTCTTAGGAAAAAATAAATATATCCCATATCTTTATTTTAAATCATCACTTGTAATACTTTATATAATTAGTCTCTAGTTGAGACTCAGAAATATAAATTTTTGTAGAGGTATTACTTTTCTATTTCTCTTTATATTTGGATAACTACCTTGTAAAAACTAAGGATATATAAAGCCATCTTACATTTTTGCTTTTTAAAATTATACTGTTTTAAAAATAACTGAAATCAGTAAAATGTATAGTAAACTGTCTAAACAAAATATATAGCAAAACATACTTCAAATGCACTTTTTAAAATACATAATAATAAATTTGAAATACAATTTAGAATAGCTTTTCTGTGAAATTTTCACATCACAATTATTCATTTTTTATCTGGAAGTGACTATAGATAATGACTAATTTGTTGTGCAGTGATATATTTTTGTAAGTATTCCTGATATGTTTTTTACATATTGGAGCAATGCAGAATATTTAAATATGCATGTCAGCCAATGTGATTTTTTTTAGAAATGCTTTTTGAAAACATTTTCTTACGTTAATACCCATAAAATTATTCTTTCACACAAAATATCAAATAATATCAAGTAAAAAAATACAAACTATCAAATAATAATGCTAATTTTAAACTGTTTTACTACCTGAAATGTTAATTTAATCATTTAAATCTGTCCATGTAAAGCTATTTAGTTATATTGAACTTTATAAAATTGCAAGCATTTGACCATGTTTCACCTCTGAAATGGAGACTGCATATGATTCAATGTTATCCATCAAATTAAGATTAAATATAAATTCCAAAAAGACAATAAATCATATGCATATATAATTTTAGCCCCTCCAATTTTTTCTCATTGTTGACACATTTAACTTACAAATAATCAATGAAATAAATGAGATAGATAAGATATAATTATATCTTATGTTCAAAAATATCTGCATTTTTAAATCTAGGGTGGAAAATGATACAGCAAACAAATGTACTCTTTGAAAAATATCTAAAATAAGTTGTTATAGAATTCCAAGCTTGTGCCTGTCACATATTTAATATTTTAGTAATTTCCAGAAACGTAACAAAAGACTCTGTCCCAGGCTCCATCCTAGGAACAACATAATGACCAAGAACACCAACTACAGAAGATGAATTAAAATGACACTGAAGAAGCAGAACTGCTAGAACCACAAAGAAAGCTTTCATCATAAGCTCCATTCTTTGAGCTGCACAGTACTCAAGATCTCTAAATACAGAGGACTGATTTTACCATCCATGACGAAGCAGAACTCACCACTAAAGCACCGAGGGGAGAGTAAATGATCATGCAAGGAGTATATAGTTAATCCCATGACAGTATACTTCAGGGATGGAGAAACCCTGTATCTCCTAGGCCAAGGGAATTTCCTCTATAATATCCCCAATAGTTACTGTGCCTATGCAGGGGGAAAAAGAAAAAGAAAGGAAAAAAAAGCACAAAATAATCTTTTTCCACATATATATTGATTGATTGATTGATTGTTTTTTTGACGTCCTTATTTTGGTGTAGATTTTGAAGTTAATGTCTCCTTTCAGAACCGAGACTATTGTGTGGTGCCTCTCTTTATTGCTGTAGGGCGCAATGATATTTAATTTAACATTTATTTTTTATTGTTATGGTATTTCAATTACCTTTTTCATATCCTCTCTCAAACTGAGGCTGATAGCCACTAGGAGGACTCCGCCCATTTTCAGCATTTTTTTTTTTTTGCTTAATCTTTACCCCATTCTATTGCTTTTCTTTCCCTCAAACAAAACCACATAACTCGATTTATCTAGCTTAGCCTCTCAAATAGAGGGAGAAACAAGGGAGGGCACAAGGACCAAACAGATGTATGATCACTGATAGTAAGCTAGACAAAGAGGGGACCACCTACTCTAGCAGCCCGGGGGGTGATGGTGGGGGATATGGGTTTCAGAAAGGGAACGGGGAAGGGGGGAGGACAAATTTGGTGGTGGGTATTCCCCTGATTTAATTTTAATATGTACCTAAAAAACTAATGTGAAAGATATGTAAGTCACTATGATCAAAAGAAAAATTAAAAAATTAAAATAATGAATTTAAATTCTGCAATAATTTATTTCTGTAGTTTGCTGTACTCAGTGAATGAAATAATTATTGATGGTACTAAAATACAAATGTATATTATTCTGTATCTTGTTGTTTGTTATAAAAAAGTATGTAAAAAGTACATTCAAAGTCACAAAGATAATAGAGCAGATAAAGTACTTTTCATGTATGTTCTGATCCAAGTTTGATCCCAGCAATGTGTTTAGTCTCTATAGCCCACCGGGACTGATCCCTAAACCAGAAGTAAGGCTAAGGTTCTTCCAATTGTGGTCTCAAAATAAATAAACAAAATTTAAAATCGGTGACTAGAGAAACAGTAAAGAGAATTAGACAGTTGCCTTGCACGTGCCAAAACGGGTCCCATCTCATAGAGTCTTCAGAGCACCTACAGTCATGATAATTGAGCACCTAGTGTGAGCCCAATTAATCAAATAAACAGTAATCAAAAATATCCTAGACATAATGAAATATTATTGCAGTATACTAACAGTTAGGTGGAGTTAGAAACCATCAAGTTAAGGAGAAGGAAAAATACCAAAAGACTTCAGTATCTGTGCCATATAAAGAAACAGAGCAAGGTATGATACCACATTTTCTCATGATAATGCTTTGATTTTTATTATAAACCTGATATAAATAGACACTAAGGAAAGAGACTAGAAGACAATGTTGATACTTGTAAGAGTAACATGAGGATATTGGTTCAATGTATAGGTACTTGTGTGATGGTGAGGTACAGTACATAAACTTTGAAGCCACAAATAATGGACTACAGCAATAGTACAGCATTTATGGTGCTTGCACAGAATTGAGGGCACTTGCTTTGTATGTGACTAACTGATATTTGAACCTGGAATTCAGATTCAGAGCTCTCTGAAATCTTGCAGAAGTGATCCCTGAGTAGCGAAACAAGATTAAGCCCTAAGTACTACCAGGTGTGTAACAAAGCAAAAACAAAAACAAACCCATAAACATTTTCAATATTATAAACATGTTTTTAACTACAGAAATAAAAAATAAATTTATTATTTTTGCTTTATCTGTGAGGGCAATAATTTTTCAATAGAAGTGTTAAGGCTTTGAAGGTACAAATTAAAATGATAATGTGTTAGTCTTTATTTGTTCAATAAATGCTAAAAAGCATTAGCTATCCCTGGCATGTAAAAATATATATTTCAAGTTTATATGAATTGCAGGCATATCAAAATTTCTCCCCTTGCTATTATTACAAACAAACAACAACTCTATAATGTGCACTTATCTGAAAGACAATTACTCTACATCTATCATAAACAGACAGGTTAATTATAAAGCGTAATGTAAATCTCAGATGCTCCATAGTCTGGGATTTACAAGTGTCAATTCTAAATTATTTTAGACACAATAAAGCTCAGAGACTAAAGAAGAGTAAAAAGAGTGATACATTATTTGAAATATAAATTCCTGAATATAATAAATAAATTGTGCATTCACCCCCTCTTTTATCCTCTAACTTTTGAAGCATATTGCAAATCTATAGGCACACAAATTACTATACTATATTCACCAAAATTTGAAGAAAATAATGGGAGATATCCACCCAATCTGGCTAAAATATAAATTATGTTGGTGAAGGCAAATCATACAAGTCCACTGCCCCCAAACAATGCTAAGGCAACTTTCAGAAAAAAGAGTTTTGATTATAGTTTGCTACAGATGTCCAGTTGCATTGTTCATTTTTGGTTTCCTTTATTACATTTATGTTGTATGAGTAAATTTTATTTACCAAGAGTAAATGGAAAGTGGAAGCACATTTGTCCTACATGCAGAGGACTCTGGGCTAGTACTTACATTTCCTGTATGCATCCCAGATCTGCCATTGTTAGCCAAGCAACTGACTACTCCCTTCCAATCTGGCCAACACAATAATACATGTATTGACATTTGTTTTAGAACAATATTTCTGGGACAACAAAGTTAGTATAGTGGGTAAGACTCTTTTCTTGTATTCTCTAGCTCTGATTTAATCCCTGGCGCACTTAAGGTTCCCCTGAGTATCACCACAAGAAGTAATAATTAATCACCACTAAAGATGGCCTCAAACACTTACAAAAAAAAAAAAACCCTCAATTTCTCAATTAATTTACCTACTTCATCTGAGTTTTCTTAAGTGAAAGGGACAAAATGGGTAAAAGTGTTGGTTGAAAATGGTGTTTCCCAATAAACTCAGTACACTTTCAGGAAAGTCTGTTAGGATAAAGTTATGTATTCTAGTAAATGTGATGAGGAAGTACCTGAGGAGCGATAGTTCAAGAGCCTGAGCACTAGCTGTGTGGGCAAGAACCCTTAAATCCATCCCCAGCACTTCTGATCCTTTAAGAAATATGAGGGAGCCGCTGCTAAAGACAAAACTGGTGTAATCCCAGCACTACCATGTACAGACCTCAATTAAACAAAAAACAGGTATATAATCATTTGGTATTATAATCAATTATCAGAAAAGAAGTGAGAGATCATAAGGAAGTATGTAGAGAGCATATATGATAAGATCTCTTTACATTAATAAAAATAATTCAATTGGACTAAGCTTTCATACATTTTCCTTTCTTCCAATCAGTAGTTAGTTAGGTATGTCAATATCGAATTCAGGGCCATTTTTCTGTCTTCTGTAACAATGCTATCATATTAATTAGATTGATATGAAATATGTTTCTACTAGTTTGGTTTTGTTCCTTTAAATACTGTGCATAATTCTATGTATTGTGAGTTTTTAATATGTAATGCAGTTGACATGCTAATCCAATTTTGTATATTTGAATTTATCAAATATTATTGTGGGAGAACACACAGGAACATGCTTTGGAACTTCTCCTAAATATACGCTTAAGGGACCATGCAGTACTGAAAGAGAACTAAGCAAGGGTCACACAATGAAGACAAGGGAATCACAAAGTGGGTTCTAACCCTCTCTTTTTCTATATTGGCATATTTACATGTAGTCCCATATCGGCTATTTTTTTTTGGAAAGCATCTTTTTATTTTTATGCATTGCTTATGTATCAATGTTAATGACCATAAAACATAGTTATGTTTTAAATGGTAATTATCAACTCATGAGAAGAATTAAACATTAGGATCTTCGTTTCTTTTCTTCTTTACAAATACCTTGACTATATTTTTTAATGATTTTTGGAGACCCATGTGAATTACAAGAAAAAGCAATAATAAACAATGAACAACACAATAAACAACTACTAATCAACAACACAAAAAAAAAGAATAAAGAAAAAGAAGTAGGACTGGTGTGGTGAGGTTTTGTGCTTCTTTTTTTTTTTTTTTTTTTTGACCCGAGAGATACAGGGTTTCTCCACCTTGAAGCATATTGTCATGGGACAAACAATAGGCTCCCAATATGCTCATTATCGAACCCCAAAGTCTTTTTATGGTGCCAGGAAATGTTCTGCTCAGTTGTGGCTGACAAAATCAGTCCTCTGTAATTAGAGATCTGGGTCTTTTCACAGGCATAGGAGGACAAAGACTAGGATAGAGTTTTTATGGTTCTAGAAATTCTCTTCTTTTTGTTGTAGTCAGTTTTTTGTAACTAGTGTTCTTGGTTTTTGTCCAGATTTTAGGATGAAGCCTAGGATATAGCCTTTCCTGATGGTTCCAGAAGTTCTGTTCAGTAGTATTTGTCAAAGACAGACCTCTGGATTTAGAGATCTTGGTTTTTGTTAAAATCCTAGACTGAAGTCTACGCTAGGGTCTTTTTTGTTCTTGTTTTTGTTTTTTGGGGTGATCACACCCGGCATTGCTCAGGGAATACTCATGGCTTTATTCTCAGAAATCACTCCTGGCAGGCTTGGGGAACCATATGGGATGCTGGGATTCGAACCACTGTCCTTCTGCATGCAAGGTAAACGCCTTACCTCCATGCTATCTCTCCAGCCCCAAGGGTCTTTCTTATCGGACCCAGGAAAAGTTCTGCCCAGTTGAGGTTATTAAAGTTCGTCTTCTGTAATTAGTGATCTTGATTTTTGCCCATATCAAGGACTTAGTGTCAATTGATTTCATCTTACCATTAGGTGATGAGATAAGGCAACCTGCTCTTATACCTAGTTGTTGCTGTTTCCTCCTCATCAGGATGTTGTATCAACCTGGTGCAAGTTGGTGCCAGTGTGGTACAAATATCAAAACTATGAAGGAAAAACAGAATCAGAAAAATTTCACTATCATATGGTATATAAAGAGATGTAGAAGGGAATAAGAAATGATAAAAGCAATGGAACTTGAGAACTATTCTACAGTAGTGGACATGGGATGGAGTGGGCCGTGGATTGAGGGCAGGTGATACTGAGAAAAGTATGTTTCAGCCTGTGGTACTGCGATGTTATATTTATACAACACCATTTTTAACAGTTTTCCAAATTATGGTGCCTCTGATAAAATAAAATATCAAAAATCCACCTAGTCTGAGTATATAAAACACATGAAAAAATTATGTTGCAAGCTTAACTTTTTGTTTTTATAAAGTTAGATACCATCTTCTAATGACCATTATAGTTTTTTTAATCTAAAAATTACTGTTTCATGTAAATTTCTGATTGATGCAATATAATGCTGTTGGTGGCATATCCTCATAGTTCTCATAAATGTTTCATATGTTTACATTCACAAGTCATGCCAGAATTGGCAGGTGTTTCTTCTGTCCTGGTTTCTCCTACTTTCCCAAATTGCTTCTAAACTAGATGTTGTGCTGAAAGCTGTCATGATACAGACTATATTTGAAATCTAGAGATTATATTTTGGCACAACTTAGGTGAGATATTGCATTCAATTATCACTTTATCATACACAGTTTATAGTAGGTATAAGTATCTTGAAGTAACAAAGTTAACAAAAGCAATCTAGAATAGATTTATATTTAGAATGCATTTAGGATGCTATAGTAATTAGTTACATTTAGTATTTCTATTTTACAATATAAAATACCCATTTATTTCACAATATAAATGTGGAACATGCTTAATTTTGTCAAAAAAGCCAAAATACTAACTACAATATCATTTGTACTAGTTTTATGTCAAATTTAATCAGAAAGTTCTTTTGCATCTTAAGGTATACTAATTTATAGATAAGTAAATAAATATTTTCTCTCAATGATTAAAAATGAAGAAAATAAGTGATCTGAAGTTTATTTATGATCATTCATGATCACTAAATACAAAATATGTAACAATGACTGACATGATTTATTATTTATTTATGCATGGAAAAATTAAACAGGCAGCCTTACGTTAAGAGGTAAAATTTTAGTTAAGTATTTATATATCATTAAGTAATTTTATTGGTAACTATCCATGATAAAATGGGCTTGGGATGGTGGAGAGAGTAAAGAATGTAAGGCATGTATTTGAAAGCAGTTGACCCAGTTCATCAGGCACCACATATAATTCATTGGACACCCTCAGATTGATCCCTTAGTATAAAGAAAAGAGTAAGTCCTCAAGCAGCATAATGTGCACCAGAATGAAATACAAACCAAAATAATGAGGAACATCTACTGTTTTATTTATTATTTATTTATTTATTTATTTATTTATTTATTTATTTATTGTTTTGAACTACACCTGAATACTCTTAGGGGGAACTCCTGGCTATAGGCTCAGAAATTGCTCCTGGCTTGAGGGACCATATAGGAAGCCTCAGTCCCTTAGCATGTGCAGGACAAAAGCACTACAACTGTGCTATCTCTCCAGCCCCCTTTATCTCAATTTTTAATTCAAATAAATGATAGGATGAATAGGGGTTGGAGATAGCATCAGATAAAGAGAAGCCCCAGCCAAACAACTTGTCTCTTTCATTGTCCTTCTTGTCAAATAGGCAAAACTTTGCAATCTTATCAAAGTTATAATATCACCAACTGAGTGAGATTGCTTCTGGATAGTGACTTGAGGCCCTCCTTGTGAATAATGTGATAAAATCAAAACAGAACCCTATGAATATTTTTATTATCAAGAAAATTTAAGATCCTTGCTGGACATTAGTTTAATGATGGTAAAATAAATAATTTAAATAATATTAAAATTCTGATATTTTTAATACATTTTTCTTGAAAACTTTAACCTGCATATATATATATATATATATATATATATATATATATATATATATAATCACAATATTGAATTTGTGAGCAAGCATTACAAGTTGACAAAGAAGTCTTGAGATGGCCTCTATAATGAAAAGACGATTGTTTTATTTGGTACATCTGCACATGTGAACCAACATTTTTTTCTTTAGTATGTGTTTTATTATAAAATGTAGCTCATGAACTTTGCTGATATGAATATATATATATATTTCTTAAGTGACCCCTTTTTAAAAAGTTAAACAAATGTCTTTACACTTTTAAATTTTCTCAGAATTCTATTTATTGTGTTTTTGATCTTTAAGGATTTAGATTTTTGATATTTCTACTTTAAATATTTATAGATTTATCATTATGATGTATATTTCAATATTCATGGTTATGGTAATAAGGATTTTATTCCTTATTAAAAACATTCTCTTTTTATTACCTTCTCTCAGAGGAAATTTAAATGATCTTGTTTTTGTTAACATTGCTTGCTATCATCGGTGACTCATTATTGTAAGCATTTGTTTACTAATCATTTTAGCTGTCTGAGTCACATCTTATCTTGACAATTTTTTTTTGTTTTTTGCTTTACAAGATGACCTTGTCAAATGAATGCACTGATTCCTAATAAATATCTCAACCAATTATCTTGTTAAAAATATCAAATCAAAATATGGGTTGATATGGCTGTGGAGGTCAAGAAAAGAAATGAAAAAAATGATATATTTTATTTATTTGCCGGGTTATATTCGCATGACATGTGTACCTGTAATTTCTTTATATCTATATATCCTTTCTACTGACCAATAAAACAACTAAAAAACAAAGGCTACCTATATTTAAAATCTCCTGTTAATTGTACATGAACTACAGTAATTAATAGACACATTGTAAACTGTGATATATTTTCAGATTTTAGCATGATTATTTGCTATACTTTTATTTTTTATTTTGGGCCATAACCAACAGTGCTCAGGGATTATTCTTGATTCAGTTCACAGAAATCACTCCATTAGTGCAAGATAAGTTTGTATTAACTTTGTAATACCCGTTTTACCACTTTTTTTTTAATTCTCAGCTAATAGAACATTTTTTATATGTACTTAACCTTTGATTTCCTTAAGGATAGTCAGAATTGATTAATTAATTCATTATGATTGTTTTCTTATTGGTTAAATAATATTCTTTGTATATCGTGACAAGTCAAATTCTCATTTTTGATTATTCAAAATTAGCATTCAGTGTCTAACTATACAGGTTATAATGCCTTTATTTCTCCTAAGGTTCTACTTTGCCTGAATAAATAATTATGATTGTATTGCATTATAAATGTTAAAACTCAAAAAATGACAAGAATTCTCAAACTGTTGAGGATTGAAAAAAATTACAAAAGGAATTTTTATTTTTTAACTCATATAAATCCAGATGATAATATGTTAAACAATGTTGATGCCCAGTTCCCTGGAGTCAAATATTTAACAAACAAAAAATTGTAATCAGCTCTCAAATGTACCTATTATATTGTTTACCTTATATGACTGCCTTAGTAATTTAAAATTATTAGAGGTGCAGCTTATAATTGCTAATTATAAGTAAAATACAAGACAAAATAATTGATTATATTAATAGGAAAAAGAAAATACAATTATAAAAAATGCATTTTAAATGGAAAGTCAAAATTGCTATCAAAATATATTTCCATCTCTAGAGAGTATGATTAAAAAATATTCTGAGAAAATACGACCTTAATGAGAAGTAGAATTTGTAAGTATACTGATATTTTATAACATATCTCTTTAGATTTATAGTCAACATGGTATTGCTTATTGCTATTTTACAAGCTGACTAATGTGATCTGGCCTTTGAATAATAAAAACTATTCAGTATTACATGGTCCCAGTTATGTATCATTTTGTTCACCTATATCATTTTTCTCTAAAGTTATTGTTTTATATTAATATATTTGTTACCATGAAAAATTTACTTTAAATTAGTTGGTTTTTAGATTATTTATTAGTTTATGAAATATTGCATACAAAACATAACTACATGCTGACTTTAATTTTTCTGCTTCATTATTTTAAATTATGTTTAATCTATTTTTCTTAAATGGATTCTGATTCTTTGCTCATCTTTATTTTCATGAATTAGGCCTTTCAATGTTTTTTCTGTATATACATTTCCTAATATAAATTAGATGGTGATTTATTTTAGCCATATAAATTATAAATCTCTAATATATTAATTCTGATTCATTTTCATAAGTAGAATATAATCAGTACTAAATAAATTTTCTTTAAACCTATTATAAAGCTATACTAAATAGGTATTTATATAGATGATATATAAATAGATGATCTGTATAAACCGATACTAAATAGTTTATAATACTATACTAAATAGCTTTATAATATATAAATAGGTTTATAATAAATAAGTTTATACTATAAACCTATCCTAAATAGGTTTCCTTTAAGTGCCAAGAGAAATCATAACATATTTATGTCAATATATTCATGTATACTTAAAAATATGTTTATGATGACACTTCCTTAGCATAATACTTGATATTTTAAGATGTATTCATGTTTGACATGCTTGTCTCTGTGCATATATATTGTTCCTTTAGATACTATCCTAGTTTGTTTTTAAATTCAAATTAGTATAAACTTTGTATTATACAACCTTTGTATAAGGATAATGGAATTTAAAACTCTTTTAAAGAAAAAAAATTATCTTCATTAGAAGCTTATTTTCAAACATTTGTTCACTAAAATTTTTTCTAAAGTGACAAAATACAATCACACATAAACATGCACAAAACAGGTTAAGCGTGTACAACTTTATTTTAAAATTAAAAATAGATGTTAAAACAGCCATTGAGAATTTCAATTTCAAAGAAAGATTCAACTGCCTTTATAATTCAAAGCTAGAAATATGGTTTCTTGAGCAGGAGTACATGCTTTGCATATAGGAGTTTTTTGTTTAATCCTCAGCAACACAGGGTCACCTGAGCAGCTAGATGTGAATTTTAAACAATATTAGGAATTTCCCCTGAGCACTTCCTAGTGTGGTCCAAATTCAAAACAAAATTAAACAAGAATTTAAAATTAGATTTGGAAATGATGCTTCCCTAAAGAAAATAATTGTGATAGTAGCAGATAAAGGAAGGTATGTGGAGACCATATTGGGGATGCTATAAATCAGTATTGGAGAATTATTTATCAAAACACACTAACAGTTCACTTGGAAACAAAGCAGAATAAATGTGCTTTTTGTTGTCTTTTTTTATTTCTTTTGGAAGGAGGCCTCCCAAACACACAGCAGTTAGAAGGCATCAAATATTTCATTCACTTCTCATTCAATCAGACTTGTGGATCAAAAGCCAGGGAACAGGAACATTAAGTTGCTCATGCACTGTGGGGGGTAGATATGTTCAGATCACCCCCAAAATACTAGGGACATCTTGGCTTCACCCAGTGATGCTCAGGAGACTATGTGTCACCAGGAGACCAGCCTGAATTGGGTAAGCTCCTAACATATGTAATTTTCTAATAAAATATAAAATTTAGTGTGTGTGATACCAAGATAAATTCCTCAAGGAACTGCCAAATTACTGTTCTTGCCTAAATATCATTTTTCCCTTAAATCTGTCTCTTTGTTTTCTAAACTTCTATCAGCTATTCAAACAGTATCAATGACAAAACAATCATTTAAAAAGTGTTTTTCATATAGATTCAACGAGTGTGATAAGTTGCTTAAATATTATAGCTAATTTTTTTTATGCCACATCCATCTGAGAATTATGAACCTAGGATCAGAGAGGTAGTGTTAAGGCACTGCCTTGGGTGCAGATGATCCAGATTCAACCCTGGGCACCATAAAAGTACCTCTAAGCATTTGCAGGAATGATTCCAGATCACAGAGCCAGGAGAAAATACCGAGCACCACTATATGAACCAAACTAACAACAAAATATATCTATATATCATCTATGTCTAGATTAATCAAACAACTGTTTTTAGAAAAACTCAACTACATTTCTTCATTTAAATTTGAGAATTGAATTTTTATCATAATTTTCCACTGCTTTTATATGATGGCAAATAGTACTGTAGTTGAGAATTTTGGTATGATTCAGAATGTATTACAAAATAGTTTTAACTGATGAGTTGTATACCTCTATAAGTTTCTAGTTTTTCAATGAATGACTGTAATGAGATACTATGTATATAAAAATAAATTACCGGATATGTTCATTGTTTTAAACTATCATCTTCATGAAAACTAAAATTAAACTGAGTAAAAATAAGCTAATAAGTAATATAAGAATCAATAACAAAAACAATTTCACTACATTAAATTATAGGATAGATTTTGCTTTTGCATAAAATGTAAGAGATTAGAAGTTTAAAATCTAAACTAAATAATAATAATATTTTTAAAATTTGAAAGTTTATCAACATATGTTGGACTAACAACAATAAAAAAAATAATATAAAATGTGGTATTTACCTGGCAGAAGATAGCTACCTCACTGACACATAATAAATAGAATAGAAAATATATGAGATTGAAGTACATCTTAATCTAATGTGTATTAAATAAGTATTTTATATAACCTGTCATAAACATATGCAGTTTAGAACATAGAGAACGAGAATAGAGAACACAATTTAATGTAACAAATTCTTTGGATTTTATTAAAATATGAGTACCACAAAATAAAATAGAATAAAATCACTCACATGTGGAATATAAGGAAAATAAAAGACAGTGGGTGGATGATATCCAGAGGCAACAGAGATGATGATTAGGATGATCAGTCCATGGCAGAAAGCTAGCCATAAAGAGCAGATAGTGCAGTTAGAGTAGAAAAAAATTCTGCTTTGGATGGGACATGATGAACAAGCTCTCTTTAATAGAAGTTCAACCCGCAGTGTCAGAAAGAAGAGAGTGAAAGAGAGAGAGAGAATGAGAAAGGGATATTGAGAGAGAGGAGAGAGGAATATTGAGAAAGAGGAGAGGGGGATATGAGAAAGAGGCCTTGCAGGCAGCAGATTCAGGTGAGACAGTAGATCAAATCCCGGCATCCCATATGGTCACTTAAGAGCCAAGAGTAATCCTTGAGTGCTGACGGGTGTGAGCCAAAATCAAAAACAAAAACAAGCAAACAAAAAAAGAATGATCACATCCTCTTGCTTACTATTGTTATTACTATTATTACACTATTATCTATTTTACAAAGAAAATAAAATATCAGAATAAAGATGATTGAACAGTAAATAGAAGGAATATTTATTCTGTACTGATAAACTCTTTGCCTTTTATCTTTAAAATATTCTAATTTTCAAAATGCAGTCTGCTAAATATAACTTGTATACTTTCTATTTTTTTTAAAAGTAGCAACTTTAAAACTTAAAGCAAAAGATGTCATATTTGTTGGTTTTTCAAAAATCATGTCTGTTGATTTTCAATGATACACATGTGAAACTTTTGTATTATAATGTGGTTTGTTTCTTCACTTAAAAGAGGTGAGTTTTTGTTGTTTTTTGAGGTCACACCAAAAGGGGTTCAGAGGAGTATATGAGGTTCTGGGGATTAAATCTGTATCAATTGTGCACAAGGAAAGCACCCTACCCACAATGCTATTGCTTCAGCTGTCAAAAACATTATGTCTTAAGAAGATATGCATAACTTTGATCATTGGTCTAGAAGAGATACGTTAACTATGTACCTCAAAACCAAAACCAGTCAACACAGTTTAAGCATGTGACTCAAATATAAATATGATCAAATATAAAAAAAATGCTTTGGGGTTTGGGGGGAGTAGCAGAAAAATGAGATGGTGAATGAGTAATAACTGGTGGTGGCTTTAAAGTTGGAACATTATATTACTGAAACTCTATTATTAAAAGCTTTTAAATCATTCTACCTAAATAAAAATTGAAGAAAACCAATGTAGTCTTTAAAGCAAGACACTGAAAAAACAGACTATAATCACAATAGTTTTCTAAAATTGTCTGTTATTGCTTCAATCCAGATCTCATTATTATATTGTTGAAAGCTTTCTAAAACTGTATTTAATTCTTCTATATAATATCATTTTAAATTGTTCAAATAATCTGAAGTTATATATTCAATAAAACTTGAGCATAAGAAAAAAAGAGGAGAGAGGGATATTGAGAGAGAGAGAGAGAGAGAGAGAGAGAGAGAGAGAGAGAGAGAGAGAGAGAGAGAGAGAGAGAGAGAGAGAGAGAGAGAGAGAAGTAAAACAAAATGCATGCCCCAGAAGCAGGTGGGGAAGGGAGGGTAGGAGGGAAGAGTGCATCAGGGAGGGTGAGAAGAAAACTGTTGACATTGGTGACAGGAAATGCACACTGGTGGAAGTTGATATACATTGTATTACTGTAAGTCAATCATGAACAAATTTATCTATGAAAAAATAACCTGTATTTTGAACAACCTGTACTCATGGTATTTAAGTAAAACATAGATTTTTTGCAAATCATATCATTTAGGAACTGAATAATTAAAACTGAATAATTAAAGCAAATGTCTCAAAATCTATGTATGAATTACTCATGGTATTACTAGAGGCTGTATTGTTTTTTATTTTAAAATATTTTTGTTTTTTGATTAGTGAGCTATTTTAACCACAATAATTACATAATACTGGATTCTGCAACATTGTCAAAAAAAGTTATTAATACATTTAGATATCACTGTAAAAGTATGCACTGATGCACATTATGAATACTAAGGCAAAACAAAAATAAATCGAAAGAAAAAGGTCTCTGCAAAAAATTGTCGTTTCTATTATCTAAATCTTCATTTTATTTAAAAATGTTATTTGAATATTTCATTTGCCACACATTCCATAGCTTTTGGAAAACATTATATGACTCAGTTTTTCTTTCACTGAATGAAAATTCATTTCTAATGTACAGTGCATTTTGATAAAATAATAATGTATTTATTTTTATCTAATTCCAAACTAGAGATACAGATTGGTTCATAATGAGTGCTCAATATTTAATGTAGTAATATAATAGATGCATATTCACTTACATTTATTGGCATTTTTAGATACTAGATTTGACACAACCCAAGGTTATCAATTTTTTGAGAAATAATATCATTATAAAAGTATATCTTACATTGTTTTCCAAATACATTGTTGTTGTTGTTTTTCTTTGGTTTGGGGGCCACAATCAGTGGCACTGAGGAATAATTCCCGGCTCTGATCTCAGAAATCTCTTCTGGCCAAGGAAACCACAGGGATGCTGGGGATCGAACCTGTGTCAGTTGGGGTCTTCTGCGTGCAAAGCAAATGCCCTACTGCCATGCTACCTCTCCAACCCCTAAATACATTGTTAAAAATTTGCACAGAATAAAAAAGAGTAAGGCAGGTTGTTTTGAAGAATATTGTTATAGAAAAAATTTGACTTGAACTATGAAACAAAGTACAGAAATTAAGAATAGGGCTATTAAAATTAAATTTTAAAATGTACTATGGAACATAATGTGAAATTAGTTGCAACTTTTTCTTTACTTATCAATTAGCTCTTAAACGCTCTGGGAGACAGAAATAGGAAAGGATGCCTTATTATTGCATACATTCCACCGCAACTCAGAATTATTGAGAAAGACAATCCATTGGGAAAAAAACACAGCAAGAAACAGAAAATTATTAGAACACTAATAAATAGCAATCAATTTCAAGTTATATCAAGTAAACGCTTTAGAAATGATGTTAGAGATGTAGAGACAGGAAAAAATGAATTTTAAATTTAATTAAGTTCGGGATCTTTAATGCTGTCTTGGTTCTGATTAATAATGTTCAATATCAAATCAAGCAATTAGTACAGTGATCATCTACATTTTATTAACTGATAATGCTTTTTGTTTGGTGACTACATCCACAGGAATCACTCCTGGTAGTGTCCAGGAAACATATGTAGTGCAATAGATTGAACATTATCTGCCGCATGTAAGGCAAGCACCTTAATCCTTATACTATATCTCTGTTCTGAGAATTTGCACTTTTTAGGGAAATATTAGCTAATTGAGATTACCTTTTTAATGAGAAGTTATGCTTTACGCTAGCAATTTGGAATATATTCACATAATATGCATGCTCTTGACATAATTTCATGAAAGATCTCTCAAAAGGATAGGTGATTACTTCTAGAAATAACTCTAAATACAAAGGTTAATGATGCTAATTAAGCTTTGAGCTATTGTTAATTTCTGAAGTAATTCAAACCCAAATATGTGAAAAATTAGTTCTTTTCAATAATATCTCTAAAAAATGCCATGTAAACTTTTACTTATTTTTATTATAGCCAATAAGGTTGTTTGCTCTCAAAATCATATGAAAAATATATCTATAGATGGAAAGAAAACAAAACATAAAACAAAGGAAATAGAAGATTTTCAATGAAAGATCAATGTAATTTAAGTATGAATTAATATGATATAAGTTTTTTTTATATTTTTACTCTAATCAAGGCCACTAGTAATTTGAAAAATTTATAACTGAAACCCAATTATTTGAAAATTTATCACTGAAACCCAATTACAAGCATGTTTGTAATCATGGTGCTTAAATAAATATATTTTATAAAAAATCTAAAAAAAGAAAAATGTATATCTTGTATAAAGAAAATTAATACATATGTAATGTATGAATAAACATTCTCATATGGCTATGCTCTTATGTGATAAAATGAATTTGATTTCCAGATATTTATGTAAAGTTAAGATGAAGGAGCTTACACTACATCTTAATTTAGAATGGCCTTACACATTACTCAGGGCCAATATTCTCATGTGGGATAAAACCAGTTTTGTTATGACTTTTACATAGTCCCTTCTCTGAAATACCCACAATTTGGGACCCAGATTGGGGTTATATAAAAAAGATAGGAGAAACTAAATGGCTTACATGAGCATACTGCATAGCATTGTGTGTATATTCACAAACTTAACACTATTTTTCATTGGTTCCATTTCCAATGGTTTCATCTCTCCAGTCCACATTGCCTTATGGTATATTCTATGGACTCCCGCATCTGATCTTCAATCCTAATTATTTAAATGCTAGCAAATAAGGAGAGACCTCAGTATTGATGATCCCATTGTCCTGCTTTTTCATGACTCCTGCTTTTCAGAAAGATACCTAAACTGAAGGGCAGTCTGAGGTTCAAATATATATATGATCTAAATTTTCAGTTAAATTTTTAAACAGTTTTCTGAATAAATTATTTAATAATAAAAAATCTCTTTGCAACTTCATAGCAGTGATATATTTCTTTACATGTTTAAAGCAAATCAGATATGGACTGATGAATTCTTTGGCAAACTGTGTTCTTAGATTGTTTCAAAAAGAAATATCCTTGCATACCTGCATTAATATAGTTTCTTTCTTTCCATCCTTCCTTCTTTCCTCATTCTTTCTTTCACTTCCTTCATTTCCTTCCTCCCTTCCTTCCTCCCTTCCTTCCTTCTTTCTTTTCTTCCTTCTTTTCTTTCTTTTCTTCTTTCTTTCTTCTTTCTTTCTTTCTTTCTTTCTTTCTTCTTCTTTCTTTCTTTCTTTCTTTCTTTCTTCTTTCTTTCTTCTTTCTTCTTTCTTTCTTTCTTCTTCTTTCCTTTCTTCTTTCTTTCTTCTTTCTTTCTTTTCTTTCTTTCTTTCTTTCTTTCTTTCTTTCTTCCTTCCTTCCTTTCTTTCCTATATACTTTTTCTTTCCTTCTTTCTACTTTCTTTCCTTTTGTCCTTCCTTCCTTCTTTTTCTTCTATCCCTTGCTTTCTTTCTATCTTTCTTTCTTTCTTTCTTTCTTTCTTTCTTTCTTTCTTCTTTCTTTCTTTCTTTCTTTCTTTCTTTCTTTCTTTCTTCTTTCTTTCCTTTTACATATATTCTTTTTCTTTGTTCCTTTCATTTTCTCTATCATTCCTTCCATCTCTTTTTTTACCTACTGTCTCTTCTTTCCTTTCTGACCTTTCTATCTTTTCCCCTTTCTATTTTCTTTCCTATATTTCTTTCTTCCTCCATTCTTCCTTTTTATCTTACCACCTATCTCTCATCTATTCTTTCTTAGTTCCATCCTCCTTTCTTTTTTACTCTCTTCCTCCCTCTTTCTCTCTCTTTGTTTTTGAGTCACACTCGATTTTTAGGGGTTACTCCTAGATACGCACCCAGAAATCGCTCCTGGTGTGGGGAACCATATGGGATGCCAGGAATAGAACCCAGATCCTTGCTCAGCCACATGCAAGGAAATGCTCTACCACTGTGTTTTCACTCTGACCATTCTCTTTTCCTTTCTTCTTTGCTTTTCTATTATTCCTTCTCAAGACTACTTTCTAGTTATAGAAAAATCCAAACAACTGGGAAAAATCAGGGTACTCCTCACAGTTTCATTAGAAACTCGTTCTTAAGAGTTAACAAAATGAATATAAATTGCTACTTGTTAGAATGATATCTTTAACAATTATATTTCTTTTAGTGAATCACATGATTCTCTTTTTGTGTATTTTATAGAAACTTTTTATTTGGTGTAGAATAATTTTGTAAAATACTAAGGATTAATCTTAATATTTTTGTCCATCCTGCTATATCTAGGTCTGGAACAATCTGACACTTTATTCTGTTACATTTTTCCTGCTGGCAAACAAACCACATAATTATACAGTTGCTCCAATATAATAACTCTACATGTTTTAACACTCATACACAAATGTCTATTGTTTTTTAAATCAGCTATGCCAATAAAGATGAAATATATATGAAAATTTATATTTCCAATGGATTACAAAGTCAAATTTCCTTATTAGTAATAGTTTCCTAAAACCCAGTTGGACCATGGAGATCTATAACCAGAATTTGTCATTTTTGTGGTATTCTCTTCAACTATATTTCTGTGCCACAAAAGTTAATGCAATGTGATAAAGGCTATATAATTAGAATTTCAGATATTGCACCAAAATAAATGATTGAAGTGCTCTAATATCTACTATGTTAACAGAGTACAGAAGTATCCTATGTTTAAGAACATCAAATTATGACAAATTTTAATATAGTCATGTAATATTATGGTTTACATAGCTACAAATTATTCACATTGATTTTAGACTCAATTGAATGATAGTTATGAGTAATATATTTAAATTGAAGTGAATTTGACTGCTATTCTGGTTCATTGAGAAAATTGATGTTGATGGACCTTTGTCTACTTAAAAACACAAAATTTACATGGAAAAATATGGAGTAGAAAAGAATAAAGAATGTGAGTGTGCCAGATATTTTCCATATTTATTAGGCTTTCCATACAAATTTTTAAATCTCTCTGAATTAAAACTTTAGAAGTAAATTATATGAATCCAATCAATATGTTCTCAAGACTTGATTCATCGCAGAGAAACACAACAGACTAGTTTGCATATGTGGAAGGGGTAAGAACCAAGAGGAGACATAATTTTATTGATGTTCCAGGCTTTATTCCAAAACAGATATTAGCTAACTACATTATGAACTGATTAATGAAATAAAAAGTATGTAAATTATAATACTTTAAGTTTATAATAGTTGTTCTCTACAGATGCTATGGCAAAACTGAATAACTTATACTAAGCAAACATATTATAGATATTTGATCATTACAAATTATTGTAAATAAAACATAATTTTCATATTTAATCATGTCAAATCAATGATTAATCAGACAAAATATTTATAGCATAAAGTAATAAACTTTGGTATTTCATTAATTTATTTTACAAAATACTAATAGTTATCTATTTCAGTGATACTTATTATTTATATATTTATCAGTTGATAGATATTCCCTTAAATATGATTTCATAAATTCTTTGACCCCTTATGCCAATAGATTATAATACTAATACTTATAATTATTAATTTGGCTTTTTATCTTCCTATTAAATATCACAGTTTTTCTTGAAAATAATATTATCAATGAAAATACAGAACATAAATTTATCTATAGCAAAAGGAAACTCAGAATGGCATACTGATAATGAAATCATCTTAAAAAGGCATTCACAACAAATGATTAGTACATTACATTGAGTTAGGATATGAATGTGTTTATATAGCAGAAACAATTTGGTGAAAGCAGCTAAAATACTCCAGTACTAAAGCTTTCAATTCTATCACTTTATTTTTTGTTGGTTAGTTGGTTTGGGTGCGCATTTTTCTCAGTGCTGAAGGGTTTCTCAGGAATCTATTTCTGGCAGGGCTCATGAAGTAACACGGTATAGAAATCCCTATAGACTGTAATCTCGCTGCCCTTGATTCTATCAATACTATGTTAGATTCAATGATATTATAATTTTTATTATAGACCTTTACAAAATTGTTCACTTTAAACGATTATTTACTTCTAGTTGTTTTTTTTTTTTTTGTGAAGGACCAAAGCTAATGTTGATCAGAGTTTAATCCTAACTCTGCTCTCCTAAATGCCCCTTGGAGAAACTTGAATGACTCACATACGGTACCAGTAATTAATTCAAGTTAACTATATATATTTGTTTTGTTTTGTTTGGTAAGGGTCACACCCAGCAATGTTCAGGAGTTACTCCTGGCTCTATGCTTAGAAATCGCTCCTGGCATGCTCGAGGGGATACCATATGGGATGCCGGGATTCGAACCACCGTCCTTCTGCATGCAAGGCAAATGCCCCACATCCATGCTATCTCTCCGGCCCCAAGTTAACTATATTTAAATCAAGTGTCTTATCGACTTTACTATCACTCTGGCCACCAGTTCAACTATAAACATAACTAAACCGCTATCACCAACTGGACAAGAACCCTAAACTTAACCTTAAATGTAAGCTTTTCCTAACCCCAAACCTAACTTTATTCAAAACTTGCATGACGCTATGTTTAAACCTTCAATTAGTCCAAATTTAACAGGCTACCTATAACTAACATTCTTTTATTATGTTAACATTGTTATAACAATGTTATAATAACTAACATTCATTTATAATGTTAGTCATAACCAAGCACATTATCTAACCCTAACATATACCCTAACGTTAACCCTAAATATAATTTGAGCCTTATCTTAACACTGTACCAACCTTGACCTCTCCTAGGCCTAAACTTGCCACTTAGCATAAATTTTATTATTGTACTGTACACAACATTTTCTTTCAGGTTTAGTCATGAAAAAAGCTATATCATAACATAAACCACAGTCATAAATCTAACTAACCTTAACCTAGCTTAGTCTTCAAGTTTCCAATTATTCTAAATGTCACATGTATCATAAAAGAAATTTTATTTTCATAATAATACCTATCACTAACTCAAACAATAGTGCGAATATTAACATTAAATCAATCTCTAATCCTAACATTAATTCAACCATACACCAGCATAGAACTAAACCTAACAATTAGCTTACAATTTATGGTACATTTTACATAGTTTTCTCTTTCAGCTTTAGATATCACCAAAACCATAAAATATCATGTACTAGAACCTAAATTCTAAGTGTAACTCTATGCAAACTCTAATCTTAGCACTAACAATAAACCTAAACCTAACTCTAATCTTAAACCTAAACCTATGCTTCCCAGCAGAGACCTATTCCTAACAATTACAGTAAATTTAACAATTTCTGTATATACAATTTTGCTTTCATTATTTAGTATAAAAATAAAAATAATAAAAAACTGTTAATTAATTGTATTTGAGAGTTTAATGTGTGCTCCAAATCCATTAAGAAAAGCACAAATAAAACTGCTAATGATTTTTTTTTTTTGGTTTTTCGGCCACACCCAGTGACGCTCAGGGTTACTCCTGGCTTTGCGTTTAGAAATCACCCCTGGCTTGGGGAACCATATGGGATGCTGGGATCGAACCAAGGTCCATTCTGAATCAGCTGCTTGCAATGCAAATGCTCTACTGCTGCATTATCACTCTGGCCCCAAAACTGTCGATGATATTTTTACTTTAGGTGTGTCAATGTCTAACTGAACTCCAGTAGTAAGGAACATGAAAACAAAATTAAAGAATTGAACTACATAGAAATAATAAGCTTTTGAACTACAAAATAAACTTTAGCTCATATAAGAAAAGCTAGTGATTAATGAGAAAAAAATATATGCCATGCATTTGACAAATTACTGATAACCAAGATATATAAAGACCTTAGAAAACAAAATCACATAGAAAGGAATCTTCAAAAAAGAGTTAGAGCTAATCAAACATCCGTTTCAACTTTACAATAACATTCTAACTTTAAAATAAACAATCTAATTGCTAACACAGGGACAATGATTTAACAGGTGTCTAACATGCACATAAAATTGTTCAATATTACTAAGAATCAAGAAAATGTGAATGAAAACAATATATAGTTATCACCTTCCCTAATGAGAATAGCTTATATCAACCACACCAACAGGAATTCAATGAGAAAGAAACCTTCCTTTGTGTTTGGTGATAATGTAAATTAGTTAAACTTCTTATTAACCAGTGTGCAGATTTATTATTTTTAAAATAAAAACATAAAAAAATAGGAATTACAGTCCTTGGTAGTTTTGCCAAGAATACAAAAGCACAAATTAGAAAAAGCACTAATTAATTGTATTACTATTTTTTTTTGTTTGTTTTTTGGGCCACACCCGGCGGTGCTCAGGGGTTACTCCTGGCTATCTGCTCAGAAATAGCTCCTGGCAGGCACGGGGGACCATATGGGACACCAGGATTCGAACCAACCTCCTTTGGTCCTGGATCGGCTGCTTGCAAGGCAAACACCGCTGTGCTATCTCTCCGGGCCCGTATTACTATTTATTGTATTCATCATCTGAGAATAATAATTGCCCAACGATAGAAAAGTAGATTAAGAATTAGTTCTGGGGCCGGAGTGGTGGCTCTAGAGGTACGGCATCTGCCTTGCAAACATTAACCTCGAACGGACCATAGTTTGATCCCCCAGCATCCCATATGATTCCCCCAAGCCAGGAGCTATTTTTTAGAGCATAACCAGGAGTAACCCCTGAACATCAAACAGGTGTGCCCATCCCACAAAAAATAATAGTTCTATGTATAACAGACTATTACTTTATATTTAAATAAAAATAAGATAATATATATCATTTACTATAATACAGATATAGCCATATGTCCCATGTGCAGGCTATAATCAGGAGAAAAACAAATAACAATTTAAGTTCACTAATGAAGCCAGGAAATATATTAAAATCAGTTAAATTCTGAAACTTAAGTGAAGTGAACAAATTTGGCAATAAAGTAGACAGATGTTATTTAAAGGATCTATGGACAGTAACTAGAAGAATACTTACACTAAGCAGTATTTGTTTTATGAACAACAACAATAATAATAATATATCAATAAAAAAGTAACATTTAAAATAAATACTGAGACCAGATAATACAACAAAGCTTACAGCAAATGGCTTGTGTTGGATCAATTTTGATATTATTCCTGGAACCAAAAGGACCCTGTAACTTTACCAGACACCCCCCAGCGCTCCATCTCTCAAAGACCAATATAATCCTTGGCACTGCAGAGTCAAACAACACAACTAATTGAACTTGTCATTAGTCCACTGAGCAATTGAATGACAATAGTATAGCCAAATATGCCTAATAAATAGGAATAGTTTAAGCATGTAGCAATGGAAGAAAAGAGATAAGTGATAAGCAGATGGAGAAAAGGAGACATGGGGAAAAGAGGAGGTGAAGGAAAGCAATTCGTGGTTTCAGACTCCTCTCTGCTACAGCAATTATAGCCAGTCCAATTCATGAATCAGGAATCTGAATAAAGTGACATCTTGAATATCAAATAGTATGGTACTTGCCGGGAAATGACTTTAGCTCCAGCAGACAGACAGTTGATTGGAAATTTATTAGAAATAGCAATAGAAAATTCTAGCCAATGATGTAAACCACTATGGCAGTTTGTTACACAATTGATTTCCAGTAAAATCTGTGAGGCAACTTCCTGGGGTTAGGGAATTGTAATGAATAGTTAAATATGTCAGTAATTATTTTTTATCAGTTATGGAAAATGAATCAGAAGGTAAGAAATATTTTTTATTTTGTTTTGTTTTGTTTTGTTCTTTGGGCCACACCCATTGGCACTTCGAATTTACTCCTGGCTCCCTTCTCAGAAATGGCCCCTGGCCAGTACGGGGACCATATGAGTTGTCCGAAATTGAACCCAGGTCCTTCCTGGGTTGGCTGCATGCAAGGCAAACATCCAAATTCTGTGCTATCTCTCTGGCCCCCACGAAAGTAAGAAATATTCTTTATGTAAAAATTGCAATCAAATGGACTGGAGTGGTGACACATGTGGTAGGGCATTTGCCTTGCACTTGCTGACCTAGGACAGAACGCGGTTCGATGCCCCAGCGTCCCATATGGTCCCCCCCAAGCTAGGAGGGTTTTCTGAGTGCATAGCCAGGAGCAACTCCCCAGTCTCACCGGGTGTGGCCCAAAAGAACAAACGAAAAAAAATTGCAATCAGAAAAATTGAAGTTGAGTTGCCATATAACCAAACAACTACATATCTGAGTATAAATCCCCAGGACACACACACAAATCACACAAAAGGAGAGGCGTACACCATTATTCACTGCAATACTTAACACAGAAGTGAAGCTATTGAATCAACGTAGTTGTCCAATGACAAATGTCTGGCTTATGAATATGTGGTATATATGTAATGAAAAGCTGTGCAGCTTCAAAAAATAATAAAATCATGCAGTTCATTGCAACTTGTATATAACTGGAGCCTATCTTGTTAAGTGAAATAAGGACATAGGACAGCTTTATATATTTGTAATATATAGAATAATAAGATGCAGACATGAAAGATATGAAAGGGGATGTTATTTAAACCTCCTTGTCCCTGCCATGTAGAAAAGAGATCAAGGAAAGAAAGAAAGAAATTAGAGAAGTAAAAAAATTGAGAATCAAATTACAGCAACCAAATTTAATAATGCATGTCAAGGATCAGGAGACACGGGTGGATGGAAATGGATACTGGTGGTGGGAATTATGCTAGAAAATTAAATGCCAAAATTCAGCTGTGAATAACTTTGCAAATCACAATTTCTTAAAACATTAAAAGTAACTACAAAACAAATGTGCTGAAAATAAAATTAAAAATTGTAAATATATTACATATTTTAATAAGTCCTTCCTTATACTTGTTACACAAATAGGCAACTGAAAAGTACAATAATAATATTCAAGCATATAAATAAGTATATAGTATAATTAAGACTTGAAAATTAAGCACAATAATTATGTATAAGCTCAAAACTCAGATATTTTATAATGAATAACTTCTTTTATTTATTTATTTATTTATTTTGGGCCACACCCAGCGATGCTAAGGGGTTACTCCTGGCTGTCTGCTCAGAAATAACTCCTGGCAGGCATGGGGGACTATATGGGACACCAGGATTCGAACCAACCACCTTTGGTTCTGATCGGCTTCTTGCAAGGCAAACGCCGCTGTGCTATCTCTCCGGGCCCATGAATAACATCTTAAAATGCATGATATTTAGGTATGTTAGTGCTTATTTTAAAAGTGGTGCAAATTTCAAAGTGCACAATTTGAAAAAATAATAGGAAAAAACTAAAAAATTAAAGGATAATTGGAGAATCACAAATTATTCTTTTAAGTAAATATTGCCTTCAATTTTAAAATGTGGACATTTGAAATAATATTCAAACATTTATGATCACCTTAAAACTGTTAAACAACATAGAATATTAAATATTTATTTAATGTCAATGATCTTTGAAAATGAAATATTAGTTATTTAAAGCTAAAAATACAATAGATATAAAATATAAACTTTATTACATACTTTAATTTTAATATTGCATGAGATCATTTTATTGACAGAGTTCAGACTATTTTAAGTCAATGAATTCTTGAAAATATATTTAGCATTGTAACATGCATATTCATATATCTTTTAATATTCTACTAATTTTGGTGTAAGTGACTCACTTTCATGCCTTAATCAGCCTTATTGGATTAGCTCATGCGATTTACAACCTGTCAGATTTTATTCTAGCACTTTCCTCAAAATAAAAGAAGGAGCAGATGCTCTGCATACATTAATAATTCCTTTTATAGGAGTTTAACAATCATATATATGGTAACTATATTTCAATACGTTTGTGTGTATTGACAGGAAATAATTTGCATTTGAATTTTTCTGTTGATAATTATAAAGATATGCACATAGATTTATGTATATATAGATGATCACACATTGTAGCAATTTTAAACCAGAAAGTGCATATCTAAACAACAGAAGCCCTAATGTTTTAATTTGCATTGAGTAAATATCTCATTCTAAAACCTTGCATGTAAATTACTTGTAATTATATCAAAGGTGTTAATATGAGTAAATGGAATATATGAATTGGTGAAGGAGAAGAAATATTGTTATTTTTTAATTTTTTGCATTATGTTCAAGATTAATGTCTTGATCTGCATTAATGTTTGATCTATATAATGTAAGATAGAAATATCCTAACAAATGTATAATATATAACATACCATTTAACACTTATAGTAAACTTTGCTAATTATGCATTACTGGTACAAGAAAAATCCTGCCAGCCACTTCCTTTCTCATTTCTATCCATAATTTTTCAAGATCAAATGGAAAAATATCAAACTTGACTTTTGTAATTGATTATTCAGATGAAAAATTTAAGTCAGGAAACCTAGTTCAAACAAAACAAAAAGAGCTTGTACAAATTTTCTAAAAATAGCTTTCTATTACAATTCTTTCTGTTACAATTTTATTCTCAAACTTTATCTAAAATGTTTATAAACAATAGTGGTAATAAGGTACATTATTGGAGTATTGGCATAAACCAAGCCTAGCATTCTCTGATGGTCCTGTGTGATAGCTCTGGAAAATAAGTCTGCAGTCAGCAGCTTTAGAAATATCTTGCCCTAGAGGCCTAAGATAGAAGTACAGCAGTAAGGCATTTGCCTAGCATGCGGTAAATCCAGGACAGACCTGAGTTTGATTTCTGATATTCCATATGGTCTTCTGAGTGCATAGCCAGGAGTAAATCCTTGAGTGTCACAGTGTGGTTAAAAATAAAAGAATTAGCCTGCCTGAAACGACATGGAGTTTAGAAAACTAGCATATATGGGCCTGATCAATTCTCTATACAATCACAACAAATAGATCAAGTTGTAGACCATGGGTCCTCAAACTTTTTAAACAGGGGGCCAGTTCACTGTCCCTCAGACCATTGGAGGGTCTGACTCTAGTAAAAACAAAACTTATGAACGAATTCTTATGCACACTGCATATATCTTATTTTGCAATGAAGAAACAAAACAGATACAAATACAATAGGTGGCCCGTGGGCCATAGTTTGAGGACCACTGTCTCTTGATTTTCTTGTGCAATTATCTGAATTTTTTTTTCTTCTACCTGTTTTTTCTGTCTCTAGTCTCAATACCATTAGTTTTCTTATAATAATATCTGGCTTCATCCTTCTTATATAGGCAAATTCCACAGTTTTATTATGAAAGCATTTAGCTTCAGTCTACTTGCAGTAAAAAAAAAAATTTGTTTTAATTCTTTTAACTTTGCTTTCCCATTTTTTTCAGTGATTGTAATAAACTACCCTTACAAATAGTCACCTAGTTAGTTATGTAGACCAGAAAATAAGATAGATTGTAAAAAGCAGAAGGAATTTTAATAGTCACAATGGCTACAAGTCAGTACTCTGTCTAATTTTTAGACTCTGAAAACCAGATACCCAAATCGCTTGAAAATATATACAATTGGGGCAGGAGAGATAGCATACCAGCGTTTGCCTTGCAAGCAGCCGACCCAGGACCTAAGGTGGTTGGTTTGAATACCAGCTTCCCATATGGTGCCCTGTGCTTGCCAGGAGCTATTTCTGAGCAGGTAGCCAGGAGTAACCCTTGAGTGCTGCCAGGTGTGACCCAAACACAAAAACAAACAAATAAAAAAACCATAAAAAATAAAATATGTACAGTATATAGAGGAACATTATAATTATTTGATATATTAAATTTATTCAAGTTATTTTAATAAAAATTTCATTTGCCAGTTATATATTAATTTATCTGAAATTATTTCTTATTTTAACTAAGATTGATATTGAATTATATTTAATGACATCAGCAGTTGTCTATATTTTATTCTATTTTTTCTCTAAGTACTTTCCTGAGTTTGTATAGCATTTGGTCTGATTTAAATATGGCTGTCCCAGATTTTTTTTGTTTGTTTCCCAATGGTTGTATAATTGTTTTCTATCCTTTACTCTAAGCCTGTCTATCCTGAGATTTCAAGTGTGTTTTCTTCAGGCAGAAGATGGTTGGGTTTTGTTTCCTGATCCAACCCACTACTCTGTGCATTTTGATTGGAGAGTTTAGTTCATTGAAATTATTTTGTGTCTGTTTGTTTTGCTGGTTTTGTTTTGGAGTCACATACAACTGAACTCAGGGTTTACTCTGGCTCTGCATTCAGGGATCACTCCTGGCAATGTTCAAAATCATATGACATATTGGGGATCTAATCTTGTAGGCCAAATAAAGGCAAGCATGAATTTTGCTGCATGTTAAAACTTGACCCAATTTTTATTTTTGTGGTGTTTATGGGAGGGGGCACAAATTTCAGTGCTCAGTGCTTATCCCCTTTCATCAGGTATCATTTACGGTTATGCTTTGGGGACCATATGAAGTGACAGGAATTTATTTGTTTTAGCACATACAAAGCTTATTGCCATAAATTTTGTACTCTTTTAAAATCCCCAGTCTTATTTTTTAAAAAAAAAACTTTACCCTCTTGAATTTAGCAGCAAAATATATTTTATGTAGTTTGTTACCAAACATTGTTTAAGACATATACTTTACATACATAAATTCGAATACATAGAAATTGTACTCATCTCCTCAAAACAAAACAGAGGATGTAAAAAAATTTAAAAGGTTATTTGGGTGGGACAGAATTACATGGAATCCTAGAAGCTATAGGCCTGATATAGGCCTGACAGTTTGATGTTCATATTAATAAAGTACTGCTAGGAACTACCCTGGCCACTATAGCTTTGTTTGAGAAGTCATAAAACCAAAAAATTAAACCATGTTCTTATCTGTGCACCTGAATACACACTTTGAGCCCTCTACCTGGACCCATGTCAACTCTTCCATGAGAAAAATAACAAGTAATATTTATCCAGGAGAAATTCTTGTTAAATTTGATATATTTTTGGAGCTGGAGCAGTGATGCAGTGGCACAGCATTTTCTTTGCAAGCTGCTGACCTAAGAAATACTGATTTGATCTCCTGGTATATCATATGGTCCCCCAAGCCAGGAGCGATTTCTGAGAACATAGCAAGAATAACCCCTGAAAGTAACTGGGTGTGGCACAAAAAACAAAAAAGATAATTTTTATATATTTTGTATAGAACTGTGCATGCTATAAACTTTAATTAAAAGTTTCTCAATAATTGTTCATTTAAAAAAGGAGATATGAGAATTTAAAATATATGTAACATTTTAGTACAAAAGATAAATTGCTTCCTGAATTGTAATTGTCCAAATTTATTTTGCTCCCTGGTATCATAAATTTTTTAAGCTATTCTACGAGTAATCACTGAGCAGAGTCAGAGAAAGGTCTAGACTAAACACTACAAGGATTGGCCTAAGTACACTAAAAAAAAGGTATCTTAATTGTTTTAGTTTTCATATATGATACAACTATAAACAATTAAAAATAAGGATAATCCCCAGTTAATTTTACAGTGGATATCTACTTTTGATTTAATTAAAATTTAGAATAATTATGGTTAAATAATATCAATATAAAGCATTAATATTTTCATTTTGTTTATTTGTAAACATTGCAGAGTATTGAAAGCAAAAATATTTACAATATATACTGATTTCTCAGAGCTATTACAAAAGTGATTACCATATTTTCCGGCGTATAAGACGACTGTTGAAACAAAAAAAAAGTCAACCGAATATCTGGGGTCATCTTATATGCCGAGTATATCCCGAAAAATGTTTCAATATGCTGCTAAACAAAAATTGTCTGAATATTGCCACAAACGAATTTTCCAACTCCATCCTGCAACAATCACTGCCAGGCTGCTTGGACTGTCTCTCTAACTCAGCCAATCCAAGCAGGCTTTTTATGCATGCAAATTAGACAATGTTCTGTACCAAATCTACACTGTCAAAAGCCTGCTCAGATTGGCCAGTCAAAGAGAAAGTCTATTGCTTGTTGTGATTGGCTCACGGTGGAAGATACAGTTGCAGCACAGGAACATTCTGTCTTATACAGTAAATATAGGCCTAAACCTATGTTTTAACTGTAAAATTAGGGGGTCATCTTATACGCCCGGTCATCTTATACACCGGAAAATATGGTAGTTAATCATCAAAGACTATTGAATAGGGAGGGTACTTGAAAAATACTTCTGAATTTACTCTTTAAGATACTTCAAAGTGATAAATGGCAGCATCAATAAGAAATAAAAAAAATTGTTAATGTCATGTACAAATAACAATGGTATTTCAGATATAGAGAGATAGTTCAGGGGTTCAAGTGTTTTCTTTGCATCCTGCTAAACCCAGTTTGAGTCCCTGCTTTCACATACAGTTCTTAAGGACTGTCATGGGCTTCTCCTTAGTGCAGAGCTTTTGAGAGCCCCCTGAGTACTAGCAGGTGTGGCCCAAATTACCTCCTCAAAAAGTCAGAAGTTTCCATATTAAAAATTTGCACTTTCTTTAGTGAAAGGAAGAAAGAAAAGAAATCTTATCTATTGGTTAGAAGAAATGGTATGGGGAAAACTACATCTACGTAAGGAAATACACAATAAGAATTATGCCTATTAAGGAAATACATCTAAAGTAAAATAGGATGGAAATATACATATCTCCTTTAAGTCTTTTGAAATAGTCTGGGAGGTGAAATAAAATCCAGAGCATAAATTCAGCCTGTGATACGGTTTTGTGGAGTCTGAAAAACATCTCACAGCAGTCATGGATCAGGAAATGTCCTCTAGCTGAAGGTCTATCAAAATTATTTTGATATATTAATAATTCTAACAGTTATAACCATTATTTTTATTAGTAAAAATTTTATGGTGAACAAAAATATTTTTGTATAATTTTTGCTGACTTCCTTTACTATTTTTTTAAAATGTGATATGTTTTTTGAGTATTGTTTAAACTTTTGGGTATTTGAATGGTATGCACTATAGCACATGCATAGGAAATGTAATCAACATTTATAATAAACTATTGATATACTATTTTTTGCATTTTATTTAATAACATGAGTTTTATGCTTCAAAATGTAATTGTCACATTGCAGGAAGATACAATGTTAAAAAGCTTAATTTTTTGATTATCTAAAGGAAAATATAAATCAACACCATGGCATATTTTTGGTGTCACAGTTTATCTCACATGAAAGCTGTTTCCAGCAATCTAAAGGGAAAGTTAAGCAACAGTGAACACATAAAGTCACACTTTAATTTTCAATAGGGATATAGTGAAAAAAGTCATCTTTTAACTGAATATTTTGTTGCACACTAAGCAATTTTTAAAACAAAATTAATCAAGTTCATAATTCAACTGGGTCGTTCAAACTTATTCATTATTACATTCCTTTCCCCATAAATTTTATATATTATTCAAATTAAAATTTTGGAGAAATGGGGTGGTTCTACCATTAATTCTTAACTCTGCCAAGATAAAAGGCAAAACTTTCTTACAGTGAGATTGCAAAATACTTTTTTTAAATAAAATATTTTATTTTAAATACAATTAACTCTCTGAACAATGCTTAAAAATATGTGCTTTAGTAAAGCATGTTTTATTTTAGCTTAAAATTTTTATTCTTTAAAAGATCTTATTATTTTTTATGAATCACTTTAAATTACAGTTTCAAAGTTATTTATGATTGAGTTTCAGGGACACAATCTCTTTCAATATCCCTAGTTTTGCTCTTTGCAACTTGCCTCTGTTGAAGACCTTTTCTTTATCTTCTTTCAACACTCCCTTATCCAGAGTGACCACTTCCTTCTACCACTGTTATTGTGATCCCTTTGCTGGCCGAATCTTCCTTCTTTCTGGGGCTGATTCAGACTAAGGACAAGTTCTTTTGCCCATTTTGCCTATTCCTTTTGGATTTTTGCTATTTCTTCACCATATTTCTTTCTATCACACAAATAAGAGAAGATATATCTGTCCTCCTAACTTCACTCCGTTCAACAGATGCCTGCATTGTATCAGAAAATAGCATGATTTAATCTTTTCTTACTTTTCTTAGAGTGGAGATATATCCCATTGTGCATAGATAGCATAGTTTCTTAATTCAGTAATTTGTTTTGGGGCACTTAGTTTATTCCAGATTTAACGTATTGTGAATGGTCCTGAAGTGAACTTCCTGTTTCTGCTTGTATGCTTTATTTGAAGGGAAGGAGATAACACATCTATGCTGAGGGCTTATTCCTGGTAATGCACTAAGAGATGAATCTTGGACGATTAAGGGGAGTGCCAAACTTGGGTGACTTATGTACAAGTAAGTGCCTTAAAGTTTATGGTTAATGTTATAGTTGGGGTGTAAGTAAGTTTGATTATGATTAAAATTCAAAGCAAAATTTAGCCATAGTTGCAATTACTTACTTAAGAGTAATTTGTAAATTTAATCTAAGCTAAGGGTTTTGCTTAGGTTATGATTATCTTTAGGGCTCTTGTTAGAGTTAAAATATTATTTTGCATATGTTTGAAGTTGAAGGAGAATGCTATGTATATCGCAAAGGTTTAATTGAAGTTATTTTTTAAGTTTAAGCTGAGGATAGAATATGATTAGTATAGGGCTAATATTAGGGTTAGGGTTACAGTTAAATTTAGGACTAGTGTTATAGTTAGGATTAGGGTTACAGTTAAATTAGGGTTAGGGTTTAGGGATAATGTTTTATTATGTCTGAAGTTAAAAATGAAGTTAGATTTAGGGAAATTGTTAAATTTATACTTATGGGGGCCAGAAAGCTAGCATGGAGGTAAGACATTTGCCTTGCATGCGTAAGGTCGGTGGTTCAAATCCCGGCATCCCAGATGGTTCACCGAGCCTGCCAGAAGTGATTTCTGAGCATAGAACCAGGAGTAACCTTAGAGTGCTGCTGGGTGTGACCCAAAACCAAAAAATAAATAAATAAATAATTATTCTCATTGGTTACTATTAAATCTAGGCTTATTCTGAAATAAGACAATTTTTAAGATTAGAATTTAAATGATAAGGTTTTTAGTTAAAATTTCTCATGGCATTTGGGAATAGAATTGTTTAAGTCTAAACCTTAACTAAGTCTAGATTTAATTTAGTCTAAAAATTAAGTTAATTATATGACACCTGCTAAGTTTATTTTCATTGAGGACTTAGGCTTATTAATTTTTTTTAGTTTTTATTTTGACCACAGTGGATTACAAATATTTCACAGTAATATTTTAGGTGCATAGTGACATTGAATCAGAGGCATTCCCACAACCAATGTTGTCCTCTCTCCACCCCTGTTTCCAGCATGCATCCCATATTGCCCTTCCTTTGCCCCCTGGGTTGCTAGTACAAGTGGTCCCTTCTGTGTCTAGCTTGTTGTAGATTGTGTATCTATTCTGTTGCTGTTGGCTTTGGATTTGGTGTTTAAGTATGATCGTTTTTTATTTCTATTCATGTTATGACTGTTCGGTCTTGGTACCCTCCATTACTTCCCCTTCAATTTGTGAGGCAGAACAAGATGGTTCAAGTTGTGTGGTTCTGTTAGAAGGAGAGAAAAAAAAAGGGGGGGGGCAAACATCAAACAAGCAAAAATCAGGAGGAGTTCTTATTCAATTTTAAGTTTAGTAGGGTGTTCTTGTTTTTGTTTATGAAAGGGAAAGAGCAAGGTTTTTACATTATACTCAAGATTTGGTTATTGTTAAAGTTAAAACTAAAGATAAGATATAAACTTTATGTTTAATCTGGATTAGAGTATGCTGCTATAGTGGGAGGGTTAAATTTAGGTTTAAATTTAAGGTTAAGGTTTTGCTCCTGATTTTCACTTAGGGATCACAATTGTTGACGCTTGAATCATAGGGAATTTCTGGATCACACCTAGGTCAACTATATACAAGTTGCTACTTGCACACTGATTATCTCTCCATCTGCTCTCTTTGCCTTTTCTTTGAATAATTTATACTTATGATTCTCCCATTTTTACATTTTTTAAAAATGATAATTACCTCTATCCCATGTACTCTATTTGACTATATTAAGATTATACTGTATTTTCTACATATAAAAATGATGTGTGTACATACATGTGTGTTTTTATTCTGTAATTGACATATTTTCTGATCATTTCTTTTTAGTTTTTCTCATGTCACTGTTATTCTAGTCTGTGTATTCATATTGATGTTGATTTCTGAAGATCCTTTGATGTTTTGTTTCTAATTTTCAAGAAGTTCCTTCACTCTGTAAAATGAATAGGTCATGTGGTGACAAACTTCATTAACTTTATTTATCTAAAAGAATCCTTTCTCTCTCCATCTGTTAATTGCTTTAATATGTTCTTTGATAATTTCTTCTTTTGAAAAGTATGTCTTATACTTGAAAGTTACACAAATAACTTTTTCCTTATACACATATTTTTCTGTATTTGAAACCTGACCCTATTTAGGGTTCTTCTCTGTTTCCTATATATAATTGGGAGGGGATGGATTATAAGCCCATTATGTATTACAATAACATAGTCAGAAGATCACATGATGTTTTAGATGGAATATAAAGAGCACTGAGGAAATCTCTGCATGATCAATTGGTCTTCAATTATTTTTTTCTATCTTAGTGGGGGCAGTTAGGGTCATAGAATTTAGCAATTGGGTAGCTGCCAGACTACAATTACAGGCCTTGAAGTTTTAGATTTTTGTTTAAAGTTTAATTTTAGAACCAAGATCCTACTAATACACACTCTTTCTTTTCTTACTGAAAGGTGACCTATTAGTAATAAAATCCTAGCCTTCACTTTAACTGATCAGTACTACTCACATTAATGGTGGCTTATATGAATGGCATTGATTGGGCATCTCTTACGTACTATATTTTTATCTCTTCATTTCCATTTTGTGTCACATCATATATTGTTTTCTATTGATATACATGTTTCTCAAACGGATTTTTTTGAAAATCAATGGTGATTTTCTAAAACAAGAAATACATTCTTGATTACTTTAAAAAATGCTTGAGGTACTATTATTTGTAATAGCATTAATAATGGATTCCCACGCACATCATTGCAATAATATAATTCCCTACTCCCTCAAGGGCTCCAAGTCTTTCCCTTTCAATTCCCACCCAGCCATTACACACACACACACACACACACACACACACACACACACACACACACACACACAGTGACTCAAATGTGAGGATAAATTCTCCCATTTTGTTATCTTTGACATTTTTTGCTATCTTCTTTTGAATATTGAAATCCGAGAAATGAGAATTATAATCATGCATCTATTTTATTTACCTATGGTTTATTTTGTTTACAATTATATCTCCAAGTTCCTTCCGTCTATGACAATTTGAATGACTATCCTCTTATTAAAACTTTATAGTAATCCACAGTGTATGTATACAACAACCTCTTGATTCATTCATCTGTAATTAGTCATCCATGTTGTTTTCGTATCTTGGCTATGGTTATTGTACTGTGATGCTATGAACATAAGTGTTCAGATATCAGTTCAAATGAATGATTTTAATTCTATTTCTATTTTTGTGCATACTCCCATATTGCTTTGCAAGATGTCTGAACCAGGTTATATTCAACAGTGACTGAAGTTTCCTTTATTGGCACAATTTGGCAAACACTGGCTGTTTCTAGATGTATTTCTATGTGCATTTCTTACTGGCATGATATTATTTCTCAGTATTGTTTTGATTTGTGTCAGCGATGATGAATTATTTTTTCATACGATATTTCATCATCTGCATGTCTTCTTTTGAAAGATTACTTCTCATCTACTCATTATTTTTGTGAACAGGATCTTTAAATTTTATTGTTGTTGTTGTTGTTGTTGATTTTGTTTTTTGAGAAGGCACACTTGGTGATTTTCAGACTTTACTCTTGGCTCTGCATTCAGGTATCACTCCTAATGGACTCAGGGGAGCATATGTTGTGTTGGTTTTAAATGCCCTATCTGTTGTACTGTCTCCCTGAATTCTGATGTTGAGTTTTGTCAATATTTTATTATTTTGAGAATGTAGGTTTCAATTTAAAATTTTTATGTTTATTTTCTATATATTTTAGAAAACATTTATGCTAGAATTGATCATTTTAAATGTTTTTTCAAGTGTGCAATGCAAAAAATACCTCAAGACGAGCAACTTTCTTAGACATGATAATTTATTCTAATTCAGATATTTAGAGGTGATAATTATCATTTCTTAGAGTTTCGAATGTTAGAACATATTTGATTAGTGCTATTTGATTTCATGGTCTTTATTGTGCTAATTAAATGCTTTAATATTCAGTTTTGAGATGCTAATCATTAGTCACCTTATTTTAAAATATGTGGCTATTTTATTATTAAAAACTTCAGAAACTTTAATGTGATTAAAACCTGAGATTAAAAGAAAAATTGCAGTAGTTGGTTCTCAAAGTATATTTGTCTTTCAACAGTGGAGAGGTCGTTCTTAGAGAGCAGATAAACAGCCACAGCAGGAGAGATCTACAAAGATATAATGTCTAAAAATCAGATTGATGTCCATTACACATGGTCATCCACAGGTACCCCAATTATCTAGAATTATTATCTCAATTAAGCTTCTGTGTTTTCAGAAGATTATTAGATTTGAATTGATAAAATGCGAAAGTCCCGATTAAGAGGAATATCTAATTATACATGCCTTATGTAGTCTAAAACATTTTTTCTACTTAGATTAATTTTAATTAATTATATACTATAGTGCTCACCTACATAGTTATGAAATAAATCTTTGAAATCTTTTATAACACTAAAGAAAAATATTGGCAGATATAGTCCAGGCATGGCAAATTTACTATTCTTATCATTAACTAAAGCACTATATACTGTATGATATTCCTTGATATTTTTTTACATTTTAGACTTTCCATATAATGCATTAATTTTTAATATACTTTAAATCTTGTAAAATCCTAGGTAGTCAATATATGTTACACAACATTGTGAGACTACAAAATGAAGGAGACATAGCACTCATATCAAGGTTGCATAGCATATCATAACTTTAAATATATATAAAACTGGTTAACTTACAATTGATATTTTTGAACTGAACTGTAATGTTTTAATTGATCAGAAATTATATAAGGTTAACTAAAAATAGTAATGTCATTTAGAGGGAATAAAAAACTTTATGGAAACTTATGTTGTTTCTACATTTTTCACTTTTTATTGTTTTGTTTTGGGGCCATACTGTTGTTTCCCAGTGGTTATTCCTGGCTCTGAACTCAGGAATAAATCCTGGAAGTGCTCTGGGACCATAAAGGATGCTGAGATTTTAGACAAAGTAGACTTCATGGAAAGTGAGATCTCACTGTAAAATCTCTACAGTCCAGTTTCTCACTATTCATATCCAAAGACTCTACTTATATTATGAGATCTATATATATGACAAATGTAGCATACGCATTTTTACAATTAGGTGGGGGAAATGTCTGTTTGAGTACATTTATGTATTATTCACCTTATGTTATTAATATATTCAAAGATGTTTTATCAAAGACAATATTATTCATTATATGTGTTTTCTATGCTCTTTCAGGCTATGTATCTATATAGTTTTGCAGTAATATAAACTGATTTATAACTTTGGAATCTGAAATTAACTTTTATAGATTAGACAAGAGTAACTTTACCCACTTAGAAATTAAGGTCTGTACAAAACCCTGCTTCAAGAAATAAAAGAGGACATACATAAATGGAGACACATAAATGGACATACATAAATGGAGACACATACCCTGCTCATGGATTGGTAGAATTAACAACATTAAAATGGCAATATTCCCCCAAAGCAATTGTACAGAAATAATGCAATCCCTCTAAAGATAATCATGACATTATTCAAAGAAGTGGATCATACACTCCTGAAATTCATTTGAAACAATAAGCACTTGCAAGTAGCTAAAGCAACTCTTGGGGAAAATATGGAAGGCATCACTTTTCCCAACATTAAATTATATTTCAAAGTTATAGTAATTAAAACAGCATGATATTGGAATAAAGACAACCCTCAGATCAGTGGAATAGACTTGATTATTCAGAGAATCTTCCCGAGGCATACAATCAATTAATTTTTGATAAGGGGTCAAAAATGCAAAATGGAGCAAGGAAAACCTCTTCTAAAAGTGGTTCTGGCACAACTGGTCACCACTTGCAAAAATATGAATTCAGACCTCCATCAACACAATGCACAAAGGTCACATCCAAATGCATTAAAGATCAGCACCTCAGAGGAAATAATGCTTGAGCTACCCACAGAATGGGATAAGCTATTTACCCAATACTCATCAGTTAAGGGACTAATATCTAAGATATACAAGGTACTGACAAAACTTAACAAGGGAAAAAACATGTAACCTCATCAAAAAATGGGAGAAGAAATGAACAGACAATATCTCAAAGAAGAAATACTAATGACCAAAAGGCACATAAGAAATGCTCCACATCACTAATCATCTGGGAGATGCAAATCAAAACAACAATGAGGTACCATCTCACACCACTGAGACTAGCAAGAACAATCAGTGCTGGCAGGGATGTGGAGAGAAAGGAACTCTCATTCACTGCTGGTGGGAATGTCATCTAGTCCATCCCTCAAGGAAAATATTATAAATATTCCTAAAAAAACTGGAAACTGAGCTCCCATTTGATCCAACTATACCACTCCTAGATATACACCCTAGGAACACAAAAATCCAATACAAAATTCCCATCCTCACACCTATATTCATCACTACACTTTTTACAATAGCCAGATGCTGGAAACCACCAAGATGGCCTTCAACAGATAAATGGCTAAAGAAACTGGAGCACATATAAATAATGGAATATTATTCAGACATCAGGAGAAATGAAATCAAGAAATGTTGCTATATATGGATGCACATGGAATCTATTATGTGCAGTGAAATTAGTCAGAGGGAGGGAGAGACACAGAATAGTCTTACTCAATTATGGGTTTTAAGAAAAATTAAAGTCATTGAAATAATTCCCAGAGATGATGGCCAGAAGGACCAGCTCATGACATGAAGTTCATCACAAAGAGTGGTGAGTACAATTAGAGAAATAACTATACTGAGAACCATCATAACAATGTCAGTGAATGAGGGGTGTAGAAAGCCTGTCTTGAATACAGGCAGGGGTTGGGGGAGGGAAGAGATGGGGGCATTGGTGATGAGAAGGTTGCAACGGTGAAGGGGAGTGTTCTTGTTATGACTGAAACCCAACTACAATTATGTTTGTAATCACTGAGTTTAAATAAAGAAAAATCTTAAGGTAAACAAAACAACAACAAAAAATAACACCAAAAAACAAATTCATTAAAGATCTTGATATCAAATCCAAAACCAAAAAGTATATAGAACAACACATAGGTAAACCACTCCATGACATTGAGACTAAAGACATCTTCAATAGAGGAAACAGCACTCTCCAAACAAGTGAAAACAGAGATTAAACAGATGGGAATATATTAAGCTGAGAAGCTTCTGTACCTCAAAAGAAATTGTGTCTAGGATACAGAAGCCACCCACAGAATGCAAGAAAATATTCACCCAAAACCAATCAGGTACCCAAGATATTGACAGAACTTAACAAAGAAAAAAACATCTAACTCCAAAAAAAAATGGAGAGAATAATTGAACAGTCATTTTCTCAAAGAAGAAATACAAATTGCCAAGACACATGAAAAAATGCTCCACATCACTAATCATCAGGGCAATGCAAATCAAAACAATGAGGTACCATCTCATGCCATAGAGACTGCTGTATATCATAAAGAACAAGAACGATCAATGCTACTGGAGATGTGGAGAGAAAGAAACTCTTATTCATGCTTATTCATTCATCTAGTCCAGCCTTTCTGGAAAACAAATGGAGATTCTTCAAAAAACTGGAACTTGAGCTCCTATATTGTAGCAAGTCAGCCCCTGAAGAGGTTGACTGGTGGTAGGATGGAGGATGAGGCCTTTTTCTTCCAGCTCGGAGCACGCGTCTGCCACCCTGTCTAGCCCACTGTTCTGAGGTGAAACGGCGGGTAAACAGCTCGCAGACAGTCAGGCTCGTGGAAATATTCGCTTTATTCGGAGGACAAAACTGAAGTCCAAAGACTCAGCTTCAGTTCCAGCCAAAAAGCCCCGGCCTTCCACAGACTCTTGTTTTTATACCCCAGAGACAGGTACCACCCAATGGTGGGATCAGATACCAACCAATGGTGGAAGCAGAATCAGGTCCTACCCTAGGGTGGGGGCAGAATGCCAGGTCACACCCTAGGGTAGGGCACAATCACCAATCAGTTTAGGGTGAGTAACATAGTAATCCCCCAAAATATTTACATACACAATACTATATGATCCAGCTATACTACTCTTAAGGATATACCCTAGGAATACAAAAATGCAATAGAAAAATGCCTTCTTCACACTTATCTTTATTGAAATAGCCAGACTCTGGATATAACCAAGATGTCCTTCAAAGATGAATGGCTAAAGAAACTGTGGCACATATAAATAATAGAATATTATGCGGTCATCAGGAGAGATGAAGTCATGAAATTTTCTTATACATGGTTGTACATGCACTCTGTTATGCTAAGTGAAATAAGTCAGAGGCAGAGAGATAGACACAGAATTGTCTCACTCATCTATGGGTTCTTAATACAGAGGCCCAATTCTGACAACAGAGACTGAGCAGAACCATTGAAACCATAATTTCCTAGACTTCGGCTTAGGGAATGAGCAAAAACATAGAGCACATGATACAGAAAACAACACACCAATAATGGTAATGGTGGAATAATACCTCTAGAACCTTAAAGACTCTATCTTAAGCATTGTCCTAGGACCTGTGCAAATACCAAGATTGCTTGCTACAGTGGCCTTATTTTCTCATCCACAGCAGAGAGGAAAGATTACTGACACCACAAAAAAAAAAAAAAAAAAAAAAAAAAAAACCTGGGATATGGCAATGAGACTGTATGGAGCCAGTGGTTGTTCCATGACAATATGCTTCAAGAGTGAAGAAACCCTGAATCTCTTAGGCCATGGGAATTTCCTTCTTCCCCAATACTTATTGTGCCTACACACACACACACACACACACACACACACAAAGGTGGGGTAACACCAAACCCTGCCACTGAAGCACTTTTTTCTGGTTTTGTTTTATTTTTTGTTTGTTTTTTGATATTTTCCTTCTCTTTTTTCTTCCACTTTTTCTTTCTTTTTCACTTTTGTGGATATTATTCGGTGTGTTATTTTTTTTACTTTTTTAGTAGTTGATACCAAATTTTTTTCTCCTCTTTTCCTTAACCTTTTTATCTCCAACAGAATAGCTTAACTTGAATCATTCAGCCTCATAAATTAAGGGGGAAAAAGAATGATACCAGGACCAGTCATATGAACATGTAGTGTAAATAAAAAATGACCAGACTGGAACACCAAACAGAATAGATACCCAACCTATAACAAGCTGTAAGGTAGAGACCAGTTGCACTAGGATTCTGGGGGGTAAAGGAGGGAGATGTGGGAGACATGCTGGGAACAGAAGTAGATGGAGGACAACATTAGTGATGGGAATGCCCTTCATTCATTTTCACTATGTATTGTAAATAATTCTATGTAATGAACTCCAGTCACAATGAAAAAATAAAATTATAAAAATAATTAAAGACATCATTGTAATAATGCTCAGTGGCAATAGAAATGAGAGCTGGAAGGACTGCTCACTATATGAAGCTCACTGCAAAGAGTGTTGAGTGCAGTTAGAGAAATAACTACACTGACATCTATGATGACAATGTTAATGAGAGAGAAGTAGAATGCTTGTCTCGAATACAGGTGGGTTGGGGGAAGTTGGAGGCATTGGTGATAAAAATGTTGCACTGCTGAATGGGGGTGTTCTTTATATGACTGAAACCCAACTACAATCATGTTTGTAATCAAGGTGCTTAAATAAAGAAAATAGTTTTTGAGGAAGATAAGTCCTTTTACAGAAAGATTAAATATAAAAGATATATGGGTCTGAAAGTTGACTAGGAATCTATTAATGGTGACCCTGGGACTCAAGATATTATGCAATAGGTAGTAAATTGAATGTAATGCAACCAAACTGAGTATTATTTCTGGAACTTTTATGGTCCCTAAGACCCACCATTAGTGTTCTCTGAGACTAGAGCCAGAAGTAAGCCCTTAGTGCAGAGTGTACCCCAAAAACAAAATAACAAAAAAAGGTATTGTATTATAGGTATCCCCAATGATAGGATTAAGGAAAAAGTAGTTAAATCAAAAGAAGAATGTAAAATATAAAAATTCAGAGATAGATATATCTACTTATTAATAATGTATCTGCAAAAATAAAAAATTCAGATTTTAGAAAAAAGGTAAAGCCAACAGGTTGTATTAATCAATTAAAATATAATCAAATTCATTGCTTTTTATACCACAAGAGCTAGAACGCAGGATACATATTTTTGAAGAATCACTTAAAAATGTTTTGCTCTAATGAAAAACTACTCACAGTATAAATAAACCCCACCTGTAGCCATTATTTATGAGTTATAAGAATAGAACTTGTAATGATATTATAACCTCAACTTTAAAATATATCTGAGGGAGATTCTTAACAAATTGTTAATTATCTTGTAGAACCAATAATTACTAGTTAATACTTATCAGCATGCTCAAACTTATTTTTAAAACTTTACATAGAAAATTATTTAATTTCAACAATTATATATTTTTCATGTTCAAATGATGTTAACAAAACCTAGGAAGATTATTATATTTCTAGTTTATTAGAATCTATAAATTTCAGGAATAGTTTAATTCTTAAAACATTCACTTTATTTATTTTTATTTTTATTTATTTAATTTTTTTGGTTTTGAGTCAACACCCGGCAGCGCTCAGGGGTTACTCCTGGATCCAGGCTCAGAAATCGCTCCTGGAGGGCTCAGGGGACCATATTGGATGCCGGGATTTGAACCAATGACCTTCTGAATGAAAAGCAAACGCCTTACCTCCATGCTATCTCTCCGGCCCCAAATCATCCACTTTAAGGAAAACTTTTTCTCTATCTTTAAAGACTTCCACCATTATTCTACCAAACATGGCAAACATTATAACAGTATATGATAATAAGAAAAATAAATCTGAAAAGAAAAATCAATAATAGTAAAAAAATTCTAGATTTACTGTAGCAATAAACTAATAACAAAATATAATTTATATCCTGCTATAAGAGATTAAGCTTTAATTTGTGCTTAAAAAGATGTTTAATAAGAGACAATAGGGTAAGAATACTCAGAGTAAACTGTCACCAAAATCGTTTTTAAATTATTGAATTTTAAATTATTAGTAATAATTTAATTTTTACTATAGGTTTAGCATATGTATGTGTTAAAGTAAAGCTTAGCAAAAATAAATAGTATAAAATACAAAACTGTTAAATTAAAAAAAATCAATTGGTAAACTCAGTCAAGACAAAAAAGTTTAATCTTTCTCACTACTAGTGAAAATATGCATGGCAGTCATAGTTCAAAGCATTGTGTACGTCACCAATAGAGTGGTTTAGTTTCTGAGTATATGAATCCTTGATTAATGATCAAAATATTTGCCTAGAAAACTCCAGATGAATTAAAGTTGTAGCTCAGTTTACAGTTTAAGTAGCTAGTTCTGTCTTGCCCTGATGCACAAGTATGTGTCTTTTTTCCATTCATTTTATCACTCATTCTGTCCCTTTGCTGTTTTTCTAGCAAAGACCAACCATCTTCATTTCTGTCCTTTCTTGTTTCATTCTGAGCTGGTGTTTCATTATGTGGATGATGTTTCTTAGCTGGAACCTGGTAATCTTTTATTTTATTTTATTTTTTATTAAATATATTTTTATTTAAGTAACATAATCATATTTGGGATACAGTCATAACCAGAACACCCCCCTTCACCAGTGCAACATTACCCCTCCCTCCTTCCCATCTCCTGCCTGTTATCGAGACAGGCATTCTACTACAGTAATTTGTTTTTAAGTTCAGTAAGTTGTATTTTTTTCTCCTTAAAGAATAAGAGTAAAAAAATATAGTAAAGGTGTGATAGTGGCAATCGCCAATGTTTGCATAGGTCCAGAAAAATGGAGAAAATGGAAAAAAAAAATCCTTGACTTGATTACCTGGAACCTGGCAATCTTTATCCAATTACTGCTATATAATTTATTACCAGAGGACTGCAGATTACTTCTGAAATCCCTCGCCCAGTGATTTTTTTTTATCCTTTGACTTTTATTAGTTCACAAGCATTTGGATTAGAAATGTTGCTTCCTGGGGCCGGCGAGGTGGCGCTAGAGGTAAGGTGTCTGCCTTGCAAGTGCTAACAGAGGAAGGACCATGGTTCGAACCCCCGGTGTTCCATATGGTTCCCTCTGAGCGCTTAGCCAGGAGTAACCCCTGAACATCGAACGGGTGTGGCCCGAAAAAACAAAAACAAAAACAAACAAACAAAAAGTTTGTTTCTCTAATACATCAAATAGAAGTTGCCACCCATCCAGGTAAGAGAGTAGGATCCAAAGGGAAATTTTCTTTACTTTTCTTTTGGGCCACACCTGGCAGGACTCAGGGGTTACTTTCTGGCTCTGGGCTCAGAAATCGCTCCTGGCAGGCACAGGGGGATCCTTTGGGATGCCGGGATTTGAATTCATCCTGCATGGGCAGCGTATAAGGCTAATGCCCTACCGCTGTGCTATCTCTCTGGTCCCCAAAGGGAAATTTTTTTCTCAAATCTTTCTTCTAATTGGTTTTCTTGCCTTTCAACTACCCTTTTGATGATCTATTTTGACTGACTAACTCCAAAACAAACAAAAATATTAACCTGAAATATTAACACCTGTGCTACTTAAACACTATTTAATATAGACAAGATCTGAACACAGCTGAACAACCAGTGAGAAAAGTTATCATGGAAAATACAAACATGATGGAAATGCTATTCAGCTACAACTAACCATGCAATCTTGCACTTTGCTACAATTTGAGGAGAATAAAGGAAATCTTGGAAAATAAAGTGAGTTAATAGATTTTACATCTTTTCAAGAGTTTAAAGGACAAAAGCAGAATTTATTCTTTCAATTACAAGTGGAAGAAGGTAAAAGATGTGTTCAATAGAACTGCTGTATTTGGATGATGAGAAGAAATATAGGAATAATGGTGGAATGGTACTGGGGATCTGGTTTTGGCTGTGATGTAGCAGTATTGGTAATTTAAAACAATACTTCTATACAACTGTAGAATAAATTATCCATTGCATAATATATATTATTCATAAAACAATAAAATCCAATTTTCAAAAAGATAAGCCATTAGTGACAAATAAAATATGCAATAGAGATGTTTATCCTAATCTAAATAATATTCTGTATCATTCTAGTTCTAGAAGTCATTCATTGCTTTACATATTTGTAATTTAATAAAGCATATTATTATTTCAAAATATATATATGAGACCAAACAAAAAAGAGAATACATTTCAATGAAAATGAAAATATATTTTTATTTCTGGGTTGCTTTAATCATTCAATGTGTATTGTTGCTACACTTAATTTTCATTTTTGGGCAAAATAGTTCTAAAGAAATTCAAGCTAAGCACTATGTTAACAGGCAAATAATCTCAAAATTAGCAATAATTTAAATTGACTCCATTATCAAAAATTTTTGTTAGCACATCAGGGAAATTTATATGTTGTATTATACTGAATTTTTTTTAATGTAAACTTCATTCAGATAGTATATACTAAATTAGAAAACATGAGGTCGGCTCGATGGTGCAGCAGTAGGGCATTTTGCTTGCATGCAGCAGATAAGTATGGACCTCAATTCAGTCAATTCCTAAGTCCCCTATGGTCCCCCAAGCCAGAAGATATTTCTGAGCTCACAGCCAGAATTAACCTGAGTGTCACTGAGTGTGGCCCAAAAATAAAAAAAAAGTTATATATAAATATAAAGTCATACAGATATTCAAAATATATATGCATGTCTTTAAATAAAAATGTATGTAGTTACAATAAATATTATTTTGACAAAGTGTTTTAACATAAATTTCCAGACATGGCAACCAATTGATCAATATATGAATATTATATTGCCCAAAAATTCTGGAATTTTTATCAAGAGTTCTGGTTAATAATCTAAATATGATTTGTGTTCAAGAAATAGTAAAGAAGATAAAATACTCACTCATTTTGCATGTGGCCTATCTGGCAGATCTCTGGTAATATGAAAGTATCCTCAAATACTGCCAGGAATATTGACTGATAGAATCAGGAGTAAAACCTAATCACTATTGAATGTGGCACAAAAATAAAAGGTAACAAAACAAACAAAAACAAAAACAACAGACAATAATGGAATAAAAAAAGTAAAAAAAGAATAAAAAATGAATAAACAAAAAAACCAAAACCATCTGCTATGGAAAAAAAGAAAACAACTGACCAGGCAACTTTTTTTTAAAAAAAGGTTTGTGGGCCCGGAGATGATAGCACAGCGGCGTTTGCCGTTGCAAGCAGCCGATCCAGGACCAAAGGTGGTTGGTTCGAATCCTGGTGTCCCATATGGTACCGCTGTGGCCTGCCAGGAGCTATTTCTGAGCACACAGCCAGGAGTAACCCCTGAGCACCGCCAGGTGTGGCCCAAAAACCAAAAAAAATAAAAAAAAAAAAGTATTGTGTTTCTCTTTATTTTGGTTTTTGCATAAGCAAAAAACAAAATTTATTATGGCTATATATGTTTATATGACATTCAAATATATTCATATATTTACATTTTTATATTTTAGACTTTGTATAAAGATGTTTATGTTATTTATATGTAATATTTCTACACATATGTGTTTACACAGTACAATATAATTCAATGTGATATTTAATAAGAGAGAGGAAAAACACTTCTATATATTAATTTTTTGTTCTCCTTAGTATATTTAATTACATTGAAAGAAATTTAAATGAAATGTTACTTGAACAAAAATGTTACAGTACAAATATAATTGGTAAAGGGTCATAAATAAGTGAATTAAGGTCAAAAGTAGAAAACCAGCAACATTAAATTTAAAGCAATGTGTATTAAACTTAGAAACCAAACAGGAAGCAAAGTCAAAGGAAAACTAAACTTTCATTTTTTGAGCATATAAAATGAAGACAACAAAAAAAGTGGTAATAAATCAAAATAACCAAAAATGTCAAATGGCATAGGTGATGAGAAAATATTCCTATTTTGATAATGAGGACTAAATATCTATAGTATACCAGGAGAGAAATGTTACATTATGGTGTGTAGGCATTTGCATTGCATATGGTTTACCCAGGTTTCAAAGTCAATAAAAAGTTTGTTACCTTCAGTATTGCTGAAAGTATTTTCTTGAGCTGAGGACTAGGAATAAACCCTCAGTACTACCAGTTATTTTCCCCCTCCCCACAAAAAAAGGAAGAAAAAATAAAAGAATATGACATATTGTCATATATATTAATTTAGCTTCTTTTTCTCTTTCTTTGTTTCTTTCTTTCTTTCTTTTCTTCGTTTCTTCTTTCTTTCTTTCTTTCTTTCTTTCTTTCTTTCTTCGTTTCTTTCTTTCTTTCTCTTTCTTTCTTTCTTTTTCTTTCCTCTTCTTTCTTTCTTTCTTTCTTTCTTCCTTCCTTCTTTTTACCTTTCTTCCTTTCCTTCCTTCCTTCCTTCCTTCCTTTCTTTCTTCCTCCTTCCTTCCTTCCTTCCTTCCTTCCTTTCTTTCTTTCTTCTTTCTTTCTTTTTCCTTCTTCTTTCTTTCTTTCTTTCTTTCTTTCTTTCTTTCTTTCTTTCTTTCTTTTCTTTCTTTTCTTTCTTTCTTTCCTTTCTTTCTTCCTTCTTCCTTCCTTCCTTCTTTCCTTCCTTCCTTCCTTCCTTCCTTCCTTCCTTCCTTTCCTTCTCTTTCTTTCTTCTTTTCTTTCTTTCTTTCTTTCTTTCTTCTTTCTTTCTTTCTTTCTTTCTTTCTTTCTTTCTTTCTTCTTTCTTCTTCTTCTTCTTCTTCCTTCCTTCCTCCTTCCTTCCTTTCTTTCCTTTCTTTCTTTCTTTCTTTCTTTCTTTCTTCTTCCTTCCTTCCTTTCCTTTCTTTCTTCTTTCTTTCTTACTTTCTTTCTTTCTTTCTTCCTTCTTCCTTTCTTTCTTTCTTTCTTTCTTTTCTTTCTTTCTTTCTTTCTTTCTTTCTTTCTTTCTTCTTCCTTTCTTCCTTCCTTCCTTCCTTCCTTCCTTCCTTCCTTTCTTTCTTTCTTTCTTTCTTTCTCTTCTTTCTTTCTTTCATTCTTTCAATCTTTCTTTCTTTCCTTCCCTTTCCTTCCTTCCTTCCTTCCTTTCCTTCCTTCTTCCTTCTTTCTTTTCTTTCTTCTTTCTTCCTTCCTTCCTTCCTTTCTTTTCTTTCTTTCTTCTCTTACTTTCTTCTCTTTCTTTCTTCCTTCCTTTCTTTCTTTCTTTCTTTCTTTCTTCCTTCCTTTCTTCCTTCTTCCTTCCTTCCTCCTTCTTCCTTCCTTCTTTTCCTTTCTTTCTTTCTTTTTCTTTCTTTTCTTTCTTTCTTTCTTTTTCTTTCTTTTTCTTTTTCTTTCTTTTCTTTCTTTCTTCTTTCTTTCTTTCTTTTCTTTCTTTCTTTCTTTTCTTTCTTTCTTCTCTTTCTTCCTTCCTTCCTTCCTTCCTTCCTTCCTTCCTTCTTCCTTCCTTCTTCCCTTCCTTCCTTCCTTCCTTCTTCCTTCCTTCCTTCCTTCCTTCCTTTTCCTTCTTCTTTCTTTCTTTTCTTTCTTTCTTCTTCTTTCTTTCTTTCTTTCTTTCTTTCTTTCTTTCTTTCTTTCTTTCATTCTTTCATTCTTTCTTTCTTTCTTTCTTTCTCTTTTTTTCTTTCTTTCTTTTTCTTCTTTCTTTCTCTCTCTCTTTATTTTTTCTTCCTTTTTATTTTTATCTTTTTGATTTTGGAGCCACACCCAGTGATGCTAAGGGGTCACTCCTAGCTCTGCGCTCAGAAATAGTTCCTGACTTCTGGAGTCAAATGGGACTTCAGTGATTGAACCAAGGTCCACCCTGGGTCAGTTGCATGCAAGGAAAACACCCTACTGCTGCCATCACTCAGTCCCCTATTTTAGCTTCTTATGATAGGTATGCAAAAAAAAATACATATGATATATCTTGTAGTATCATGTCAGTTGATTATGATTTCTGTAATATTTCAGAGGAATAACCAAAGGACTAAGATGTCATTCTTTTTAAAATATTTTCATTAAATATAAAATAATTGAACAGGGTTTACAAAATTAGGTGATGAATAGTTTGTAATATTAAGCAATACTCATCATTCTCAATATTACCACATTTTGCTGCCATACCATAATTTTTGTTCTTTACTTTACTTTTAGATTATAACTTTTTTTTATTATTTTAAGTGTAGTGTCTAGGATATACTTCTTAAAATTTAAGGAAGGTCATAATACTTGTGATTGTAATTATATGCTATTTCCCATCTCATTTTAAAGCTGTGACCTTCAAGCTATATATAACATATTTGGTTCCATGTTAATTTCCATGTCAGTTATTTCATTTCCAATTTTACCTCACCTCTGCTCCTCCCTGAGCTTAACAGATAATTTTTTGTTGAATGAAACAGACTAGTTAACTTCTAAAAAAATTAGAATAAAAGACTACACTATTTTCATAAACCCAAGGAACTCATTTATATACATTATATTAAAAATTAGACCTCAAAATTTGAATTTACATTTTATTATATGTTTTTATATTTCTGTAATAAAAGTTGCAAAGGGAAATTGATTGGTATTCTAATACACGTGAATGTTATATATATGTTTTTAAAGTAAACACAGATATATATATATATAATACATTTACAATAAAATGTCAGTGACTTATAATCAAAAGTCATAAAATGGTTGGTTTAAGCAAAATAAACATATTATCTCACAATTCTATATGTGTAAAATTAAAACTAAATGAGTTTGCAAGGTTGACTTCTTTTAAGTTTCTCTAGTTATGGATATTTTTCTATAAATCGTTACATGATATTCTCTTTGCAAGTGGCCATGTTCTAGTGTACTCTCCTTAGAAGGAAACTAGTTATATTATGGTCTTCTTTAACCTCCTTTTAATTCAATTATTTATTTAAATATAATAATAAATTGAGAAATTATAATTTCAGACTATACTGTAAATATTCTTACCTTTCTAATACTTTAATAACCAATGCATCTTCAAATTCACTATAATAAGACAATGTATATGTCCCTAGATCTTTAACTACCTAGGTCTGTTCTTAGAAATGCTGGTGATAAATTGACAAACAAGGAATAGAAATATGACTGTGGTGGCAGATTAATATCAATAGTCATATTAAAATATATAAATTGCTAATATATATAATTTTGAAATAAAAAGTTATCCTTTTAATATAGAGAATAGACTTCTACATGTGAAAACAATAATTCTCTGGGATATTTTGTTTTGGGATATTCTAATAACAGTATTCAAAGAAAAAATTTAATTTTCACAATGTTCATCAAGGCAAGAGTTGTAATCAGCATGCTTGATTCAGAAGGAAGACAGTAGTGTGAAAAACTATAAAAGTTTAGAAAAAGTCCTGAAAACTGACATAAGCCTTTAAGATAGTAGGCAATATTGTTCAACAAAGTTTCAAAACCTGGCATTATACAGTGACTGACGTGGAAAATATTTATTTTTTTCCATATAGATGTTTCTGGATATTTTCCAGAAGGAACTTTTGGACTTTGGAAGCACAATACTGCACCCCAGAAATAAATTAATATAACCCTTTTAATATCTTTAAACCTACTGTCTTAACTGACATCAAAGCCAAACTTTATGAAATGCTAAAAGAATCTTCTAGATTGACTAGTACGTGAAAACCAAATAAGTTACATTGATTTATCACATATTAAATTTACCTTAAGATATTCTATATTGATTATTTAGTTTAAATATGTATTTGACCTAGGTTTAATGAGCATTTAGAAGAAATTTCTTAGTGCTTACAACATTAGATCTTTGTTCTAAGAAGAAACTAGAAAGAAATTCTGATCCTACTGGTCTCATGGCTAATTTGGTTTATCAGTAGCAAACTACATTCTAGAAATATTTACAGAGTAAACACTTATATCATAAAAATACACATATTCAGAATTGACCCTATTTATTCAGTACATAAACCTACAGAGAAAACAAAATATAGTTCAGAATGTCTTTGTGACAGATGTCATATTTTATATTGTAAAATAGCAATACAGTGTGATATTTTGTATGCATATTTTAATTGGTAAATGAACTTATTATTAATATACCTTAATAAGAAGGGTAAAATAGTCACTTGTAAAAGGAAAAATCTAATATCTTTATTGTGCTCATGAGAACTGTGTCAGTTTTTCTCCTGCTCATAATATTTTTTCATCCCATAATTAGCCTGACAATTTTATGCTATCAATATGATTTTATGTGGGTGGGAAATGGGGGCCACAGTAATCAATGCTCGTATCTTGCTACTAGGTCTTATCACTTATATCAGTCCTAGTTGTATTCAAAATGACATGTAGTCCAATAATTGAAGTCCAGTTGATGAAATTGAAGGCAAATACTCTACATATTGAACTAGTCTGTTTTTTATGCACTTTATTTTATTTACTTTTGTATTTTTGAGCCACACCCTAAAGTGTTTAAGATTTCATTTTTACCTCTGAATATAGGGATTATCCCTGGTGGTTTTCAAGTATCACATGGGTACTGTGTTTCCAGCCTATGTCAGCATCTTGTAGGGAAAAAATTCTGCTATCAATCTAATCTCCCTTTTTATCTGAAGAGAAGTGCAATAATTTTATGTCTTCATAAGCAATATACTCACCAGATTTAATCTTTAATAATCTTTAAGAATAATCTTTAAGAAATTTATAATAATAATAATAATCTAAAAAATTTCAAAAAGTTAAACTGTTATGGTTAAGATTAGGGTTCGGGTTAGGATTAGGGTTAGGTTTTAGGATTAGTGTTAGGGTTAAGGTTAGGCTTAGGGTTTAGGGATACGTTTTATGGTTAATGTTACTATTTTTGTTAAGTAATTTAAGAAAATTTGTAAGTATTGTAAATATAAAATTCTTCTCCTGGTATAAAATATACTGCTGAGAAATAACCATTCTTATTATGAATGTGCTTTGGGAACCCTGTCTTTACAAAATGGTATATATCATTTCATAAGTTGGACAGAAAAATATAAATGCTTACACTTTAGAACATGTCCTAGAACTAACTGATGTTCAATAATAGCAACTGCTAGAATTTGTCGCAGGTTAGGCACTTGGATATTGCAGGTTAATGGTGAGAGACATAGTGTTAATAAGTATGTCATACATTTTTAATTAAATTTAAAAGAGTATGTGCAGGATGTAGGGTATTCACCTTGCACATGTCTAACCCATGTCAGATTCCTGAAACCCTATATAGTCCCCTGATCTAGACTGATACCCAGGTATAAAGCCAGTAGGAAGGCCTGGTAAAAGCAGGGTGTAACCCAAAAACAATGTGAGAAAGGGAAACAGCAACACAAAGACAGACAGGCACTGTGTGTGTGTGTGTGTGTGTGTGTGAGAGAGAGAGAGAGAGACAGACAGACAGACAGACAGACAGACAGACAGACAGACAGACAGACAGAGAGACAGACAGAGAGACAGAGAGAGATAAAGACAGAGACAGAAAGAAGAAAGAAAGAAAAGGAAAGAAAGAAAGAAAGGAAGAAAGAAAAGGAAAGAAAGAAAGAAAGAAAGAAAGAAGAAGAAAGAAAGAAGAAAGAAAGAAGAAAGAAAGAAAGAAAGAAAGAAAGAAAGAAAGAAAGAAAGAAAGAAAGAAAGAAAGAAAGAAAGAAAGAAAGAAAGAAAGAAAGAAAGAAAGAAAGAAAGAAAGAAAGAAAGAAAGAAAGAAAGAAAGAAAGAAAGAAAGGAAAGAAAGAGAAGAAAGAAAGAAAGGAAAGAAAGAAAGAAAGAAGAAGAAAGAAAGAAAGAAAGAAAGAAAGAAGAAAGAAAGAAAGAAAAGAAAGAAAGAAAGAAAGAAAGAAAGAAAGAAAGAAAGAAAGAAAGAAAGAAAGGAAGGAAGGAAGGAAGGAAGGAAGGAAGGCAGGAAGGAAGGAAGGCAGGAAGCAAGGAAGGCAGGACGCAAGGAAGGAAGACAGAAAGGCAGGAAGAGAGAGGAAAGAAAGAGAGACAGAAGAGAGAGAGAGAGAGAAAGAGAGGGGAGAGAGACTTCTTAGAGTCTGATGCCAGGACTTATTATTGATGGCATGCCTATCATAGTGGAGTTATGATCTATGTAAGGATACATTTCCATTTGAAAGTGATATTGAATCCATTAATTGATAGAAATAGTCAAAAGCAGAGAAAATCTATTGTATTATGAAATAACACATTTTACACTCTTTCTTGCAGATTGAAAAATAAACAAGGAGATGAAGCTGAAAAGTGGTAAAGTGGTCAGTATGAAACTATCATCAACAGTACTGTAAACAACTGTGAACAAGTACGTACACACACACACACACACACACACACACACACACACACACAGCCCTACCAGAAGAAGATCTTAGGTGATTGGGAAATAGGGTTGATTGGTATTGGTGAAGGGAAGTGGACACTGCTCAGAGGTTCAAGCAGAAGCATTGCATGCATAAAACACAATCACGAATAACTGTCTAATCTCACAATGGCTAAATAAAAAAACATAAAGAAATTGCCAGATTACATGGTCACTTTTTTAAAGTGAAGAATACATTTTTAGATTTTACCTGTTGCTTTATAACCTATTGCTGTATTAATTTATCTTATGAAGTATAATCCACAAAACTTAAAAAATATTAGGTGCAGTTCACATATGCATCACCAAATATAATGATGGTAATGACAATCTATTATAACTACATTTCACTCCATGTAGGCAATCTATGAAGAACTGCAAAAAGATAAAGTATTTTTATTATATTTTACTTCTTCCTACTCAAACTGAAGAGATAATTGGGCAATGCTTGTTTTCACATGTACATATCTCTTCAGAGGAAAATAATGACTTGCCTTCAATAATGTTAAATCAAGGAGTAAAACACATGTATTACTGGAAAAAAGTTAAGTTCTCCAATAAAAGATGATATTTTCCATATAGAGGGATGCTTATGTATTAATGTGCAGTTTCTATGTATATATTATTTAAATTATATATGTATGAATGTATCGGTACCTATTATATATTATTATGTGTATATTATTTTCTATTTAAAACAAATGAGGTTAAAGGAAGCATTGTAATTTTATATATCAACAATAATTTTGGACACATGCAAGACAAATGCTATACCCATTGTGCTGACTTTCTTATTTTTCTCTCTCTGTATTACTAATGTTTGTATAATAGGCAAATACTACCTATAATAGCATAGATGTTGGCAAGCATATACACTTCAGTAGATACTAGTTAATTTACAAATACCTTTCTAAAATATTCAATATCAGAGATAATAGGCATTTAGGAAGTACTAATATTGAGCCCTAAAAATGAAATCAATTTTCAAGGAGTATCTCAAGTCTTCCTAAGCACCACAAAGAGAGCTTGTTTATTTCTTACTTACAAAAGCATATATTTTCCAAAGAATATTGGAATGAAACTCTATAGTATTGTATGTTATATTCTCAAATAGCAGTTGGCTACTTAACCATAGACTAGCATAACAGTCTATTAAAGAGTAAATATTTGAATACATTTAAATGTCCTATGTATTAAAAAACTATAGATTTTTGGTTTGGGGGCCATACCCAACAGTGCTCAGGGATTATTCCTGGTTCTGCACTCAGAAATCATTGCTGGCAGGCTCTCAGGACCATATGGAATGCTGGGAATCAAATCCAAGTCAGTTCTGGCTCAGCTGCGTGCAAGGCAAATGCCCTAGCACTATGCTACCACTTTGGCCATTTAATAGTAAGTAGTGTGTGTGTCTTAGTTATCCAAGTATCTAGGGTTTAGTAATGAAAGAATTAAATTTTGTTGTTGTTTTTATTATGGCAAGACACTTGAGAAAATGTTTTTCTCATTCTATGTATCTAACATTTTTAGAAATTTGTACTTCTGTTCTCTTGAGGAATGGAGAGTTTTCTATTCATGGGGAAAGTTAGGGATATACTGAGATGGAAGTAGAGCTGTGAGGTTAAACTGGCAACTTTATATTCTTTATGCCAGTGGGTATGTCAGTATGCTGATTTGAAGACTGACTCTGATCTCCATGAAAAGCTGGAAGATATACTAAATTATGGACAGGGTGAGAGTATATATGAAGCTAAGGGGATACCATGGGGTGTGTCTTGGTGCTTTTATGTTAAGTTCTAATGATGAATAATAAAAACACAGCATTCAGTGCCTGGGAACAGCATAGTTTCAAAGGCTCAGTGCCCACAGGCAAGGAAACAGTATTATTTAAAGTGCTACCTAAGTAAGGAAACTAAATTTATGATAGGTAGATGATGATCAGTTTGCAGTTTTAGAATTACATTTCAACAGTTGGCTCTAGTTTCGTTGGATAATCCATTGGAATTTTAAAATATTGCAATCACCCACTCATTTGAGAAAATTGATTTTATTCATTCTATTATACACTATACAAGTGCATGCTACTTTAATATTATGAGCCAAAGTCCACAACAGATGTTTGCTAGCTGGATTCTGTGTCCTCAGGAATATATTATATCACAATGATCATTCTCTTCTGATTAATTGATGCCTCCAGGCTTTTCAACATAGTCAATAAAACATATCCACAGTGGACATTATAGTTCAATGTGTTATCCTTTATTTGTCTCCCCAGGAAGAGAAAAAGCCTTTACTTGTGGAAATTAGCCACAAGCTAAGAAACTATTGCTTCTATGATGAGAGGATTCTAATCATGTAGTGTGGAAAATTTTGTTCAACTGCTTGCTCAAACAACAACAACAACAAACAGAGAATATAAAGAAAATTTAACCTACAAGTATTTCACAGTTAGCATATCTTACGTAAAAAATAACCAAAGAAAGATAAAATGTTGGGTGAGACAGGAAACAGAATAAAATTCAAATATACATTAAATTGTTTCCATTTAAACATAAGAATATCAGGCTCTCTAGGCAACTGAATGTTTTATTGAGAACTGGCCAGCATGGTGGCGTTGCTTTACATACTTTGAATTTTAATTCCTTCTATGTATTTATAGGATCATTATAGGTTATAAGTCAACAGTAAATAACAAATATAGAAAAACAGAAAAAAATGAATGTGTGCTTTCAGAAAAAGTATAGCTAATAAGAGTTTGCTTCTAAATTTAAATGTGTTTATTATTATTGCTATCATTGGTGTCAAGATTCATACATGTGGTGGGGGCTGGAGCAATAATACAGTAGGTAAGGCATTAACCCTATACCTGGATGACAGGATTTAATACACTGTATACCAAATATTCCCTTTAGCTTGCCTAGAGTAATTTCTGAGAGCAGAGCCAGAGTAACTCCTGAATGCAGCAGGATGTGGCCTCAATTTTTAATTTTAAAAAGAGATTCACACATAGAATCCTTATTAGTATTATACTTTTCATTATATCAAATCTCAAAATGATCATACAATTAATATATCTTTATTACATAGAATAATAAATTAAGGTACAAAGACTAAATTATATTAAATGTATATATTATTAAATAATATTTTATACTTAGAAAAATAACTTGTTCTGATAAAATTTAATTCTAATTTGATAAATTGAAATGAGTCATTGAATTTTGATTTTAGGTAGTTTTACATTTTAGTCAAAATCTTACATTCAATAATATTACTCATTTTCTCTGACATAAAAAAAGGTTTTCATAACCTAACAATTTTTATTGTTTTTGGTTTTGGGGGACACATCCAGCAGCCCTCAAAGGTAACTCCTCCTCTGTGTTCAGAAGTTACTTGTGGCAGACTCAGAAAACCATGTGGATTGTGGGAGATAAAATTTGGGTCAACAACATGCAAGGCAAACACCCTACCAGCTGTTTTCTCTCTCCAGTTCCCAAATATTTCTTTAGAGAAGACTTTTATTTGTTAGAATATTATGCTATTCTTTGTTTGAATCATATGGATTTCTTAATAGAATATATCTGAAAAGCAGAATAAAAACTATATAAATTTACTTTAGTTTTCTTTGTCAATAATCATAAAGGAATCTTGTTTTAAAATGTATGTGTTCTTTGACAGAATTGTCATTGAGATGGGACTTAATTTTAACAATCAAGTAACATTCAATATTAATTTTACATTAAATATGAATTTGTCATTATTAGTTTATTATTAATATTCATATAAATGTGAAAAAATATGAGAGAGACCATTAATAAATGGTGTTTTCAGTTTTGCTTTTGTTTGTGTTTTTGGGCCACACCCAGTGATGCTCAGGGATTACTACTAGCTATGGGCTCAGAAGTCGCTCCTGGCTTGAGGACCATATGGGAAGCGGGGGGTGGGGTGGGGGAGTGGGGGGTTGAACTTCAGTCCTTCCTAGGTCAGTTGCCTGCAAGGCAAATGCTCTACTGCTGCTCCACCACTCTGGCCCCTAAATGGTGTTATTATAAATGAAGCATCAGTGTTAAAAACTGAAAGATAATTAAAAAATCCATAAACTTTACTATTTTTTTTGGTATTTTATATCTACCTCAATGATCCTAATCTCTAAGCATTCAGAAATTCAGTCAAATTGTATAAATGCATCAAAATTTTAAAAGTACATTTTTATAAAACTTTTTCTTATTCTCAACTTAAATAAAAATATTACAACGCACATTAAGAAATTAGTCAATTTATAGGTGATATATACATAAAAAATTCCAAAATGTTCTATGAATAGCTAGCTATAATGCTGCTCTTAGCAAGATTATTTTATACAAATATATAACACTAAAATATTTCTATAAAATATGCAATAAAACATTCAAATGCAACATATAATATTCCAAGAGCATTGATAAACATCAAATGCATTATTGAGAAAAATAAATTTAAATCTAAGTAAATGTGGATAAAATATCTTGTTCAATTAATGTCTTGTTTTTGTTTTGTTTTGGTTTTGTTGTTGGGCCACATCTAGTGATGCTCAGGGGTTAATCCTGGCTATGCTCTCAGAAATCTCTCCTGGCTAGGGGGACTAATGGGACACCAGGGATTCGACCACAGTTTGTCCTAGGAAAGTGCATGCATGAAAAAATGTCTATCCAATTAATATCCATGCATAGAATGTAAAAATATTTTAATAATATTTGCATTCACAATAAATTAAATTTGTTCTTCAATCTTTGTGTAAGATTAAGGTTGTTAAGGACCATCTCATTAACAAATCACTTTATGAACTTAATGTAAAAACGACATGTAACAATGAGAAGTGCTTCTACAATTAATTTTAATTTTTGTTGATAAATGGATTAATAGAAAAAGTGGCATATAACAAAATAAAAGTCATCGTTTGTGGTGCATAAATATAAGCAATAATTAAAAGAGAAAAAATGTAGAAAACAATGAGAAAGTGATTGACCTTTTTTAAATAAGGGTGAGGGGAAAATAATAGAAAGGATAGTGTAGTGTAGAAACTATATGTAATGAATGCAATTTCTTTCCAGAGGTCAAGGGAAAAATGCTAATTTAAACTAAAAAGAATTTATGTGACTATTTCTCCTCTAGTGATTTGGAAATTGAAAAAGAATAAACCATGCCAACAGTCAATGGCCATTTATATAAGACTATCTGTCAATAAGCATGGCTGAAGTTGGAAGAAATTTGGTTAGGTAGTTAATTGCAATAAGTGATACATCATTGCATTGCAAACTGTAGGATATCTTAGTTAAAGGTCATTTTGAAGGGATATTAAAAATTGTTCTATTTAAAACTAATAAGTAGAAGAATTTTGAATATTCTGAGGTAATTGGGAGACAATTTGATGATATGAGATTAAACAGTTGTCAAATAGTAGTCACTGCTGACAGATGGGCAACGGATTTTAAAACCTTATGGTTTACAAGTAGCCTAATTTGTTATCTGGTTAGAAATTTTTGAATCATTTATAGTAATTTTACTCGATCATAGTCAAAATGTAAATATACCTGATATTGGTAAACAACATTGCTTATTTATGAATAGCAGGGGAGAATCTAGCTACATGAAATCTTATTAGCAGACAACCAGCTCAAACTTATAATTAAGGGCATTTCAGCTAATTATTATTATTCATAAATCTATTAGTTAGCAAGACAAATCATATTCAGTTTATTACAATTTTCCTCTGCTTTCAGGTAGAAAATCAGATTGATTATAAAGCCCAATATGTATGCAGCCAATAATAAAAATCTGAATATTCCTGTTTTAAATTTTAAATTTATACTCAAAGTCATCAATTATTTTTACTCCATATATGATCTAGGAAATGCAGTTGACATCAATAAATGGCAAATTATTAAAAAGAAAAATGGAGATCAATGATTCCAGAGACCTGTTTAATGTGTAAATTTGTTTAGACATGTATAACCACTTAAATACATATGGCATAAAGTAACACTCAAAATTTTAAAAAGAATATTTTTACCTTTTATAAAATTACACCAGGATAATTATGGCATAACTATTTTGCCTTATATAATATATAAATATATATATATATTAATTTGATTTTTATCAAAACAAATTGTTAGGTCAACTTGCTCAAAATTGAAGTGGATAGAGTTGCAAATTTTATTAAAAAATAAGATGTTCAATTAATTTCAATGCCAGATAAACTGTTGTTCCTTGATATCAATAAGAAACATGTAAACATTAACAGCCATACTGTAACAAATCACTATTACATTTAATTTAGGTACTAATTCACATTTTTATTTGGTAGCCCTATATGAAAGAAAGAAAAATCTCAAATTATCCTTGATACATTTTTAAGTTAGAATGTTCATAGGAGATAATGATCATCAAAAAAACGACTATGCCAGGAAAATTGTACAAAAGATCAGGTATTGTATGGAATGCTGCTGCCCCAGATTTGATTCATGGCATCTCTTACATTGTGAGGACTAGTCAGACAGTTTTCTGAGCCCAGAGAAAGGAGTGAGCTTTGAGTAGAGTTATATGTGAACCAAACACAAAAAACAGAAACAAAATAAAAAAAGAAAAACACATAAATTTTAGTCAAGAAAACCTGCCTAAATAATATGTAAAACGCAGAGAAATATAAATGTTTTGTGTACACTAAAATAGATTATTATTTATCTTTCATATAAATTTATATAAGTTTTCTATTTAAAATAAGTGGTCAATATATTACATAATACCAATATAATTATGGAATATTTATTTTGCCTTATATAGGATTTATAGTAAAAAAGATTATTTTACCTCTAGAACCACAAAGACTGACTTCATCATAAGTCCCACCTCAGGATCTGTGCAGATACTGAGACCTCTACACACAGAGCTCTGATTGTATCACCCTGGACAGAGCAGAAGTCTTCCACACACCAAAAAAACACCACCGGGAGAATAAATGATCCTGAGCAAAGTCTAGAGCTGATCCCATGACAGTATACTCCAAGGACGGAGAAACCCCATATTTCTTAGGCCAAGTGAATTCCTTTCCGAATGACCCCAATATTTACTGTGCCAGGGCAGGAGGGGAAAAAACAAAAATACAAAAACCACAAAACCTTGGTTATTTCATATATATATATTTTTCCCTTCATTTATTATTGTTATTATTTTTTTTATATACCTATCTACTTTGGTCGATTTCTCTGTTTGGGTGTGACTACTGAAATCGTGGTCCCCAATTATACTTATTTTTTTTTCTCTTCTTTTCTCTTCTTTTGTTATGTGCTATGCCATGTTTCTTATTTCAAGACCATGCCGTGTTTTTGGTTTGTTTGTTTGGTTTTTGGTTGTTTGTTTTGTTTTGTTTTGTTTTTCGTCTGTTTTTTTTTTTGTGGGTCTTATTGATATAGCTGGAGTCCCCACTGGATAATTGACTCTTTTTTTTGGTACTGGTGGAGTGTTTCAACTGCTTTTTCTCCTTCATCTCCCAAATCTATGATGAGAGCCTCTAGAAGGATTCCATCCATTTTTGGAGTATTAGACTCTTACCCCAGTTTATTTATCTTCTCTTTTTCAGGCAAAATCATGCAACTTGAACTAGCTAGTCCTGCCTACAGTTAGAGGGGGAGATAAGGGAGGCATCAAGACCAAACAGGGGCAAGACTACTAAGTAGTGGGTTGGATACAGAGGGGACCACATATTCTAGCCGCCCTGGGGGTGAGGGAAGAGGAAATGGGAGGTAGGACAAAAACGGAGGGGTAGGGAGGACAAATTGGTGATGGGAATCCCCCCTGATTTTATGTAAATATGTACCTAAAATGTTATTGTCAACAATATGTAAGACACTATGATCAAAATAAAAATTATATATAAAAAAAAAGATTATTTTATGCTTTATCGAGTGAATAAGTGTAAAGTGAGTGGTTAATGTAATATTTTAATACATGACATAGACCATATAGTCAATAGTTCTCAGCAATCATATTAGATAAATTAAAATATTTAATATTTTAATATTTAATACTTACCTAATTTAAAAGTTTTGACATGTGTGTTTTTGCTCTGCTTTTTTTAACTAATAAGAACATTTTATTATGTGTCCTGTAATTCACTATGCAGGAGCAATGTAATCTTTTTCTCACATTAAGACAATGTTTTGTTATATAAAATATGGTCTCTTTACTGTACTGTATTAGTTATTTCAGGATTTCATCTAGACAAATAAAGAGTCAATTCCCTTTAAAATTATCTTTTTTATTCTTTCTGAAATGGGATGTGTATACATAAAATAAAAAGTATATGATGTGATTTATCTAACTCTCCAAGGAGAGGCAAAATAAGCCACAAAATCTCTAGGATATACTTGCAACACAGCTGCAATATCAGGAGCTGCACACACAGACCCACTAAAAATCGTTGCCAAGTCAATAATCTAACTTCACTGCTTTTCTACTAATATTTGCAGATCTTCCTGTTCATACAAAATTCAAGGTACACTGGTTTTATTCAGATATTTACAGGGACTCTTTAGAGCCAGGGCAAGCCATATACCCCAGAGTTTGTTCCTGTACCAATCTCAGCAGTCATGCTCACACACATGCATTGTCTCCATATAAGCTTTTTGGACTCAGCTCCAAGGATCCTTATAGTTCTGAACCTAACAATGGTTTAGGCAGCTAAGCAACACCTCAACACTTCTAATACTGACTTCCCAGTAGGAATACACTCTATTAGATGCAACTATATCATAGGAACCACATGAGCTTAACAAACAAAACAAACAACAGAATGCAAAACTAGCAATAAAGAGCTTTGTATACTGTCAACTAATGACAATTTTGACAACTTTTCTTTTAATAAAGCTAAAAGATTACCGTTTACTTGCAACAAGCAATAATAAGTAAATTATTTGTACCTGCCAAGGGGCAGGCTTAGGTGAGATTGGGAAATTGGAGACAATGATGGAAGGAATATTAAACTGATAGTGGGAACACAAAATGCCAGAATTAACTGTACTAAGAGTAACTTTATACTGTTCTGTTTTTAATAAAGAATATATTCTTTATATACACTACATATACTCAAATTTATGCAATCATTTTCAATCATACCTACCACTCTATAAAAGATTTACTTAATTTATATTTGAAATATATGTCTATACTATATTTCATATATGCTATATACTATATACACAATAGCTCATATTCTTCATATTAACAAAAGATAATATTTTAAATCAGATATTAAAATTCCTTTTTATTTATGTACCCATTTCTATTCATTAGTCATATTTTTAATTTCATACTGCCTTTGTTCTATTCAGTGGCTGCATAGACATATATAATCCCATTGTATTGGTTAATGTTAAAACAGGTCAAATGTAATTTGACTTTCTGTGTTGTCAATGAAATTTAAAGAGATGGATACAGTCTAGCATGATATTCAGACTACCATTCCCTGGATTAATGAATACTGACAGCCCACCACAGGACCATTACAGTATTTAATGGAGTTGATATATGGTGGAAAAATTAAATACCATGTGCAAAGAACTACAGTATTCTAAAGTGACTTTAATGAATATAGCACATTTCATATGGTATCCTTTCAATATAAATACATGAATACATCAAAGATAAGACCTCATTCGTGAATTTATTCAAAACAAAATCACAAATGGTAAATGGTAAAATGTAAACATTTTCTAAGAAATGTTAATACATTCAAGTATATTCAGATTTTTATTAATAGCAGCAAATTTATCTATTTCATTACACAGATAATTTCAAATAACAAAATTGTCTATTTATTTTTCTAATTCCCATTTGTTTCTAAATAAATTTATCTCAATTACATTTTATAACTTAGTCTTAATAAAATAAAAACATAAAATACTTATTACCAAGCATGCATATATAATATGTAGCTTTATATGTAAACTGCACATATTTAATACATATTTAATACATATGAAGTTTGAAAAATACTCAGTGTGAAAATAATATCAATGAACATGTTATCACTATTCTTTTTTTGTTTTGTTTTGTTTTGTTTTGGGGCCACACCCATTTAATGCTCAGGGGTTATTCCTGGCTAAGTGCTCAGAAATTGCCCCTGGCTTTTGGACCATATGGACCATATGGGACGCCGAGGGATCGAACTGCGGTCCTTCCTTGGCTAGCTAGTGCTTACAAGGCACTTACCTCTAGCGCTACCTCACCAGCCCCTATCATCACTATTCTTCTATTCTCTTTTTATTTTTTCATATTTTATTTTGAAAACTAAACATATATTTATTAGGTATTAATAATAATCATTGCATTTATTATGTTAACTATAATAAAAATTTAAATGTAAAAATTTGGAATGTTTATAACTTCTAGTAGAAGTAACTTACTTTATTTAAGAAATATTGTTCACTTTCAACATATATGTACTCTATTTCTTTGCTAATATGTTCTTTAACTTAATTTGGCAATAGTTCTTACTCTAAATTCAAATGTCCCATAGTCATTCAAATTTTCCAATTTAACCGAATTACTCAAAAACTAACATAGTCAAGTAAAATAAAATCTATAGATTATGTAGGGTTTATATAATTTTATATATGTGATTATTTCCCATTAGTACAAATTTTTTAAAAATATTACTATTTATACTTAATCAAGCATTCAGAATTAAATATTCTCATTATAAAATTATATGAAAATTTCTGATTCAGGCTAATATTTATATATATAAATTAATGACATATTATAAATAGAAAAAGTTCTTAATATAATGTGTGGTATCTTGTTAACCTACAAATAACATTGAAATAATTAAGCCTCACAAACACATATATATGTGTGTGTATATATATACACACAGGTATAATTTATTTTTAGATAAAATGCCCATAGTTTAAATAATAATACAAATCAGTTTTCTGAAATTGAAAATTTTTTCTAGAGAGAAATTTTGTATTCATTACCAGTATTGTCTTTCATTTCAACTATCAAACTCCTTGTTAGAATTCATCTCCTATACACCTGAGTGTATTATGAAGAATAAAATGAGAACTTTACCATATGAACTTTGTACATAATTATAACGTTTTAGTAATATTTTATTTGTTGGAAAGACAATGATTTCCATGATTATTGTTAGCTTTTTATATATAATAGTTTCATTCTATCGTTTAATTAAACATAAACTGATTTGCAAACAATACTTATCATATATACCTTTAACATTAGCTATTTATGATATTCCTATTTTCTGTGACTTAGGATTTCAGTCTATTTTGCAATTTTTAACTACAAAAGAATAAGAGAATATTTTATCAATGCCATTCATCAGCATGGAGTAAAGAGTTAAAATGAGTAGCTGTTAAATGTAAATTTTAAAAAATTTGGCCACATTAGCCCTACTCTCCTTTCTTTCCTATACTTTTTTCTTATTTCATATTATTGATTTTATTTCTTGTTGCTGCTGTGTTTTTGCCATTGCTGTTTTTTGTTTGTTTTGTTTTCAACAGAACTAAAGAACTTGAATCATCTTGTTCTGCCTAAATTGAGGGTGGAAAAATAGTGGTTGATACCAAAAGCAAACAGTCACTTAAAATTTGAGTGGAAATAAAAAATGGTCAGACCTAAACACCAAACTCAAGTCAATGACAACAGAATCAAGATACCCTATATACAACAAGCTATACACAAAGGGGACCTGTTATACTAGCAGTCCGGGAAGCAAAGTGTGTGTGTGGGAGGGTGTTTGGGATGCATGCTGGGAACAGGGGGTGGAGGGAGGATAATATGGTGGTAGAAATGGCCCTGATTTACTGTCACTATGTACATTAAATATAATGTAAAAGAATTGTAATTCATATTAGTCACAATAAAATTATTAAAAAGTGAAACAATTCAACCTATCAATACTTTTATTATTTATACAATACCTGTATGAAACTATATGATTATTGTTCCAAGCGTTCTTCTAGATTCACCAAGACAATTCTCACTTGCCTACGAGTCTCTCCTATATGAGAAGAATTTACATTCAGCTTGAGGTTAGCAGTAGATGATAGCAGGTACCTTACTGACCACCTTCTAACCACATCGGCTTTGTGCCATCCTTTGCAATTTTCCTGTACAGGCACAAGTCAGTGACTGAAAAAAATTTTTTTCCGAGGTTATTATCCTCATCTCATGTAAACTTTTGGTACTGGGTAATTCAGAACTCATTATGGTGTCATGGAGTACTTAATTCTCTATGGCTTCAAGTTCTACCTGCTAATCTGTTTCTGCTCCCACTTTCTTTTAATGAGTCTTAGAACTGAAAAATCTATAATAATGTTTTTGATAATTGAAGTTTCTTTCAGGGTCTGTTTCCAGAGAGACAGAACAGACAAACCTAATTTTCATTTGTTTGTTCACGACCACAGCTAGCAGTGTTCAGGGTTTAGTCTTCTAGGATCTGTGCTCAGGAATCATTCAGGAGATCATATATGATGTTGAGTGAACCTGGGTTGACATCCTGTAAGGCAAGCTTTTACCTTTTGTATTATCTCTATAACCCCAACCATTTCTTTTATTTTTGATTTCATTGTATTCATTATTTATTAGTTCCTCTTCAATGTACACCTTTACAATTACTTTTCTAATTTGGATGCACAAGAAAATGCCTAGAAGCTCTTAAGTTTTGATTTTGAACTATAAAAATTCGCTATTATTTTGAATTACATTGTACTTAAATTATTGTTGCAAATGTCAAAGAGGTTATTTTATATGCAAAATCTTAACTTCTTTCAATGTAAATATTAATTGCAATAAATGGTAATTAGAAAAAAGAAACAATTAGTAGTATCATAATAATAAAGCTCAGTCATTTTGTCTATTTATTTTAATATCAAACTTTATTGAGTCATCTAAAGTATGTTATGATTTTCAAAATATTTAGCTTGATATTTTTAAATAAGTCTAAGGATTTTTGCATGATATTCTTATAGTGTTCTAATATTTCTATTTATCAGACTTATCAAATTGCATAGTAATTTAAAATGATGTATTATTTGCATTGGATCAGACAATGTAAGTATATCAACATGATTTCAACACCTTGTTTCTGTTAACCTTGAATACAAATTTAGGATTATATCTTTAAACTATGTTATTTTCTTAATTTTTATGTGTTTGCTTCAATTTATTAATTTATTATGATGCTTAGAAAATGAGTTTATTGGGGCCGGGTAGGTGGCGCTGGAGGCAAGGTGTCTGCCTTGCAAGCGCTAGCCAAGGAAGGACCGCGGTTCGATCCCCCGGCGTCCCATATGGTCCCCCCAAGCCAGGGGCGATTTCTGAGCACATAGCCAGGAGTAACCCCTGAGCGTCAAACGGGTGTGGCCCAAAAACCAAAAAAAAAAAAAAAAGAAAGAAAATGAGTTTAGTCACTCTCACTTCCTCATATTTGAATAATTTGTAGAATAGTTTTAATTTTTTTCCTTTAGTAGGACTGATTGGACTCATTTAGTATTCACAGGAGTAAGGGTATCAGTCCCTGTAAAACTGAATCAACTATATTCATTTATTTTTCGTTTTTGTTTTTTGCTTTTCTGACTCACCTGGCAGGACTCAGGGGTTAATCCTGGCTCTTCAACAAAAATTACTTCTGGCAGACTAAGGGATCATATGGGATGCTGGGAATAAAACCCAAGTTGGCGGGTTGCAAAGAAAATGCCCTACCCATTGTACTAACATTTCAGCCCCTAATCCAACCATATTGGATGGTTCAATGCTCTGGCCCAATATTTCCAAGTTGTTTATAATCAGAGTCTCAAAAATTTATGCTTTCCAAGGTCTTAGCCCAAACTCTGTCCATTGTTAATTTATTAAATAATTGATAGTTAAATAATTTAGTTCTACAAGAGAAACAAAAATAAGTCTATGTAAGGGTTTTGAATATAGTAGCACCTATCCTCACCTCCAGTATCTCTGCTGAGAAGTGACCACGTGTCTCACAGATCATTTCCCGGTTTAATGAAGATTTGGGAGGAAAATAAATTAATATGCTTGCAACTCTCTAAGTCTATGATTAAAGAGCCTTACTCTTCCTCTATTTTATTTTTGCCATTTAATAATAATGATGAAGACTATGTTGATGATGATGATCTGTATATCCAAGTAATTTATTAATCTGTTATTTTTTAACATTGCTTTTTGTATGAAGGTTGGGAATAAAGCAGTTTTACATTTTTCATAGTTGCTCAATATTTACATTAGATTTTCCAACTTTTAATAGTAAGAAAATTTTGATATTGAATACATAGGGTATTTTAACAGCAAAGTAATATAAGGCAAGAGCTACAATATATCTGTTGGGTGACTACCGTGCATGCAGATGATATGACTTCAATCTCTGACACTAGATATGGTCCGCCAAGTAGCCCAGAAGTGAATCGCAAGCACAGAGCCAAGATTATCATGCATTGTTGATATAATTTTTTTAATTTATTTAAACACCTTAATTACATACATGATTGTGTTTGGGTTTCAGTCATGTAAAGAACACCACCCATCACCAGTGCAACATTCCCATCACCAATGTCCCAAGTCTCCCTTCTCCCCACCCGACTCCCGCCTGTACTCTAGACAGGCTTTCCATTTTCTTCATACATTCTCGTTATTAGGACAGTTCAAAATGTAGTTATTTCCCTAACTAAACTCATCACTCTTTGTGGTGAGCTTCCTGAGGTGAGCTGGAACTTCCAGCTCTTTTCTCTTATGTGTCTGAAAATTATTATTACAAGGGTGTCTTTCATTTTCCTTAAAACCCATAGATGAGTGAGACTAATCTGCGTTTTTCTCTCTCTCTCTGACTTATTTCACTCAGAATAATAGATTCCGTGTACATCCATGTATAGGAAAATTTCATGACTTCATCTCTCCTGACAGCTGCATAATATTCCATTGTGTATATGTACCACAGTTTCTTTAGCCATTCGTCTGTTGAAGGGCATCTTGCTTGTTTCCAGAGTCTTGCTATGGTAAATTATGCTGCAATGAATATAAGTGTAAGGAAGGGGTTTTTGTATTGTATTTTTGTGTTCTTAGGGTATATTCCTAGGAGTGGTTTAGCTGGATCGTATGGGAGCTCGATTTCCAGTTTTTGGAGGAATCTCCATATCGCTTTCCATAAAGGTTGAACTAGACGGCATTCCCACCAGCAGTGGATAAGAGTTCCTTTCTCTCCACATCCCCGCCAACACTGTTTATTCTCATTCTTTGTGATGTGTGCCATTCTCTGGGGTGTGGGGTGGTATCTCATCGTTGTTTTGATTTGCATCTCCCTGATGATTAGTGATGTGGAACATTTTTTCATGTGTCTTTTGGCTATGTGTATTTCTTCTTTGTCAAAGTGTCTGTTCATTTCTTCTCCCCATTTTTTGATGGGGTTAGAAGTTTTTTTCTTGTAAAGTTCTGTCAGTGCCTTGTATATTTTGGAGATTAGCCCCTTATCTGATGGGTATTGGGTGAATAGTTTCTCCCACTCAGTGGGTGGCTCTTGTATCCTGGGCACTATTTCCTTTGAGGTGCAGAAGCTTCTCAGCTTAATATATTCCCATCTGTTAATCTCTGCTTTCGCTTGCTTGGAGAGTGCAGTTTCCTCCTTGAAGATGCCTGTAATGTCCTGGAGTGTTTTGCCTATGTGCTGTTCTATATATCTTATGGTTTTGGGGCTGATATCGAGGTCTTTAATCCATTTGGATTTTACTTTCGTACATGATGTTAGCTGGGGGTCTAAGTTCAATTTTTTGCAAGTGGCTATCCAATTGTGCCACACCACATGTTGAAGAGGCTTTCCCTGCTCCATTTAGGATTTCCTGCCCCTTTATCAAAAATTAGGTGTTTGTATGTCTGGGGAACATTTTCTGAGTATTCAAGCCTATTCCACTGATCTGATGGCCTGTCCTTATTCCAATACCATGCTGTTTTGATAACTATTGCTTTGTTGTACAGTTAAAAGTTGGGGAAAGTAATTTCTCCCATATTCTTTTTCCCAATGATTGCTTTAGCTATTCGAGGGTGTTTATTGTTCCAAATGAATTTCAAAAGTGTCTGATCCACTTCTTTGAAGAATGTCATGGGTATCTTTAGAGGGATGGCATTAAATCTGTATAATGCCTTGGGGAGTATTGCCATTTTGATTATGTTAATCCTGCCAATCCATGAGCAGGGTATGCGTTTCAATTTCCGTGTGTCCTCTTATTTCTTGGAGCAGAGTTTTATAGTTTTCCTTGTATAGGTCCTTCACATATTTACTCAAGTTGATTCCAAGATATTTGAGTTTGTGTGGCACTATTGTGAATAGGGTTGTTTTCTTAATGTCCATTTCATCCTTATAACTATTGGTGTATAGAAAGGCCATTGATTTGTGTGTTAATTTTGTAGCCTGCCACCTTGATATATGAGTCTATTGTTTCTAGAAGCTTTTTGATAGAGTCTTTAGGGTTTTCTAAGTAGAGTATCATGTCATCTGCAAACAGTGAGAGCTTGACTTCTTCCTTTCCTATCTGGATTCCCTTGATATCCTTTTCTTGCCTAATCGCTATAGCAAGTACTTCCAGTGCTATGTTGAATAGGAGTGGTGAGAGAGGACAGCCTTGTCTTGTGCCAGAATTTAGAGGGAAGGCTTTCAGTTTTTCTCCATTGAGGATAATATTTGCCACTGGCTTGTGGTAGATGGCCTTCACTATATTGAGAAAGGTTCCCTCCATTCCCATCTTGCTGAGAGTTTTGATCAAGAATGGGTGTTGGACCTTATCAAATGCTTTCTATGCATCTATTGATATGATCATGTGGTTTTTATTTTTCTTGTTATTGATGTTGTGTATTATGTTGATAGATTTATGGATGTTAAACCAGCCTTGCATTCCTGGGATGAAACCTACTTGATCGTAGTGAATGATCTTTTTAACGAGGCATTGAATCCTATTTGCCAGTATTTTGTTGAGGATCTTTGCATCTGTATTCATCAGTGATATTGGTCTCTAATTTTCTTTTTTGGTAGCATCTCTGTCTGGTTTAGGTATCAAGGTGATGTTGGCTTCATAAAAGCTATTTGGAAGTGTTTCTGTTTGTTCAATTTCATGAAAGAGTCTTGCCAAGATTGGCAGTAGTTCCTCTTGGAAAGTTTGATAGAATTCATTAGTGAATCCATCTGGACCTGGGCTTTTGTTTTTCGGCAGACATTTGATTACTGTTTTAATTTCATCAATGGTGGTGGGGGTGTTTAGATATGCTACATCCTCTTCCTTCAACCGTGGAAGATTATAAGAGTCCAAGAATTTATCCATTTCTTCCAGGTTCTCATTTTTAGTGGCGTAGAGTTTTTCAAAGTAGTTTCTGATTACCCTTTGAATCTCTGTCATATCAGTAGTGATCTCTCCTTTTTCATTCCTGATACGAGTTATCAAGTTTCTCTCTCTCTCTTTCTTTGTTAGGTTTGCCAGTGGTCTATCAATCTTGTTTAGTTTTTCAAAGAACCAACTTCTGCTTTCGTTGATCTTTCGGATTGTTTTTTGAGTTTCCACTTCGTTGATTTCTGCTCTCAGCTTTGTTATTTCCTTCTGTCTTCCTATTCTTGGGTCCTTTTGTTGAGCATTTTCTAGTTCTAGTAGCTGTGTCATTAAGCTACTCAGGTAAGCTCCTTCTTTCTTCCTGATGTGTGCTTGCAAAGCTATAAATTTTCCTCTCAGTACTGCTTTTGCTGTTTCCCATAAGTTCTGATAATTTGTGTCTTTATTGTCATTTGTTTCCAGGAACCTTTTGATTTCCTCCTTGATTTCATCTCGGACCCACTGATTATTGAGCATGAGGCTGTTTAACTTCCAGGTGTTAAAGTGTTTCTTCTGAGTCCCTTTGGAGTTCACAAATAATTTCAGAGCCTTGTGGTCAGCGAAGGTAGTCTGCAAAATTTCTATCCTCTTGATCTTATGGAGGTATGTTTTATATGCCAGCATGTAGTCTATCCTGGAGAATGTCCCATGTACATTGGAGAAGAATGTGTATCCAGGTTTCTGGGGATGGAGTGTCCTATATATATCCACTAGGCCTCTTTCTTCCATTTCTCTCCTCAGGTCTAGTATATTCTTGTTGGGTTTCAGTCTGGTTGACCTATCCAGTGTTGACAAAGCCGTGTTAAGGTCCCCCACAATTATTGTGTTGTTGTTGATATTATTTTTCAGATTTGTCAACAGTTGTATTAAATATTTTTCTGGCCCCTCATTCGGTGCATATATGTTTAGGAGAGTGAATTCTTCCTGCTCTACGTACCCCTTGATTAATATAAATGTCCGTCTTTGTCCCTTACAACCTTCCTGAGTATAAAGTTTGCATTATCTGATATTAGTATGGCCACTCCAGCTTTTTTATGGGTGTTGTTTGCTTGGATAATTTTTCTCCAGCCTTTTATTTTGAGTCTATGTTTGTTCTGACTATTCATGTGCGTTTCTTGTAGGCAGCAGAAGGTTGGATTGAGTTTTTTGATCCATTTAGCCACTCTGTGTCTCTTAACTGGTGCATTTAGTCCATTGATGTTGAGAGAAAGAATTGTCCTGGGATTTAACGCCATCTTTATTTCAAAATTTGGTGTGTCTTTTGGGTAGTCTTGTCTTAGATTAGGTCTTTCAGTTTTTCTCTTAAGACTGGTTTTGTGTCTGTGAAGTATCTGAGCGGTTTTTTGTCTGTGAAACATGTATTCTTCCCTCAAACCGGAAAGTTAGTTTTGCTGGGTATAGTATTCTGGGTGAGCATTCATTTCATTCAGTCTTGTCACAATATCCAACCACTGCTTTCTGGCATTGAGTGTTTCTGGTGACAGGTCTGCTGTAAATCTCAGGGAAGCTTGCTTGAACGTGATTTCCCCTTTTGATCTTGCTATTTTCAGAATTCTGTCTCTATCTGTGGGATTTGTCATTCTGACTAGGATTTGTCTTGGGTTGGTTTTTCTGGGGTCTCTTTTGGTTGGTACTCTTCGGGCATGCAGGATTTGATCACATATATTCTTTAGCTCTGGAAGTTTCTCTTTATTGATGTTCTTGACCGTTGATTCTTCCTGGAAATTTTCTTCCTGGGTCTCTGGGACTCCAATGATTCTTAAGTTGTTTCTTTTGATCTTATCATAGACTTCTATTTTCATCTGTTCCCATTCTTTGACTAATTTTCCATTGTCTGCTCATTTGCTTTAAGTTTTTTGTCCAATCTCTCCTGATGTATGGAATTGTTATGTATCTCATCTTCCACAGCACCAAGTCTATTCTCAGCTTCTGATACCCTGTCCCAGAGCTTATCCATTTTGTCATTCACTTCGTTTACTGACTTTTTCAGTCCTGTTAGTTGACAGGTTATTTCAGTTTGGAGTTTTGTGATTTCTGTCTTCATATTTTCTTGGTTCTTATTAGTGTTCTGTTCAACTCGATCCATGGTTTCTTGGAGTCCATTGAGCATCTTCCATATTGCTAGTCTAATGTCCTTATCTGAGAGGTTGATTAGTTGGTTGGTCATTATCTGGTCCTCAGAATTGTCATCTTCATTCTCTATGTCTGATGCTTGCCTGCATTGGTTCCCCATTGTCACACTTATATTGTGGGTTTTTCTACGTGTTGTGGTGGTATTCATTGTCTATATGATGCAGGCAGCACACTCCTCTGGCTCCTCCCTTTCTGGATGGGCTGACTTGCCTCTAAGGGAGGGGAGTCCTCGGTGGATGAAGCCTCACACTGGGTCAAATCTTAGGCCCGAGCATGCAATATAGAAGACAGTCCGGAGAGAAATGTTTGCTTCTGTGATATAGCGCTGTTCTTAGTGTCATTTTTCCTTCTTGTTGCAATGGAGTTCTGTAGTGTTAAATAATTAAGGATGGGGCTGGATGGCGATGGATGGAGGCCTTTGTGCTTAGGCCCCAGCCACGTGGCTTCATCCACCATGCAGCTGGCGAGTTCCAGGCCCAGGTGAAATCACTTACTCACACGCAGGCTTCAGGAAGAATCATCTTTATTTAGGCCCTAGCCACCACATGTGTGTGGCCTACTCATAACCTTTTAAGCATACAGCCATTCTAGACTTGCCCTGCATCTTACCCTCTTTCAGCCATCTCCCTCAGAGAGCCCAGCAGGGCCAAAATGCAAAAGCCCCCTAATCCCTTGGCTTCCGGGTTATCTACCTATTCCAAGACCCCTCCCAGGAATGGGCCGGGCTTTGCAGGTAAGGTCACACCTATTATCCAGTTCCCAAGACCCCTCCCTGAAATGGGTGGGTCTCAGATAAGTACCCTACATTTCCTCCTTTTTTGAAATATAAAAAGAGCCTTTTGTAATTTTGACTCCACCTTTAGCCAAAGGTGGGTTAATATTTTTATGCATCAACGTAATAAAGTGAAAATTAATATACCAGCCCTTTTTAAAAACATATTTTTGCAAAATATACTTTACACCTGTAACCTAAAATTCTATTAATGCTTTTTTACCAAGCATTATTTCGGAACTTTTATGTTCCTATACTTTTAAACTATATTGGGGGAACTTTATTGTTCCTATACCTTTCCTATACACAAGTACTTCAGCATACATGCATAACATACATTTTAAAAACAGGCTAAGTACATTAAAATACACAGTAAAACATTTTGCAATTGAAAATATTAACTATGAAAGACAACAAAACACATTTAAATTATAAAGAAAATGACTAAGACAAAGATGCAAGTGGTTAGAAATTAGATGTTTAAATGGGCTAATTTGTATTACCTCCCTTTATTTTTATTTTTTAACCACTAACTAAAACTTATCCCATCACCAACTATGAGTAAAATATAAGACTACCCGCTTAGATCCTATACTTAAAATGATTAATTTGTCCCACGTGGCTTCTGTAATCTCACCACGTGGCTTCTGTAAACTTGCTGGTTTGTCCCATGCTGATCTCACCACGTGGATTCCTTTTAGTTTTAGGCCCCACAGACGGTTCTGCTGACCATGAGGTTGCAGGTTTCCAGACTTGCCGCGGAGCAAAGCTGAGCTGAGGCGTTTCTGCTTCTGGGCTGATAGCTTTTCGCCGCTTTTTCCCTCCGGGCAGCACTTAGCAAGCCAGTTTTCGGCCACAGCTTTTTTGCAGAGGGCTTTTGGATGTTTAAAGTTCAAAGTTATTTAAACTAAAAGTTCAGTCCGAAATTTCCAAAGTTGAAATCCAAATTCAAGCCGCAGGTCATTTTCAGAAAATCAGTCCACTTTAAATACAGTCTTTTTTCTCCTCCGTTTCCAATTTAGACTTTTAATCAGTTTTTTAAGAGGCCGAGGTTTTTGTTTCTTGTAACAAAGTCTTAGTTTTGGGCCTGGGCCTGGGCTGGAGGTGATGCAAGCTTCCACCTCTCTTCTTTCAGTTGCCCTTCTTCCCCTGGTAGGGGTTGTGGCCATATTTGAACATGGCTTTATGTGGTCAAACCCTTTGGGCTGACTCCATCTGAAAAGAGCCAAAATGAAACAGAAGAGCAGAAATCTCACCATATTTGCTGTTTTCTTGGGTCCAGGATTCAGGTCAAAGTTCGGAGCGCCATTTGTAGTGTTAAATAATTAAGAATGGGGCTGGATGGCGATGGATGGAGGCCTTTGTGCTTAGGCCCCAGCCATGTGGCTTCATCCCCCATGCAGCCGGCGAGTTCCAGGCCCAGGTGAAACGCGAAATCACTCACTCACATGCAGGCTTCAGAAAGCATTAACTTTATTTAGGCCCTAGCCACCACGTGTGTGTGGCCTATCTCATAACCTTTTAAGCACAAGCTGTTCTTGGCCCTGCATCTAAGCTCCTTTCAGCCATCTTCCCTTTGGACTCCATGCTGGTCCAAGACCAAAACACAGAGGCCCCAAAGCCAGCGAGCTCTGCAGGACCAAAAGGGCAAAGACCCTTAATCCCCTGGCTTCCGGGTTTATCTACCTATTCCAAGACCCCTCCCAGGAATGGGCCGGGTTTTGCAGGTAAAGTCACACCTATTATCCGGTTCCCAAGACCCCTCCCACAAATGGGTGGGTCTCAGATAAGTACCCTACAGAGTTCTTTCCTTAGAAAGAGTGCAAAGCCGCGTAGCGAAGCAGAGTGGCCGTGCTCTGCTGGAGCCTCTTTTTGCCCCACTCGCAAGAGTTTCACACAAGAGGACAGTAGACAAACATAGACAGATCACACTCACAGTTTTTCACAGTTGGGCCCCACTGGGCCGGTGTACTTTCGCGGATTTTCCCCACCTGGTGTCACACACAGGGAGCCAGCTTTTGCAAAGCTTTGCCGGTTTTCATGCTCTGTAGTCCCTCCCTGAAAATGGCGTCTGGGCGAGCGAGGTTTCTGGAGCCTCTTTTTGCACCACTCGCAAGAGTTTCACGCAAGAGGACAGTAGACAGACATAGACAGATCACACTCACAGTTTTTCACAGTTGGGCCCCACTGGGCCGGTGTACTTTTGCGGATTTTCCCCGCCTGGTGTCACACACAGGGAGCCGGCTTTTGCAAAGCTTTGCCGGTTTTCACGCTCTGTAGTCCCTCCCTGAAAATGGCGTCTGGGCGAGCGAGGTTTCTGGAGCCTCTTTTTGCCCCACTCGCAAGAGTTTCACGCAAGAGGACAGTAGACAGACATAGACAGATCACACTCACAGTTTTTCACATTTGGGCCCCACTGGGCCGGTGTACTTTGTCGGATTTTCCCTGCCTGGTGTCACACACAGGGAGCCGGCTTTTGCAAAGCTTTGCCGGTTTTCATGCTCTGTAGTCCCTCCCTCGCATTGTTGATATAATTAAGGAAAATAGTCAATGTAACTTTAAGGGGTGATGATGTCCCCATAACAGCAATTGAAATAGGATATGCACAGTGTGAATGAGAATTGCCCTTAGTAGAAAATAATTTTGAATGTATAGGATAAAGAGACAATCTCACCTGTAATGAGATATATTCCCCTATAACTGACAACTGGCATTTACTAGGGGCCAAGGGAAAAGAAGGGTGTAGAGCCTTCTGTCACGTTGGGGCCAGAGGCTCAGAACTCTTGTATATGGACCTAAGTAAAACATCAGTAAGATAGTAAGATGTTGGGCTTCTCTCTCTCTCTCTCTCTCTCTCTCTCTCTCTCTCTCTCTCTCTCTCTCTCTCTCTCACTCTCTCTCTCTCTATATATATGTATATATATATCTTTCTCTCTCTCTCGCTCTCTCGCTCTCTCTCTTTCTCACTCTCTCACTCTCTCTCTCACTCGCTCACTCTCTTTCTCTTACTTAAATCGTCTAGAAAACTTTAGGATGTGTCCATAAATAAATGCAACAATTTTCCCCCCTTTTCTCTGGTCATTTCTCTGACACTCTCCTGGACATTTGGGTATATAAAATTATAATTTAGTAGGATTCTGTTTATGCTAAATACAACACATCTAATGTATGTTTAAGAAAATACATTTATTTGGAGGGCCAGAGAGGTGGCACAAGTGGTATGGTGTTTTTGCCTTGCATGTGTTGACCTAGGATGGACCACGGTTCAATCCCCCGACATCCCTTATGGTCCCATAAACCAGGAACAATTTCTTAGTGCATAGCCAGAAGTAACCTTTGAGCATCACCGGGTGTACCCCACAGAAAATAAAATTCATTTATTTTGAATATAATGATTACTGATACAGAAATATAAAAGTATTCAAATGAATTTAATTTCTGAAGCTAGAGAGATAGTACAGAAAGTGAAATATTTGCCCTGTATGCAGTTAGTCTAGTTTGTCCTTAGTTTCACAGATGATGTCCTAAACTCACAAGGAATAATCCCTATCAGCAGACAAAGAGCAAGCTCTGAGCACCACCAAGTGTCACCAAATTCCAAAACCAACCAATCTAACTCAGAACAGCATTGTGCTTGTAAATTTGGGATTAATTTTTGCTGTAGCATAATAGAATACAATAGCATTGCTATTACTACTTCGTTATTTAATTCTACTGCATCACAGCCAACTCAAGAGTATCAATGGCCCTCTACCATTATTCCTATCTTGCACCCCTCAAACACATTCTGGCATATTCAGTTTCTGGGTACATTGTCAGTATAAGAGGGTATGACCTCATTAGACATTATCTGTTACGCCCTTCTTTTGTTTCTTAGTACTCTACAAATGAGTAATATCTAGTATTTGTCTTATCCGTCTTACTTCACTTGGCATAGCACCCTATATCTGCACTCAAGTTGAAGCCAAATGCAAGACTTCTACTCTCATTTCTGCTTTAATTTGAATTTGAATGATTTGCCAAGAGAATGAAAAAATTTCTGCATACAAGATAGGTTCCAATTTATTTAGTGAAGAACAAGTTTTATGCAAAAAATATACTTTTGCTCTGGCAAGTCAATCTGTACTTGACTGATTTTTTATAGGACATTGACTCAAAAATATACATTTCTAATGGATTTGTTTTAACTAAAAAGTAAGGAAATAACAAAACAATTGTAGATATTTTTAGATTTTTATATTGTTAAGAAAGTGTGTGATTATTTATTATCACAGTATAACAATTTTATCATAATTCATTTCTTTAAATGGCAATATTAAACAATTTAATAAAGATAAAACATATAATTTTTATTCTAAAATTTAAGTTATAGGATAAATGTTGCTTATCTACCTTAGCAAATTTTATGCTCTTTGTAAACATTTATAATTAATGTGCATTTATGTCATCATTAAAAAGAAAAAATTGTAATTTAACTGGTAAATTAATCTTTTCAGAAATTGTCTCACTACATAGTTTATTACTGGATGGTATTTTTAAATGAAGACAATTTAGGAATTAGTTCTAAGAAAAATTGTATGATTTAAGTAGAATTGCTCCCTCCTTTCATCTTTCTTTTTTTTTATCTTTATTTAAACACCGTGATTACAAACATGATTATAGTTGTATGATTACAGTCATGTAAAGAGCACCCCCCTTCACCGGTGCAACATTCCCACCACCAATTTCCCAGATCTCCCTCCTCCCTACCCCCCTACACCTGTACTCGAGACAGGCTTTCTACTTCCCTCATTCATTCATATTTTATGATAGTTTTCAGTGTAGTCATCTCTGCAACTGCACTCATCACTCTATGTGATGAGCTGCATGTCCTGAGCTGCACCTACCAGCCCTCATCTCTCTTGTCTCTGAGATACTGTTAAAAATGTCCTTCATTTTTCTTAAAGCCCATAGATGAGTGAAACCATTCTGCGTCTTTCTCTCTCCCTCTGACTTACTTCACTCAGCATAATAGATTCCATGTACATCCATGTATTGGAAAATTTCATGACTTCATCTCTCCTGATGGCTGCATAGTATTCCATTGTGTATATGTACCACAGTTTCTTCAGCCACTCATCTGTTGAAGGGCATCTTGGTTGTTTCCAGAGTCTGGCTATTGTAAATAGCGCTGCAATGAATATAGGAGTAAGGAAGGGATTTTTGTATTGTATTTTTGTGCTTCTTGGGTATATTCCTAGGAGTGGTATAGCTGGATCGTATGGGAACTCAATTTCCAGTTTGTGAAGGAATCTCCATATCGCTTTCCATAAAGGTTGTACTAGACGGCATTCCCACCAGCAGTGAAAAAGAGTTCCTTTCTCTCCACATCCCCGCCAGCACTGCTTGTTTTCCTTTTTTGTGATGTGTGCCAATCTCAGTGGCGTGAGGTGGTACCTCATAGTAGTTTTGATTTGCATCTCCCTGACGATTAGTGATGTTGAGAATCTTTTCATGTGCCTTTTGGCCATTTGCCTTTCTTCTTTTTCAAAGTGTCTGTTCATTTCTTCTCCCCATTTTTTGATGGGGTTAGATGTTTTTTTCTTGTATAGTTCTGTCAGTACCTTGTAAATTTTGGATATTAGCCCTTTATCTGATGTGTATTGGGTGAATAATTTCTCCCACTCAGTGGGTGGCCTTTGTATTCTGGGCACTATTTCCTTTGAGATGCAGAAGCTTTTCAGCTTAATATAGTCCCATCTGTTTATCTCTGCTTCCACTTGCTTGGAAAGTGTCGTCTCCTCCTTAAAGATGCCTTTAGTCTCAATGTCCTGGAGTGTTTCACCTACATGTTGTTCTATATACCTTATTCTTTTTCCCTTCCTTTTTGACTTTCTGACTTCTTCCTTCCTCCTATTTCCTACCATCTATTTTTTCAGTTTTCTTTCAAATTTTCTCTATGTTAAAAAGTGAAATAACTGAGTGTAACTAGTTATTATACATCTTTATACACCATAATATAATTTTCACATTACTTTTTTTATTTCTTTATAATGAACAACACCGTTTACCAATGTCCCAGGTTTACCTTCCACACCTTTCTGAATAAGATATTTTTTTCTTTCTTCTTTCTCCCTTCACTGCCCTCTACTCCTCTTCCTTCTTCTCCTCTTCTTCCATCTTCCACTTCCTCTTTTTCATTTTCTCTTTTTTATTTTCTTCTTCTCTCTATTCTCTTTTTCTTTTTAGCACTGTTGTTTGTATTGTAGTTATTGAAGGGGTGTATTGTTTATCACTATCACCTTTTAGCACCCATTTCTTGGCCAGAGTTATCATTTCCAAGGATAATTGCCATTGTAGTTCTTTTTCTGTATTTGTTTGTTTGTTTGTTTGTTTTTGGGCCATACTCAATGATGCTCAGGGGTTACTCCTGGCTATATGCTCAGAAATCGCTCCTGGATTAGGGGACCATATGGGCCCCCTGGGGATCAAACAGCAGTCCATTCTAGGCTAGCGAGCAAGGCACATGCCTTACCACTTTGCGCCACTGCTCAGCCCCCCTACCTCCATCTTTTCTGTATTATGCAGAGAAAAATGAGTCAGAGGATGATGTAGAAAAAAGGAAGTAAAATAAAGGCACTCATTTGTGGGACCAAAATAAAAAGATAATATGGTTATAATATCCAGAAACAATACAGGCAATGGCCAGGAACCAGGCCAGGGTAAGAAACTTGAAAAAAATAATGGGGAGTTTAGTTTTTATTTCCTTTTCAAGGAAGCTATCACTATAGTTTGAAGAATGCTGAAATAATAAAAACTTCAATGAACAATATCTAGCTGTACAGTGGAAACTGAATAGAGATTTATTTTTGAAGAATAGTCCTAATATTGTGTGGAAAGATTAGGAACTTCATATATTCTTTATTGTATTTATTTCTGACATAATATTAAGGATACTTAATTAAAGATAATCATGAATTTTTATATTGTCTATATTAGAATAATTGATGATATATTCTAATCATCATTTTTGGTATTTTATCTCTAGTTTGACAACTTGTGCTTGCTTAGAATGAATGTTGTATGAAAAATTTTTATAAAGGTTTCATGTTTTTCTTTAATTACATTATAAAGACTTTATATATGTTGATTCTTAACATAATACCAACACAGAATTTTCACTGCAATGAAAGAGTTCAGTAAGATAATAAGTATATATATGTATATTTGTATATACATATATGTGTCTTTGCTTATTAGACAGTAAATTAAGGACGTGTATTTTCTTTTACAGCACCAATTTACTTCAAAGTGAAAATATAGTCTAGTTAGTCAAATACCTCAGTGAATAAACAAGTTTCCACAACAATGGTTATATATGGATAGCTACTGCAGATTTAACGACTCTCTGTCACTCAGACAATTTGTTGTTTATAGCTCTGTCTCTTTGTCTTCTAAAACTACTTTGTTTTGAGACACTCCTTCACACTTAACTACACAGGAACATAAGTTTGTGCTTTACTGATATTGACAGTTCTATCATATTGATTCAAATTGTGCTGCAACACATACTTGAACTATTTCTTATAACCAGCTGTTGTACTACAGTTTTTTTACAATTCTTCACACAGAGCTTTCTTTGGAATCTTTTAACTATCAATATTTTTCACATGCATAGCTTTTCAGGATAAAGTAAATAAAATAAATCATATTCTGAATTTCAACTATTAAATTTCTATATTTTTTAAAACTTTAAATAGTATACTATTTTAGCAATTAGTTGCTTCTTGATAAATGTGATCTTAAATTAAAGTTTCACAACTCCTGTTAATACCAATATTGAAGGACAGAAAATATTTTCTATGAATCTTCACTACCACGCCCATCATAATGTTGAAAATTATCAAACATTTACTAATAGATATTATTAACCAATTGATTTCAAAAATGGCATATATACAAAATATTACTAAATATGTAGTTAATTTATAAATGGTTTATTATTTTAACAGTATTTAAAACTGTTATTAAAATAAGTATTTTCCTTGTTTTATATTTCTTTAAAAATTAAGAAATTCTTATTAAATTAATAAGCACTATAATTTGTGTTTATTTCTAAAATAATATATAAATAATTTGTGTTTATTCCTAAAATAATATATAAATAATTATTTATTAAATATTGAATAAATGATAAATTAACTGAAGTTGAGATTGTATATGAAAACAATCTTTATTATACTTAGACTCTAAATATAACCAAATTAATAAAAATAATTTTCAACAATAATGTTTTAAGCACCTGGCAAGCCCTCTCATAATCTTTAAATGTGTTCATATAATGATATCACCATGGTTATTTAATGGTATGGTGCTGTTAATGTTGAGTCAAGGATATTGTCAGGATAGACTGGTTTAATTATATGAAACCATAAAGTCAATGACATGTCCTTGCTGCTGATAAAATGAATTGTCCTTTTGTTGTTGTTGTTGTTGTTATTATTTTGGTTTACTGTTTTTGGTCCATACCAAGTAATGCTCGGCGCTTACTTAATTCTGTTTTCAACTCTGGGATCCCTCCTGTTAGAGGTCCAGGGACTATATAGTGCCATTGAACCTAGGTAGGACATGTGCAGTACAAATGCCTTCCAAACTGTACTATCACTCTGGCCCTAAGAGTTCTTAGCCTTCCAAAATAATTCAGTTTTTTCTCTGCAGATTTCAGTTCAAGTCAGGTTTTTTAGGCTGGGACTTACCGGTTGCAGAGGTTTCTGAGTGATGTGGTTTAACAGGGAGGGAGTCTGCAAAGGTTTAGCCAGCAGGCTGTCTCTGCTCAAATGCCTGGAAATTATGTCTAGCCATAGTACCCTGATTTGGAAAGCAGCATGGGTCCTTTGCTCTTCTGAAGAAACTGCATATTGGCCTATTGCCTGCATTTCCTGAAATTACAGGAGCTTTGCTGCCTGATTGGAATTTGCTGAGCTGTGATCCCTCTCTTCTGGGTAGGCTTTGTAGAATAAGACAGTGGCAAGGGCGATGTCACTCTGATGGTTGGCAGGGTGAGGCCTCCAACATAATGACCTTCGAAATTGTGGGAGTTTAAGGATAGTCACAGCATCCAGCAGCATCTAGGGAAATGCCTGCTTTCCCTCCAAAACAAAAAGCACTGGCATTCTAGATATTCCCCCTTCCTCGTTTAAAACTTTCCCTTTCTCTTTTTTGTTTGCAGTTTCTTCCATGTTAACATTAACCTCCTTAGTCAATAGAACTCCATGAGTTCTCTTTCTCCAATATGTCAAATATCACAGAATTTAAAACATCTAACTTTTCTAATGAAGGTACTTCAAATGATCAGAAAAGTCCAGTGCTAAAGAGATGTAAAGAATATTAGAAATCAAGGTGTCTATTGGATTATTCCTCTGCTGGGAACTCTTCTACTGAGTTTTGTATCATGGGTAACTTTGATATTTTAAAGTTATGTCCATTATTACATCGTATCAAGACTTTGGATTATTGAATATAATATTAAGAATAACACCAGTAGTCAAAAAAATTCCAGGCTTGGATATTTATAGAAATAGTAGGTAAATATAAGCTTTATCATTTAATAAGTAAATGCTCTGAAGTTGCATAACACAACAATTAGTCTTAGTTAAAAAAAAGTTTGCAGAATAGTTAGGAGTTTTAGTAAATTCAAAAACATGACTAAAAGTGTGTAGTTAAAATTAGAATTACTATAGGGAAGGAAATATTGAAGTAGTAACATAAAAAAGCAGAATAGACACTCATAATCCAATGTCTAGCAGGCATCATCATATTTTCTGAATCACAGAAAAGAATGGAAACAAAACTTTCATAGAAAAACTATAGTTTTATAATTTGTCCAATGGTGTATTGATAAGTAAGTCTGTAATATAGAGTTTCATAAAATAGTCAAACATAAATATTTGAAGGCATAAACAAACATAATAGTCAAACATAAATATGTGCATAAATATATGCATTAATAATGTGTACATTACTTTAAAAGCTAAGACTCTGTCTCAAAACAAAATAATATTGTTTACTGCCTTTGCAATTATAATAAAATAGAGCAATGAGTTGAAATAATGTTTTGCCTTTTTTTGTGTGTGTTTTTTGGGTCACACCCGGCAGTGCTCAGGGGATAGTCCTGGCTCCATTCTCAGATATTGCTCCTGGCAGTCACGGGGGACCATATGGGACACCAGGATTCAACTGGTGACCTTCTGTATGAAAGGCAAATGCCTTACCTCTGTGCTATCTCTCCAGCCCCAAGTTGAAATAATGTAAACAATAAATATATAAGAAAAAAGTAAGTGTATTTGAAACCAGAGTCAGAAATTTTCAGAATATTAGTTAAATATATAATCTCTCTCCTTCAACTGATTTTAATAGAAATTTGATTACTTTCAATGTCTAATTTACCAAAATTATAGAGACCAATATAGAGATAAAATTAAGAAAAAAGAAATATATTAACTGTACTTTGTGACAACTTTAAAAATTTTATTATGCATTTTAATTCCAAATACAGTTTTATAATGAAGTTTTTTTATATCTTTTTATATCTTTATTTATTTATGTCACTTTGTGACAACTTTAAAAATTTTATTATGCATTTTATTCCAAATACAGTTTTATAATGAAGTTTTGGTTTTTTTTTTTTTTGTTTTTTTTTTTTGGTTTTTGGGCCACACCCGTTTGACGCTCAGGGGTTACTCCTGGCTTTGCGCTCAGAAATCGCCCCTGGCTTGGGGGAACCATATGGGACGCCGGGGGATCGAACCGCTGTCCGTTCCTTGGCTAGCGCTTGTAAGGCAGGCACCTTACCTCCAGCGCCACCGCCCGGCCCCTATAATGAAGTTTTTTATATCTTTATTTAAACATTGTGATTACAAATATGATTGTAGCTGTACAATTTCAGTCATGTAAAGAACACCCCCACCCTTTACCAGTGCAACATTCCCACCACCAATGTCCAAATCTCCCTCTTTCCCACCCCATCCCCATACTCGAGACAGGCTTTCTACTTCCCACATTCATTCGCATTGTTGGGATAGTTCTCAATGTAGTTATTTCTCTAACAGCCCTAGTCACTCTTTGTGGTGAGCTTCATGTCTTGAGCTGAACCTTCCAGTCCTCCTCTCTTTTGTCTCTGAGAATTATTGCAAAAATATCTTTCATTTTTTCTTAAAACCCATAGATGAGTGAGACCATTCTGCATCTATCTCTCTTCCTCTGACTTATTTCACTCAGCATAACAGATTCATGTCTATCCATATATTGGAAAATTTCATGACTTCATCTCTCCTGATAGCTGCATAATATTCCATTCTGTATATGTCCCACAGTTTCTTTAACCATTCATCTGTTGAAGGGGATCTTGGTTGTTTCCACAGTCTGGTCTCTTCAACAACCACTTCAAAAAATGGTTTTGGCAGAACTTTCAAAAAAGCGAACACAGACCCCCAGCTAACACCATGTATGAAGATAAAATACAAATTAATTAAAGACCTTGAAACCATAAGGTATATAGAACAAGACATAGGTAAAACACTTCATGACATTGAGACTAAAGGCATCTTTAAGAAGGAAACAGTCTAAACAAATGGAAGCAGAGATAAACAGATGGGACTATACTAAGCTGAGGCGCTTCTGCACCTCAAAGGAGATAGTGCCCAGAATAATGAAGTTTTTGTTTTAAGAAATCAGCATACTTACTTTAAGTATCTAATTCAACCAAAAATATTCAATATCTATCATCTTGCATTATAACATAAAATTAGTCATCTTTTATTTTTGTGCATTGTTGGTAGTAGGTCTCTTACAACCAAACATGCCCTTTATTTTTGAACTACATATCTTTACTCTGCCCCCATACCTGATGATAATACTAGTCTTTAAAGAAAATCCTATAAGTAATAATATGTTACTTAATTACCAAAGTTCTAATTAAAATTGAACATACAGATAGAAAAAAGTGAGTTAGTCATTAATTTTCAAATGTTTGCTATGTTTCTATATGATTATAAGGCTTGATTTTCACTGCTGATTTTTTCTTTGTATTTCTCTATAAAACAAAACATGGATTAATGTTTTTAAATTTAATAAAGTACTTTTGAGTGCCTGTACTCTATAGTTTACACACTTAAAAGTATGTTACTTAAATTGAAGTAACGTTTGACTACATTTATAATTATAAGATGTATATCATTATTAATCTATATTTAAATACATTATATTAAACTATCTACTGAAGTTCTTTTTTGATTGTTGTTGTTGTTAAATTATTGTATTTAAACACCGTGATTACAAACATGATTGCAGTTGTATGATTACAGTCATGTAAAGAACAACCCCCTTCACCAGTGCAAGATTCACACCACCAATTTCCCAGATCTCACTCCTCCCCACCCCACCCACACCTATACTCGAAACAGGCTTTCTACTTCCCTCATTCATTCACATTTTTATCATAGTTCTCAGTGTAGTTATAGCTCTAACTGCACTCATCACTCTTTGTGGTGAGCTTCATGTTATGAGCTGCACCTACCAGCCCTCATCTCTCTTGTCTCTGAGATACTGCTAAAAATGTCTTTCATTTTTTTAAAACCCATAGATGAGTGAAACTATTCTGCATCTTTCTTTCTCCCTCTGACTTATTTCACTAAGCACAATAGATTCCATTTACATCCATGTATAGGAAAAATTCATGACTTCATCTCTCCTGATGGCTGCTATTATTCCATTGTATATATGTACCACAGTTTCTTTAGCCACTCATCTGTTGAAGGGCATCTTGGTTGTTTCCAGACTATTTACTACTGAAGTTCTTAAAATAATATTTCACCATATTATCAACCACTTATACTGAACTAACACAATGATCCCTTCTATTCTGGTGATTGGTACTTTGGTTCTAATCTAACACTTCATTTTGTTTTTCTTAGTCTTTAATGTATGTGGTTTTTTTTTTCTATAGATAACATAAGAGTAAAATGAAAGTGTTCATCTTTTCCTATCTATTTTACTTAGTGTAAGGTACTTTAGGTCTATATAGGTGGTTAAAATGTGTAGGATTTTGTCATTTAATATCTGAGAAATAGTCCATTGTGTTTATAAATAACATCTCCTTTTACATGTATTTGTCAATTGGCATAACATTTATTTTTAAATTAAGATAATACTGATTTACAAGACTGTAATAATTTTTATCTACATAATCTTAGTTGACTGTCTCCAAAGCAAAAAACCCTTTATAGTATTATCTTGGCCTAATTTTTTTTTCTTTTTCTTTTCCTTATTTTACTTAGTGTAAACACCATCTGTTAAATTCACGTGCTCACAGGCAAATAAAAAAATTATTAATCTCCATGAGATAGAATTAAAAAGTTGTTCATTGTTCACATATAGTCATAAATAATTCAATACCCATTCTTTTAACAGTGCACATTTTCTGCCAACAGTATCTCCAGTTTTCTTCCACCAGAGACATTTTTCAGTAAGATAGTAAGGGTTACATTTTCCTCAAGCCTTTAACAGCCAACAATCATTTCTTCTGGATTTTTTTAAATATGTATCTCTTACCACTGTGTGGTGATATTCATTGTTCTTTTGATTTTTCACCTTATTGATACTAAATTAGAAAAACAATCCTACAGACTATTGTAACAATAGTAAAATAATTGAGAATAGGATGAATAAAATAGATTATACTCTTATGCATCAAGTATTATTAGTGACAGCTATAATAATGTAAATGTAGCTGTCAACAAAGTTAATTCCTTCATGAAATAGAAGTATTACCAATGCTGAAATAAGGAAACAATACAAAACATTTGACAGATTCATAGTAATCTATATAAAAATTCCAAGGGTATTCTTTAAGGATAGAACAAACATCATTGTAATTCATATGAGATCACACAAAATCTAAGTGGATATAGAAATACTTACAGATATATGTGAAAACATGAATGGAATGAAATATACCTGATATCAAATCACTAAACAATACTTTATTAATAAAAATAGTATGATATTAGACTCAGTATAGTTATGCTTCAATAAAATTGAATTGGAAAATGAGGAAGAATTCTCATACATACAGGTTACTATTTCAATGATGAAGGCTCCAAAAGCTTAACAATATGTAAAAAAAATTAATTTAACAAGTTATCTTGGGAAACAGGATAGACACATTCAAAAAAAATGAAATTGGATCATACCATACACAAAGATTTACTCAAAATATAGTATATCTAAAGGTTAGAGCTGAAACCATAAAAAAAAGTCAAAAACATCCCTTGATATTTAGTTCTGTAATGTACACAGGAATTCAAGTCAAAGAGCTAAGAAAAAAATAAACTAAAGTATGGGACCAAACTAATGGCAATCATTCTTCACATATAATAAATGGGAAAAAAATCCCATCTCACATGTGACTAATATAAAAAATGTGTAAGACTCACAAAACCTAGCAATACTTAAATAAACCTAAAAATGGTGATAAAAGACTACTGAAATTAGATGATCTTTGAGCATACATACAAAAATAAATACTATCACTTTGGAAATAATTCGGAGCATAGAATTAAGAAAAATAAAAATAATACTGTTTCAAGCTCTAATATTTGTAAATAACACTGCAAAAATCACAATCATTTATATTTGAAGCCAAAGCTTTGAACATATTGCTAAAAATATTTTAGAAATTAGACTTTTATAAAACATTCACAGTATTTTATATGTTTAAAATTTCTTTCTATGCATACAAATTTTACGGTGGAGTTTTTAAACATTATTTTTTAGTTTTTTTTAAAGGTAAATGTTTATTTTTATAGAATTAGAGTAACAATGCTTAAAGAAGATTTTTGTTTCTTCTGCAAAGTTTCCAAGGGCAAGTTCTTCCAACTTCAGTACATTAATCAACTTGGTGACTCATACAAGAGATAATATATTAAAAATTAAATTAAAGGAAAGAATGTTTAAAGTAGGCATTTTTTCTTATAATATAGTGATTTAAAAGGAGATCATGAGGCTCTGATGCCTTTCTCTGATATGAAATGGGTGGTGTTTTCGAATTGAAATGGGCCAATATAATGTACTTAGGATATAGTTATGCTTCTGTATTTATTACACTAATTTAATAACATGACAAAGATGGTATCTATCTATCTATCATCTATCTATCTATCTATTATCTATCTATCTATCATCTAAATCTTATTTAGCAATTTTGTATGATCATACTTTTCTGGGAGTTTTTTGTATAATATTTAATGATAATATTTTAATCAACTAAAGTACGTAGCACTTGTATTATAGTGCATGCATCATTCATAATTGACCAGTAGAAGACAAAATATAGGGCCCGGAGAGATAGCACAGCGGCGTGTGCCTTGCAAGCAGCCGATCCAGGACCAAAGGTGGTTGGTTCGAATCCCAATGTCCCATATGGTCCCCCGTGCCTGCCAGGAGCTATTTCTGAGCAGACAGTCAGGAGTAACCCCTGAGCACTGCCGGGTGTAGCCCCAAAACAAAACAAAACAAACAAACAAAAAAAAGAAGACAAAATATAAAAAAACCTTAATTTAGAAAATTCTAATTGTGACCTTTAAATCTGCTGAGTGAATAGTAGTAATGTAAGATGCAACTATAGAATTAGTGTTACTTTTGAAATTCTAAATGTATTAGAAAAATCTCTCCATAGACAAACTTTGAACATAGAGAAAGCACAACTAAGAATTTTATGTTTGCAAAAATAGCCGCTTCATCTTGAAAATCAGAATTATAAATTACTGAAAGAAAATTTGGCTTTAAGTCATTGAACCTTACTAACAGGAACCCTTCAGCCAAGATAATGAGATCCATTGCACATATAGGCTTTTTGTAAAAAACACACTTGAAACCACTCTTTCCTGACATTTACTATGTTAATCAGCCTTGAAACTAAAATAAAATTCTGGCATTTAAGGCCACTTTACCCTGACTGAGAGAAATCGTTTTCCAAAGCATCTACTTATGGATATTTGCCAGAAACCAATTTTCTCCTTACTCCAAGGAGATTGGGAGGGGATTATAATAAATAAATGAAATGAGCATTTATTATAATATACATATATAAATTCTCTAGGAGTTGCTCAGTCACAACACGAAATTTGTGATTTGAGGATAGAGAAGGGTAGAGTGTGCTCGGAGAAGGGGGACAGAGAGAGGCTGTAAAAATAATCACTTTAGGGACTAGAATGATAGCATAGCAGATAGAACAACTGTTGTATGTGGCCCAAATGGGTTCTGTCCCTGGCATCTCATATGATCCTCCAAGATTTCCCGGTAGAATTTCTGAACTCAAGCCAGGAGTAAAATTGAGCACCTACAAGTGGGTTTCAAATATAAAAAAAATCGCATTAACTCCTTTATAATTTTTCTTTTTGTTTGGGGGAGAGGGGTGACTGGTTCCATTTTTTTTGAGAAGTCAGAAATTAGAAGATGGTAGACATATATATCTATATATAAATTTATATATATTTATATATATAATATATATGTATGTATATATAGTCCTTTACAAGTGCAACATTCCCATGACCAATATCCCAACTGTGGCCTGAATGTGTTTGCTGTTTTTCATTTCATGGGACAAATTTCAATACCTACTGTCTGTTCTTCCATTTCTAGGCAGAAAATTGAAAGAGTCAAACTGGCTCTTTCTGACTGAACAAAACGTTTTTTCTTTTTGAGGGAGATTCTAACATACGGGGAAGAAATTTTTTACTTAATTTTGTTCTTTTAGTCCTCCATGGAAGAAATAAAAAGTCATTTGTAATAAAAAAATTTTTTCCATGGAAGTAGAATAAGCCATTCACCTTGTTATAGGAAAATTTATCAGTTCTAATTTCCATTTATCAAATGTTTAATTTTTTTAGATGTCTAAATTTTTTAAAGTTAGTTTTGAATAGGAACTTTGGAATCAAGTAACATTACATGTGCATTTCATAATGCACAAAAGTTTACAGAGGTAGCTGCATTTTCTTCAGGTATTCCCCATTATATTTAATTCTCAGATTCGGGGCTGGAGAGATAGCATAGAGGTAAGGCATTTGCCTTTCATGCAGAAGGTCAGTGGTTCAAATCCCAGCATCCCCTATGGTTCCCTGAGCATGCCAGGAGCGATTTCTGAGCATAGAGCCAGGAGTAACCCCTGAGAGCTGCTGGGTGTGACCCAAAAATAAAAAAAAAAGTCTTAATTCTCAGATTATATTTTTATTTCAAAATATATCCAGTGCCTGGAGAAAAGGGAAAGTTGTTATATATAATTTGATTAATATGTGATCAATGCGATCAGTAGAAATTCTCAACTATCCAGAGTTGGCCTTAAGGTACGCATAAAGAACCTTTTAAGAAGGAGGCAGTAAGGTTTGTGTCAGAGAGATACATAACATTAGAATGGAAGTTCACTGTATAAAGTTGGGAGCAGTTAGCTTTAAAGATTGAGGTGAGCAGGAAGATAGAATTAAGAATCAGGAAAATAAACTACAGTTTAAATACAGAAAAGGCAAGACAATAAATTATCACCTTGTTAGAGTCCCAAGTAGGAACCAGCTCCATGTATTTCATGACTGTAGCTCTGTGTACTTAATAGTTTTGACATTTGGCCTCTAGAAGTTTAAGCCAGTGATTTTTTCTTCAATTACTACATTTTTAGCTAATAAATCACAGCAACCATAAAAGCTACTAACATATAGCAAACAAGAAAACTACTAAGCCAAAATTGAAAAGAATGTAATTTCTTCCATGTATTATATGATTGTATTTTATATCTAGTACTTTAAAATTCCTTATTTAAGATTCAGCATCTTGCTCTAGACTTCTAATTGTTCTGATTGCAGGTTTTAGGATTTTTTGTGTGTGTGTGTTTCGTCATTTATTTTAAGTGTACTAGACTTTACTGATATTTTTATGACATCTATTGAGCCATCAACAATTTACCTAAGGTTACGAAACCTTTAGTCTGGCCTCAATCCATATTTTGTATAACAGTATCTTACTAAAATCACTATTAGTTCTGCATGTCTTTCAGTATATGCTCTGTGACTTTTTCTAATACTTGGAGTAAACCAACTTGAAGTATAATAAATTTGACACTCCTGCTGCACATAACAACTTTGTCTACAGCCTTTCTTTAAAAAAAATTTATTGTGACCAAAGTGCATTACAAATCTTTCATTGCATCATTTATGGTATATAGTGACAATGAATGAGGGGCATTCCCACCACCAGTGCTGTCCTCCCTCCACCCCTGTTCCTAGTATGCATCCCATAACTCCCTCCTCTATCCCCTAGTATACTAGTGCAACTGGTCTCCACTTTACAGCTTGGTGTAGATTGATCATCCATTCCACTGTCATTGGAGATAAAAAGGATAAGAACAAGGGGAGAAAAAAATTTGATGACAACTACCAAAAAAAGAAGAAGAAGAAGAAGAAGAAGAAGAAGAAGAAGAAGAAGAAGAAGAAGAAGAAGAAGAAGAAGAAGAAGAAGAAGAAGAAGACAGAAAAAAAAAGGAAAATGGAAGAAAAAAGAAAAAAATGGACCCGGCAAATAAAAATAAAAATAAATCTCTAAATAATAACCACAAGCGTAAAAAAAGAAAGAGAAAAGTGGAAGAAAAAGGAGAAGAAAAATAAAATCAAAAACTAACAAATCAAAACAAAACAAGAAAAAATATGGGTGCTGGAGTGGTAGGGTTTGGCATTCCCCCCACTTTTTTTTTTTTTCTTTGCATAGGCACAGTAAGCATTGGGGAAGAAAGGGAATTCCCATGGCCTAAGAAATTCAGGTTTTCTCCATCCTTGAAGCATACCATCATGGGATCAACCCCTGGCTCCCTATATACTCATTACCCCATCCCAAAGGCTTGTTTGTGATGCCAGGAACGTTTCTTCTCGGTTGTGTGTGAGAAAATCAAGCCAGCCTTTTAAATGGCATACAAAAACCAGCAAAACTTTTTCCTATTTAAGTTAATAATTGAAAATACTATTATAGATTTGAGAACAACACCCATAAACTTTCACTGTAAATTTCATTGAATTTGGGGGGCTATTTTGGTTTTTGGTTAGTTGTTTGTTTTTACTTTTTGGTTTGTACTTTTGAGACACATCTTGCTATACTCAGGGGTTATTACTGGCTTTGCTCTCAGGAATTACTCCTCACAGTGCTCAGCTGACCATATGGGTTGCTGGCTATCAATCAATCACACGTTGTTCTCGAGCAAAGTAAATGCTGTACAGGCTGTAATTTGTGCTGTATTTTGCTCCGTTGGGGCATTTAATGCTCTTGTCGTGACTCACATTATCCTTGTGATCATTTCTTAAGTGAGTCTTGCCTGATTCTCTGCTATGGGGAATCTAAAGCACCAGGATAATGCCAACAGTCTTGAACACAGCAGTCAATCAAATGCTTCTTTGATGATTTACATTTGAAAAACAACTGATTAATGAGAAGGATTCAAAATGCATTTTAAGAATTGTCTTGATTTTGTTTGATACTTTTAATTATCTCCCATGATTATGTTTTCCTACTGCATATATATGTTTAACATTAATGAGATGGATCATTAGCATAGTGTTATAATTTCTTCAATATGTCCATAATGAAAGATGCTTCTAAAATTGTGTTATTCAATGGTTACTTTGACTTTGTGATTTATTTATTGACTTGGCATTACAGTAAATTTTATTAAAATATTTTATAAATGTTTAAGTTTTCAGTGAACCATGATATTTCCTGGGAATCAGACTCAACAACTCTTTAACAAAATATAATATGTATATATACACAATGTAGTATTAATTAATACCTAAAATATAAGTCATATTTTTTATTTTTTGAACAATTAACTTTATATAGGAACGTGTAATAATGGTTTCCAAGTATTACTTAAAACACTTTTATTTTGTTTGGGGGCCACAATGGGAGTAGTCAGGACTTACATGTGACTTTTCATCCTGCATTCTCAGGGAACCATATTTCTTGGCAAAATAACCTAGGTCTGCAGCTCTGCAAAAAATGTTTATTTTTACGTATGTTTATTGTTTTGAGGTCACAAATAGTGGGGCTGAGGGGTTACTTCTAGATCTGCACTCAGAAGTTACTCCTGGCAGTTTTGGAGGACCATATTCGATGCCAAGAATTGAACCCAGGTTGGCAGCATTCTAGGCCTACCCATATGCTATCACTCTGGCCCCTGTAAAAAATGTTTAAAATAAATGTGTTTGATAATCACCCATAATATTTTAGTAGTGCTTTAAAAATCACATTATAAAAAATGTTGTAAATATAAACAAGCATTCTAATATACAATATATAAAACTAATATATAAAGTTATATTATATGTGTGTTCACAGGATATTTTATTTATATGTATATAAAAGATAGGCACATATATCTTATAGCTAGACACATACATTCATACTTTATAAAGTGTTAGCTGGAAATATTATTCTGGGATTGTAATTAAAAAGAGATATAAATTTCTGGGATTTTATTTAAAAAATCTTAATATTTGTCAATACTATAAATTCATTGCTAATTACTTTGAAGTCTGTTAGTTTATAATAAGATATATAAGTTTGTTTTTATGAAATATACATGGGAACTAATCTTAAAGTTATTTAGAAAGTTTATATAAAAGTTTTTATAAAGTTAGTTCTATAAATTAGAACAAATATTATGGCACTTTGCTATTGCAAAATATAAAATCAATATATTGAAGTATTTTACTTAATCAAATATTTTTTCTGCAAAAATATCAAACTAATTCCAATGATGAATTCTGATAATACTATTAGGATTTACCAGGAAACTATTATTCATTTTATTGCAACTTTTATATTGGAATTTTTATATTACATTTATAGATATAAGATATTTATTTTTCTTCTATCGCTTTCTTCTTTCATGTATCATAATATCTTCCCTTGATATAAATGTACACTTGCATATGTTTAATAAATTGAGTTTTGCTTAATTTGGCTATTTTTATAATATTTTAAAATGTTTATGTCTTTTGTTAATCAAATCTGTTATATTTGTTTTTCTCTTTTTTTCCATTCTTCCCTAGTTCTTCCCCTTTTATCTAAGTAAAGCACAAAAACATAGAATTATATAGAAAAGTTTTACTGATATTTCAGTGATTTAAATTGGTCAGGATATATATCAATATAAACCCTATAACAGCTTCAAAGAGAAAGTGCCTGGTCTCACTTCATGCTTAGTAATAGCAGTATAACCATGTTTAGGGTATTCTTCAAGAAACTCATAAATATTCAAAAGAGTAAATGATATACTTACAAAGAACATTCATGACCTAAACCAAAAATGACTGTTAAGCATCATGATGGTGAGTTTTTACTAGATCTTGCAGATGCAGAAGGCTAAAAGTCAGAGATCTACTGTACAAGGTTCTGTATGTTAAGAGACACTGTTATCCTTGTGAGTGTAAAAGGGCTCTTTAAGGTCCACTTTGGTCCAATCCCAGCTAGCAGAATGAAACAGATACATTCTTTCAGAGACAGATTTTCAGTCTCCAAATTACAAACCTCCAGTCAGTCTCTTTAGATTTTCCAAACTCAAAAGGCTGCTTCTACATTTTGAGTGTAGAGAGGAGGGAAGAAGGCATATATTTTTCAAAAAATTTGATAGTTATAATTTTTTGACTTATTTCTAACTCAAATTTTATTGAGTGCTAACACAGTTTCAGGTATTTGTAGTATTTCAACACCAAAACCACACACACACACACACACACACACACACACACACACACACACACACACACACACAATCAATGGAATGTCATCTATGTTAATTCGATGTTGCTTATAGTTTAACTAATTGTTTAGTTTGGTAATGAGAATAAATGATTATTCTCAATATTTTGTTTACTTCTAGAATACTATTAGCTTTATAATCAATTATTTCTATTGTCTTAGCATCTCTGCTTTGCCTCCTTAGTCAATAAATTTCTAAGGTATAAAAATACCTAGTTGTGGTCCCTATTCTGTTCTAATTTTTAAATTTAAAGGTAACATTTTGCTGTGGAGCTTTTGTTCTTTTACCCATTTGCATTTTGCTTCTCTACTGAAAGTCTTTTATATTGGTGAATGCAATATTTATTTCCCTATATTTGTAAGACCATCCATCCTTTCCAATAAACAGAGGGCACAAATCACATAAAATTTGCTTATATAATACTGAAAATCATCTCTCAGGCACTCTGTCTTGTGGGTAAAATGACTTACTATCTAATAAGATATTTATATTGATTTGAGTAAAGTCCAATTATTCAATACCATAAATGACTTTCCAAAAAGTTAACATAATTCTTCTTACTAAAAACTTATCTGGAAAACTGCTTAATTTCTACTCTTATTTCTTCTATAAGTCACTGAAAAGGAAAATATATACTGCAGGCTTTACATTTGTTTTTATAGTTTGATGCATTTTTGTTTCCAGTTTTGATAGATATGTGTTTACTCACTTACTCTGGCCTCACCTGCATTTCCATATTTTTTTCTGAGTATTCAACTTGAGAGCTGTAATTGTGCTTGGTTAGTCTGAAATATTCTTAAATCATTTTTTGGTTCAAAATGTTCATTTCATATAAATAATTTGTGAGAACGAAAAGTTAATATTACGAATGACTTCATAAAAGTTTATTTTTATTGGGACCGGAGAAATAACAGAGCGGTAGGGCCTTTGCCTTGCAAGCAACTGACTGACCCAGGGAGAACCTGGGTTTGATTTCCGGTGTCCCGTATGGTCTCCCAAGCCAGGAGTGATTTTTGAGCACATAGTCAGGAGTAATTCCTGAGCATCACCAGGCACAAAACAAAACAAGTTTATTGTTGGAGACAGTGTCCTGTCAAAGATCAATTTTTCTGTCTTCTGTCTTTTATGCGCCTTTCACCTAAGGCTGCCTACCTGCAGACTTTGCTGTAAGCTTTTGAGCTAACAGGAAAGGTATTTCGCAGCTGAAGGAGATTTTCTTTGAAGCCGAAGAGAAAAGTGAACACCCCAATGCCAGTTCCAGATTTAGGCCACTCCCTTTAGCTTCTTTCCGGAGTTAATAGCTATGCTTCAAAAACCTGCCCCTTCACAGACTGATGTTAGCTCCAGATAAGCGGGCTGCAGATCCCACTTTGGAGACATAAGGTCTCCCTCCCCTCTGAATATTTTACTGCCTTTGTTCTATAATCTTCGTGCCAAAAAGTATGATTGACATGTCCTTTTTACCTGCCCATTTCTCCTCCTCTATATAAGAGATGCTGGACCAATAAATTTTACCTCTGATCGGATATTTCGCCTGAGGTCTTCATTACTAACCTCTCTCAGATTTTTTACAGGTGTGGTTGTTCTTTTAACCCAGCCAAATAAAGGTGCGGACGTCCAAGAGCCTCCCAGCCGCTTCCCCGCTGGCCGGGCCCCTCCGGGGGGCTTTAGGACCCCGCAGTTTATTTTTATTATTTTCTCTCTTGCTGAATATTTTATTAAAGAAAATCAGGTTTGTAAAGATATAATAATCAATTTTGTCACAATTTTTTTTGTAATTTTACCTTATGATACATATCTTTTGTTTGCAAGTAATTAATTCCTGAAAAGTAATTGAAAAAGAAGACAATTATTAGTTTATAGAATATTAATCAGTAGTTATAAAGTATTCTATACTAACAAATTAGAACATTCCCTTTGTAAAAATTAATGCAAATTATTATAATTAATCATCTGTAATGACTGAAAAAAATTCAGTATTTTTAAAAATATGTACCTCATACAAACCTCTTGATTACTTCCCACATATGCTGAGTAATTTATTACCTGTATGAATAACTCTACAGAGAGCACTAATACAGCTATAATGCCAACTTTGTACAGAATATTTAAACAACACTTTGATGTCTAAATTTCTGCCCTATTTCAATTTTATTGTCCTTCTGATTTACCTCATTTTCCAATTTTGCTCCTAAATTTTAAGCCAAATCTTTCTAAATAATTATTATTGAACTCTTGATTCAGATTTCATTCACAGCCATCAATTTTATCATGTCATTCATTTATATGATAGTGATTTTTATGTACTTCTTCTTAATTGTTTGCATTATTAAACTGTCACTGCAATTGATTCTGAAGTAGTCTTTTCTCAATCACTTTCTGCTTAAATTATAAACCCTCTTAATAAAAGAACTTATTTGCTTAGGTTCTAAAGGTATTCATAAATACCTATTATAATTATTGTTATAAAGCCTCTCAGATTTGACTGAAAAAAATGAAACAATTAATTCTCCTATTTCCAAATACCTTATAATTGCTATTTTTCTTTGTACTTCAAAACTATACTATTTCTCCTAGTGAATACTAATATAAATAATCATTTTTACTAACTATAGTTTATATGGCTTCTAATAATCATATCAACTTGTTATTTGGATCTATTTCTAATGGTCTTGTGAGATAAAATTGCTTTGCTCTAGTTTACTCTCAACACCATTGCTCATTCATTTCACTTACTAATTACATTAGGAAGGTGATGAAAACAGAAATAGTTATTATAGAGTCTATATTAGCTCTCTTCCACTAGCAAACAGTATTGTAAAAATAAAATGTATAAATATGTGAATTAAAGTAATTTGCATTACTTTTTCTCAAGCAGCTAGTTCAAAATAAAAATTATTTTTCTCTTCTCTTTTACTGGGATTTTGGATCATAACTTTATCTAAGATGATAGTAGTAAGAAAACAATGTAAACCACAACAACCTAGGTTTCCTGGTAACTCTGAAACATAGTCTGTGAATGCTGGAGGGAAAAAATAATCATATTCTACAGGTATTCTAGAATGAGATCGTCCTGGCTTTGGATGTTAATTACTTTGATCATACGCGAGAGCTGCAGGCATTTTTGTTACTATTCTTAGATTTACTGTTGTTTCTTTTTCTCCATTAACAACAGTTTTCTGCAATTTTAAGTTATTTAGAAGTTTCTCACTATCCCTTCTGTAATGTGAAATAAAAAAAATACATCAGTGACTTAAATTCCCTTTAAAGTTAGAAACCTATTTATAGAGAATTACAAATTTCAAATTATCTTATCAGATTTTCTCTTTAGGGCAGTGGTCTGCAACCTGTGGCTCGCGAGCCACATGTGGCTCTTTACACTTTTAATTTGGCTCTTCTGTGTACAGGGCGGCTGCTTCAGGAGTCGGGACTCTGCTCCTAGCCTCTGTCAGTGTGTGCTCTGTGTGCAGACCTGGCAGCCCACTCCAAGAGTGTAAGATAATACCCAGTATCAACCCCAAACAAAGGTGTTCCCCCAAAGTCATCTTTTCTTAAACCTCTTCCTTTGATATGTAAAAGCCCACTGAATATGAACTTTTGTTTCTCTCTCTCTTAACCTGAAGCCTCCTGGTATTGGGAATTGGTTTTAATAAAGAAAAAGGTGTTCTAGCTTTTTGAGCTCAAGGCAGAGAGTACAAGCTAAAAGGCCATGGACTCCATGATCATCTTTTTCTGGCTAGCTTGGTTTATTATTTCTTTCCTGCTACCCTGCTTCTTCAGACTAGGTTGGGTGGGGTTTAGGAATACAATGCCTGGAGTGATCTTAAAACACATATTTTATTTTGCACAAGAGTGGGCATCTTCTATGAAGGGATTCTCAACCCAGAGTTTTCTTTTCCATGGATTCTCATGTTCAGAGTACTCATGATTAAAGTTGTGAGCTGATGCCCTTAAATGCTGATTTTCATATTGATTATGGCTTTCTGCATAATATAAATGCCAATCAGAAATTTTTTGCAAGAGTGGAAACATTTCAATATTTCCTTCTCAGACACAGCTATCCCAGAATAAGATTCTTTTGTGAACACATCCATCTTATGTCTCACTGTAAAAACTACTTGTGAAACTCCCCTACAGAGAAATATTAAGTTCATGGAGAAAATGAACAATGTCTGCCAAATACACAAGCTTAGCTATTCATTCCTTGTCCAACTGGGGCTGAACAAAGTCAGAGTTTGCTCTCACAGGAACTGCATTACTTCTTCCCTCTTGCCAACAAGGCGAGACACGCCCATCCCCAGAACAGTCACTTCATTTCTTCATGGAGAAGATGCTAGTAGTGGGCAGGGTGGTGAATATCCTGGATTTGATCACAATTGTGAATTTCACAAATTATCTTTTGTGTCATCTGTCACAGAGTTTAGTTCAGCAGGGAGTTTTTCTGAATCCAGTCTATCATACAATGAGTGGATACAATGTACGGGTGTGCAACTTCTGTTTCTTGTGACTACACAAAAAAGACTGAGCCCTGCACACTGCATCATCTGTACATGGTGGTGGGGAAAGTGCACTGGTGAAGGGTGGTGTACATTCTATGATTGAAACACAAGAATGAATAATTTTGTGACAAATATGCTTAAATAAAAATTATTTTTAAAATGTTTCAGACACTCTATCATAATTCCTTTATGATATGTTATCATATGCCTTAAACAAAGTGCAGTTTTTGTGTGTATTTTAGTTTGGTTTCTTGCAGCACACACTAAAGTGTCAATAGATTTTTTTTTCTTTCAGTGAAATCACTATTTTCTCTGGAACACTGTTCTTGCTTTTAAAGATTGTTAAAAAGCTTTTTCTCTTTTACCTGTTTCATATCCATATTGTAGGGTTTCAAATTTTCAGCACATTTTGGTTATCAAGAGGAAATGTTTTGAAATGTTTTGCTTTCTTATTATCAGAAATCAAAGCATTTTTCCTCGAGAAGGGTGTTCACTATCTAGAATTAACAATCAGTGGATTCAAAAACTGTATTTCGTGGTGAATGTTACTTCACATCTAAATCAGCTTAATCATAAACTACAGGGGAAAGGAAACACAATTTTTTCGATGTTAGAAGTTATTTCGTTTGAAAACAAATTATCTGTTTTTGCTCAAGATTTTGACAGAGAAACTTTGATTCAACTTCTAAGCCTGTTGAAAGATTGCCAAGAAAATAATTCTGATATTGACATTACCTATTTTAAAACAGCACTTTTAAATATAAAAGAAGCTTTTCTCAAGAGGTTTCAGGATTTCAGCAACAGCAAAGTGATGTTGGCCTTTGTTAAAAACCTCTGGATGACACTGTAACGAAATTAAATTTTTCTCCCTTTAATATCGACATTGGCAACTTTGAAATGCAATTTCTGGATTTAAAAAAACAAAGAACTGTGGAGCTCGAAATTTGAATGTTTTAGTACTAATTTAGAAAGATTGGAGACACACAAATGTGAACTTAGTTTACAGCACAAGTTGTCTGCTTTGAAAAACTTGGGGAAGGAAGATATATTGATTTTTAACACCTGGAATAGTATTCCTGATTCATATAATCAACCAAAAAAACTAGCGTTTGCTGTTCTTTCCTTTTTCGGGCCTACATATTTATGCGAACAATCATTTTCAAGCATGAATCTTATCGAGTAAATTAAAAAATCATCTCATAGATGAGAACCTGGAATCGTGCAAAAATTAAAAACAACAACATACAAACCTGACTTACTCAAACTTTCCAAGGAAATGCAAGGCCAATGTTCACATTAGTGTTTGTGACTTTGTCAGTCATTGTCAGGATGTAATTTTTTCTACATTGTAAGGCAAATTTTATGGAATTTAACGTTATCAATTAATAATATCATTCTAAAGTTTTTGTTTTATAAGTTGTGTTATTTGTATCCTCCCAATCCTTGTGGATACTTGCATGCAGAATATTCTCAATAAAAACTTATTGAAACTAAAAACAGTGTACCATCCTATGTATTTTCGGTTTTAAAAATGTGGCTCTCGGGGCCGGAGAGATAGATTGGGGGTAAGGCATTTGCCTCTCATGCAGAAGGTTGGTGGTTCGAATCCCAGCATCCCATATGGTCCCCTGAGCCTGGCAGGAGCGAGTTCTGAGCATAGAGCCAGGAGTAACCCCTGAGTGTTGCCAAAAACATACAAACAAAAACAAAAACAAACAAAAAAAGCAAAAAAAATGTGGCTCTCAAAATAAATTTCAATCATGGTTTTGGCGAGATTTGGCTCAGTTGAAAAAAAAAGGTAGCCAACCACTGCTTTAAGGCATAATCTATTTCTATGATGATCATAATTTTATTTCATCATTTCTTTCAAGAAACATATTAATTCATTCTCATTAAGTGCAATTGCAAATATTTTCTTTACAATAAATCTATGTATAATTAGTAAAATAAAACATTTATAAAATATATTTTTGTTATATCTCTCTGATTTTTGATGTTTCTTTCTTTTCTATTTTTTAAATTGATATTTTGTCATTTTTAGATTTTCTCTTATCATCTATTCATTCCTTAGCAGTTTTTTTCCCCCTGAAATTTAGAACTTAACTATAGTACTGTACAAGTAAAGTTAGTTTTTATTTAATTTCTTCAAAATATACACACTGGGGACATTGGTGGAGGGAAGATGACACTGGGATGGGACTTTGTAAATCACAATATAATAAAATTTTAAAAATACTAGAACCCTTCCCTCCATAAACACAATAGTACTACAGACTACACACTGACCAAGTATGCATCATATAAATGATTATAGTAATTCTTTCTTTATTCATATGAACCTATCTGCAATAAGGGTACATTTTTCTAAACTATTATTTTGTAGATCAATATATAAATATCAATTTATTTTTCTTAAAAAAATATAATAGTTTCCAAGATCTATTGTGTCTCTTTTCACTCTCAGATCATGCAAGGTTTATTTCTATGTGAAGGCTTATTTATTTACCATTCAACATTATTTCCCCCTCTCACATAATTTATCCTTGACATAATTTTGGAATTTCCTTCAATATCTGTCACATTCAAAGTATTACTTAGGCCATTATTTTTATTTTCTTTATCCAATTTAACTGTTTTGGTGCTTTATCAATTATTAATATATACCAGTGTCAAGGCTTTTTTATGTTCAAATTATTGTCTGCTTCCTCCAAATGCAATTCAAGTGCTATGAGCTTGAATGTGTTGTGATTACCACACTATTGTGAGTATATAAAAAATGTGATTGTGTCCTTTAATGAAATGAAAAGAGGAGGCAAACTTAGAAGTAAGGAATATGTCTATTTTATAAACCTACACAATATTATCAATTTCTCTTTAAATACTTAGAATTAATTACTATGTTTATTTTTTTAAATTTTCATTTATGGGCAGAATAGCAGTTCAAAGAGCTAAGAACATGCTTTGCATATGGGAGACCAGGGTTTATTCCTAGACCAATCACCACAATGAGCAACCCACTAGCACATGACCTAGAGTAGCTTCTAGTCTGAGCACTGCCAGGGAAATATCAAATCAAATGAATGAACAAACAAAAATTCTAGCTTATCTAAATTGATGACAGGCCAACTAATGTGATGAATTAAAAAATTTTTGATTACTTAAAAAGAAAGTGCTAGATATTTTCATAATATTCTCTGGCTCTATTAAATTACCGTATTTTCCAGTGTATAAGACGACTGGGCGTATAAGGCGACCCCCTAATATTGCAGTTAAAACATAGGTTTAGGCCTATATTCCCTGTATCAGATAGAACGTTCCTGTGCTGTAACTGTAGGTACCACAGTGAGCTAATCACAACAAGCAAAGGTTCAAAGGTTATACTGTAATAGACTTTCTCTCTGACTCTGGCCAATCTGAGCAGGCTTTTTACAGTGTAGATTTGGGTCCAAAAAATTGTCTAATTTGCATGTATAAAAAGCCTGCTTGGATTGGCTGAGTTAGAGAGGCGGTCTGAGCAGCCTGGCAGTGATTGGTCCTTTATTATAGGCACCTTTTCTGGCAATTCCCTGGTGGCATCAGTTAATCTCCCCACTACATGAACCAAACAATACCCCATCCTCGGACCCTAGTACTGAACCACCAAGTACTGAAGCACCAACACAGTTAGCTGGGTTTTGCCAGAAGTGGCCCCCAGATCTCCTGAGTACTGTTTGGGAGCCCCCAAGAAAGAGATTTGGAAACTCTGCGGCCTGATTTTTTCTTTTGTTTTGTTTAGCGGCATATTGAAACATTGTCCGGGATATACTCACGACCCCGGATTTTCAGTTGACTTTTTTTTGTTTCAAAAGTCGTCTTATACGCAGGAAAATACGGTAGCTTTAGAGGTCCAAATCACCCCAAAACAGCCAAGTAATTCAAGTAGGATGTATATTAAGCATTGATTTGAAAACATTTAAAAGTTACCAAGTCAACAAAAACTTTAGCAATAAATATCTTGGCAAAACAGAGCCTGACATTAAATGCTACATTGTGTTTATCCTACAGCTATTTTCTGATTTGAGTAGAGTCAAGAAATGACAGAGATTCTAGGAATAGATCTAACAGTCACAAAAATACTAGAATAAAGTCAAATTTGCCTTAGGTCTTTCTATGGTGAAATGAAACTAATAAACATTGAGAAATTTGCTTGGAATTTTGAGCTTTTCAAAGTGAAGTAGAAATACACAAATCTTCACTTTAAACTAATACCATGTTAAATAAGCCTAATTTGCCATTCATTATTTTAGTTAGCAGTAACAAATCAGATAGCTTCATAAGAATTTTCTACATTTTTTCAAATCTATTTAACAGCATCACATTTAAATGTGGATAAATTCAGTGTTATCACATATGAAAATCAAGATTTCAATTGATAAACAAGAGAAGTTGAGCCTAAAGCAAAAAACCTCCCATTAAAGTCAAAGTTGCACAGTTAAATGTAAATGTTATATCTTCTAGCAGTTAAAGTGATATGCAAGAAATAAACAAGCTATATAAAATTATGAAAATGTGGGCCAGAGTGATAGCACAGTGGTAGTTAGGGTGTTTGCCTTGCATGCAGATGACACGGGACTGACCCTGGTTTGATTCTTGGCATTCCATATGGTCCCGTGAGACTGTCAGGAGAAATTTCTGAGCACAGAGCCAGGAGTAACTCTTGAGCGCTGCTGGGTGTGGCCCAAAAACCAAAAAAAAAAAAAAAAAAACAAAAAATTATGGAAATGAAAATGATGAAAACAAAGAAGCTCCTACATATATGTATGAATATTAACACACACATGCAAATACACACACTATTTCCCTAGTGTGTATTTTTAGATTATATATTAATACAGGGAATATTTTGTAGTGTATATATGTAAAAATAGAAAAATATTTTGATGTTGGATCAATGTGAACATATATCTTTTTCATTTTTGGTGGGGCTGTTTTATGGTTGGGCTATGCTCTATGTACTCAGGGTTTACATCTGGCTCTATATTCAGGTTTTACTTATGATGATTTTCCGAGTGAATCTATGCTGTTTTGGATTCAATTTCTTTGCTGGGGATTAAAATGGGATTGTACTCATGCCAGGTAAGTACATTAACCTAGTTCTATATCTTCAGACCAAACATGAATTCATTTAATGTCAGTCTTTTATAAAATAAATAGTAATAAATAAAAATTGCCAACTTTTTAAGAAATAGACCAATTAATTTTTATCCAGGCAAATGACGTTTATAGAATCTGATGCTAATATTGCCTTTTGGGGTGCATCATTATCCTAGTTATACACAGAGACAATAGAGATGAGGGCTAGAAGGACCAGCCCATTATATGATGCTTACCACACAGAGTGGTGAGTCCAGTTAGAGAAATAACTACACAGAGAACTATCATGACAATGGTAGTGAGTGAGAGAATACAGGCAAGGGCTAGGGGAGGAAAGAGTTGGAGGCATTGATGGTGGAGATGTTGCTCTGGTGAAGGGGGTATTCTATTTTATAACTAAAACCCAACTGCAAATGTATTTATAATCATGACACTTAAATAAATATATTTACTAAAAGAGAAAATAAATCTAAGAGAACTGTTGTAAATACTTACAAAAATCCAAGTGAAATATTTATTAAAATATACATTAAACTATTAACCAGGAAAACAAATATTCCAGTCCTCAAACTTGTATCATCTCTTGTTCATAATCTTCATCCTGAGGATGCATGGATGTTGACAAGTAGTCATCTAGATAATATCAATCAGTGTATTTTAATTTTCTTTTTATTGCTCATACTTTATTTTAGTGGGTTAGAACTTCTCCATAACATTTGAGAATTTGAAGATTATGCATTTGACTAACACAAATGAAAGTGCTCTATAGATATTTTCACAATATTTCAAAGTCTCGTTTCAGAAGTTTTACCTTTTTATCTATTTTAGCCTATGCTATGAAACCAAGTGGTCTATCATCCTACTTTTTATGTAATGTATTAAATTTAACTATAAATAATTAGTTCCTGCTCTTACAACATAGTCTGGATTTTAGGAGATGAATTAAGTGTCTCTTCAATTAACCTATGAGAATTGTCACAAAAGTATCAAATAGCCTGTTAAAAAATGCACAAGTTGGCTTCTTTCTTTCTTTTCTTTTCTTTTTTTTTTTTGGCTTTGGTTTTTGGGTCACAGCAGGCAGCACTTAGGGGTTACTCCTGGTTCTACACTCAGAAATCACTCCTGGCAGGCTCCCGGGACAATATGAAATGCCAGGATTTGACCACCGTCCTTCTGAATGCAAGGCAAACGCTTTACCTCCATGCTACCTCTCCAACCCCAAGTTGGCTTCTAAAAATTGTCACCTTGGTATTACTCAGATCAACTGAAGCATTGAGAGCATTTATAAAATATGTTATTACAACGTAACAAATTCAGATTAGGGCAATGATATACTTTGAGGGTTAGATTAGGGCCAAACTTTGATCCAAAGCATGGTCCCTTGAGCAGCTCTAGATTTAGGTGAGGAGGCCTTAGAGCACTTCAATATGTGAATATGTAATTAACCAACACCACATGGCTCAAACATCATTTCATACTCAAATTCTCTTGAGCAACCTAGTTGACCAAGAGCCTGCCTGTCACATGATCACTGCTGGGAGATTACCTCCTCCAGTTGCAGACAAAAATGCAGTGTGTCTCAGAATCTTCTCCTAGAAACTTTCTGTGCCTTTTTATTTTCTAATATATATATTTTCTATTAATGGGATAATTATTGATTGAAATTTACACATACATTTTTGGATGAATTGTGTGACAAAGTACTATCAGCTTCTCTATGCATTCAACAGCTACTCAAGAGATTGGCTTGATGTATACAGCCAACAACTAATTCCCGTCTTCACAATTTTTAGATTTTGCTAAAGCTCTTTGCTAAAGACTGAGGATATTCTCAGGTGAAAGAAAAAAAAATCATCCACATCTATTGGCGCTCCATTTCGCTATCTTCATTGTAATTATAGATATAAGTAGAAAAAAATATCACGACAAGAGCAGAGAGAGCCCTAGGTAGCTTTTATTTAAGGATAGCTGGTAGAGTTTTATCAAGGAAAATAAATTGGAGTTATGATGTCAGAGATATTTATTGTTCAGCAGATAGAGGACCTACCTTAGATTCTGTCAATCTGGGCTTGATCCTCAATTCTACCTAAGGTCCTGGGAGTCCACAATAAATAATATCTGAGAATAGAACCAAGCATATGACCTGAGTACTGCCAGCTGTGATCTCCAAGTAAACAAAAAGGGGAGGGGTCCGGATCGATAGTGCAACTGTATGACGTTTGCCTTGCACAGGACTGACCCAGGATGGACTTCAGTGTTCCATATGGTCCCCCCTAGCCATGAGCGATTTCTGAGCGCATAGTCAGGAGTAACCTCTGAGAATCATAGGGTGTGGCCTCAAAACCAAACCAAACCAAAACAAAACAAAACCAATTACACAAACAAACGTAACTGAGTTTTTCTGCCTGTATCTTCTTTCTCTGTCTTATTAAACATAATCACTGCCTGATAATTATCTTTAGATAGGGTCCTAACCATGATAACTTATTTGCAGATAATGTCATTGTTGGGCCACAGTAGCAAGTTCTCAGAGTTTACTCCTGATTGTATGCTAGGATTATTCTGGGTGGGAATAAAGAGATTTTAATAAAATAGGGACCTATGCAGGAGAAGAATCTTGCACTTCAAAATGTATCTTGTCTCATAATAATTCTTGTTTTTACAGTTTCTTGACACTTTTGAGGAAACCTATCTATGATAAGATATATCAATACTCATAATGCCTGATTCTACTTTTAATAAAGTTTGAGAGACATGTCAGTGTGGGTATATTAGTAAATATGAACTGCCTATCTAAGAAATTATATTATTAAGAATTACTTTCTCTTCCCCCACCCAGCAATTTTTTTAGATGACGTAAATCCCTTTAAGATAGTCATCTCTTCTTTGTAAAGTAAAAATACGATTCTCTTTTCTGATTGATCCCTCAGGTTTTTTAAAGTACAGAGTCCTAGTTTGTCTCTTTTTACTTTAGCATTCTTTTTTTTTTTTTTTTTTTTTTTAATTTTTTTTTATTTAAACACCTTGATTACATACATGATTGTGTTTGGGTTTCAGTCATAAAAGGAACACCACCCATCACCAGTGCAACATTCCCATCACCCAAATCCCAAATCACCCTCCTCCCCACCCAACCCCCGCCTGTACCCTAAACAGGCTCTACATTTCCCTCATACATTCTCAATATTAGGACAGTTCAAAATGTAGTTATTTCTCTAACTAAACTCATCACTCTTTGTGGTGAGCTTCCTGAGGTGAGCTGGAACTTCCAGCTCTTTTCTCTTTTGTGTCTGAAAATTATTATTACAAGGGTGTCTTTCATTTTTCTTAAAACCCATAGATGAGTGAGACCATTCTGCGTTTTTCTCTCTCTCTCTGACTTATTTCACTCAGCATAATAGATTCCATGTACATCCATGTATAGGAAAATTTCATGACTTCATCTCTCCTGACAGCTGCATAATATTCCATTGTGTATATGTACCACAGTTTCTTTAGCCATTCATCTGTTGAAGGGCATCTTGGTTGTTTCCAGAGTCTTGCTATGGTAAATAGAGCTGCAATGAATATAGGTGTAAGAAAGGGGTTTTTGTATTGTATTTTTGTGTTCCTAGTGTATATTCCTAGGAGTGGTATAGCTGGATCGTATGGGAGCTCGATTTCCAGTTTTTGGAGGAATCTCCATATCGCTTTCCATAAAGGTTGAACTAGACAGCATTCCCACCAGCAGTGGATAAGAGTTCCTTTCTCTCCACATCCCCGCCAACACTGTTTATTCTCATTCTTTGTGATGTGTGCCATTCTCTGGGGTGTGAGGTGGTATCTCATCGTTGTTTTGATTTGCATCTCCCTGATGATTAGTGATGTGGAACATTTTTTCATGTGTCTTTTGGCCATGCGTATTTCTTCTTTGTCAAAGTGTCTGTTCATTTCTTCTCCCCATTTTTTGATGGGGTTAGATGTTTTTTTCTTGTAAAGTTCTGTCAGTGCCTTGTATATTTTGGAGATTAGCCCCTTATCTGATGGGTATTGGGTGAATAGTTTCTCCCACTCAGTGGGTGGCTCTTGTATCCTGGGCACTATTTCCTTTGAGGTGCAGAAGCTTCTCAGCTTAATATATTCCCATCTGTTAATCTCTGCTTTCACTTGCTTGGAGAGTGCAGTTTCCTCCTTGAAGATGCCTGTAATGTCCTGTAGTGTTTTGCCTATGTGCTGTTCTATATATCTTATGGTTTTGGGGCTGATATCGAGGTCTTTAATCCATTTGGATTTTACCTTTGTACATGATGTTAGCTGGGGGTCTAAGTTTAATTTTTTGCAAGTGGCTATCCAATTGTGCCAACACCACTTGTTGAAGAGGCTTTCTCTGCTCCATTTAGGAATTCCTGCTCCTTTATCAAAAATTAGATGGTTGTATCTCTGGGGAACATTTTCTGAGTATTCAAGCCTATTCCACTGATCTGAGGACCTATCCTTATTCCAATACCATGCTGTTTTGATAACTGTTGCTTTGTAGTACAGTTTAAAGTTGGGAAAAGTAATTCCTCCCATATTCTTTTTCCCAATGATTGCTTTAGCTATTCGAGGGTGTTTATTGTTCCAAATGAATTTCAAAAGTGTCTGATCCACTTCTTTGAAGAATGTCATGGGTATCTTTAGAGGGATGGCATTAAATCTGTATAATGCCTTGGGGAGTATTGACATTTTGATGATGTTAATCCTGCCAATCCATGAGCAGGGTATGTGTTTCCATTTCCGTGTGTCCTCTCTTATTTCTTGGAGCAGAGTTTTATAGTTTTCTTTGTATAGGTCCTTCACATATTTAGTCAAGTTGATTCCAAGATATTTGAGTTTGTGTGGTACTATTGTGAATGGGGTTGTTTTCTTAATGTCCATTTCTTCTTTATTACTGTTGGTGTATAGAAAGGCCATTGATTTTTGTGTGTTAATTTTGTAGCCTGCCACCTTGATATATGAGTCTATTGTTTCTAGAAGCTTTTTGATAGAGTCTTTAGGGTTTTCTAAGTAGAGTATCATGTCATCTGCAAACAGTGAGAGCTTGACTTCTTCCTTTCCTATCTGGATTCCCTTGATATCCTTTTCTTGCCTAATCGCTATAGCAAGTACTTCCAGTGCTATGTTGAATAGGAGTGGTGAGAGAGGACAGCCTTGTCTTGTGCCAGAATTTAGAGGGAAGGCTTTCAGTTTTTCTCCATTGAGGATAATATTTGCCACTGGCTTGTGGTAGATGGCCTTCACTATATTGAGAAAGGTTCCCTCCATTCCCATCTTGCTGAGAGTTTTGATCAAGAATGGGTGTTGGACCTTATCAAATGCTTTCTCTGCATCTATTGATATGATCATGTGGTTTTTATTTTTCTTGTTATTGATGTTGTGTATTATGTTGATAGATTTACGGATGTTAAAACAGCCTTGCATTCCTGGGATGAAACCTACTTGATCGTAGTGGATGATCTTCTTAATGAGGCATTGAATCCTATTTGCCAGGATTTTGTTGAGGATCTTTGCATCTGCATTCATCAGTGATATTGGTCTGTAATTTTCTTTTTTGGTAGCGTCTCTGTCTGGTTTAGGTATCAAGGTGATGTTGGCTTCATAAAAGCTATTTGGAAGTGTTTCTGTTTGTTCAATTTCATGAAAGAGTCTTGCCAAGATTGGCAGTAGTTCCTCTTGGAAAGTTTGATAGAATTCATTAGTGAATCCATCTGGACCTGGGCTTTTGTTTTTCGGCAGACATTTGATTACTGTTTTAATTTCATCAATGGTGATGGGGGTGTTTAGATATGCTACATCCTCTTCCTTCAACCGTGGAAGATTATAAGAGTCCAAGAATTTATCCATTTCTTCCAGGTTCTCATTTTTAGTGGCGTAGAGTTTTTCAAAGTAGTTTCTGATTACCCTTTGAATCTCTGTCATATCAGTAGTGATCTCTCCTTTTTCATTCCTGATACGAGTTATCAAGTTTCTCTCTCTCTCTTTCTTTGTTAGGTTTGCCAGTGGTCTATCAATCTTGTTTATTTTTTCAAAGAACCAACTTCTGCTTTCGTTGATCTTTCGGATTGTTTTTTGAGTTTCCACTTCGTTGATTTCTGCTCTCAGCTTTGTTATTTCCTTCTGTCTTCCTGTTCTTGGGTCCTTTTGTTGAGCATTTTCTAGTTCTATTAGCTGTGTCATTAAGCTACTCAGGTAAGCTCCATCTTCCTTCCTGATGTGTGCTTGCAAAGCTATAAATTTTCCTCTCAGTACTGCTTTTGCTGTGTCCCATAAGTTCTGAGAGTTTGTGTCTTTATTGTCATTTGTTTCCAGGAACCTTTTGATTTCCTCCTTGATTTCATCTCGGACCCACTGGTTATTGAGCATGAGGCTGTTTAACTTCCAGGTGTTAAAGTGTTTCTTCTGAGTCCCTTTGGAGTTCACAAATAATTTCAGAGCCTTGTGGTCAGCGAAGGTAGCCTGCAAAATTTCTATCCTCTTGATCTTATGGAGGTATGTTTTATGTGCCAGCATGTAGTCTATCCTGGAGAATGTCCCATGTACATTGGAGAAGAATGTGTATCCAGGTTTCTGGGGATGGAGTGTCCTATATATATCCACTAGGCCTCTTTCTTCCATTTCTCTCCTCAGGTCTAGTATATTCTTGTTGGGTTTCAGTCTGGTTGACCTGTCCAGTGTTGACAAAGCCGTGTTTAGGTCCCCCACAATTATTGTGTTGTTGTTGATATTATTTTTCAGATTTGTCAGCAGTTGTATTAAATATTTTGCTGGCCCCTCATTCGGTGCATATATGTTTAGGAGAGTGAATTCTTCCTGCTCTACGTACCCCTTGATTAATATAAAATGTCCGTCTTTGTCCCTTACAACCTTCCTGAGTATAAAGTTTGCATTATCTGATATTAGTATGGCCACTCCAGCTTTTTTATGGGTGTTGTTTGCTTGGATAACTTTTCTCCAGCCTTTTATTTTGAGTCTATGTTTGTTCTGACTATTCAGGTGCGTTTCTTGTAGGCAGCAGAAGGTTGGATTGAGTTTTTTGATCCATTTAGCCACTCTGTGTCTCTTAACTGGTGCATTTAGTCCATTGACGTTGAGAGAAAGAATTGTCCTGGGATTTAACGCCATCTTTATTTCAAAATTTGGTGTGTCTTTTGGGTAGTCTTGTCTTAGATTAGGTCTTTCAGTTTTTCTCTTAAGACTGGTTTTGTGTCTGTGAAGTTTCTGAGCTGTTTTTTGTCTGTGAAACCATGTATTCTTCCATCAAACCGGAAAGTGAGTTTTGCTGGGTATAGTATTCTGGGTGAAGCATTCATTTCATTCAGTCTTGTCACAATATCCCACCACTGCTTTCTGGCATTGAGCGTTTCTGGTGACAGGTCTGCTGTAAATCTCAGGGAAGCTTGCTTGAACATGATTTCCCCTTTTGATCTTGCTGTTTTCAGAATTCTGTCTCTATCTGTGGGATTTGTCATTGTGACTAGGATGTGTCTTGGGGTGGTTTTTCTGGGGTCTCTTTTGGTCGGTACTCTTCGGGCATGCAGGATTTGATCACATATATTCTTTAGCTCTGGAAGTTTCTCTTTAATGATGTTCTTGACCATTGATTCTTCCTGGAAATTTTCTTCCTGGGTCTCTGGGACTCCAATGATTCTTAAGTTGTTTCTGTTGATCTTATCATAGACTTCTATTTTCGTCTGTTCCCATTCTTTGACTAATTTTTCCATTGTCTGCTCATTTGCTTTAAGTTTTTTGTCCAATCTCTCCTGCTGTATGGAATTGTTATGTATCTCATCTTCCACAGCACCAAGTCTATTCTCAGCTTCTGATACCCTGTCCCAGAGCTTATCCATTTTGTCATTCACTTCGTTTACTGAGTTTTTCAGGCCTGTTAGTTGACATGTTATTTCAGTTTGGAGTTTTGTCATTTCTGCCTTCATATTTTCTTGGTTCTTATTAGTGTTCTGTTCAACTCGATCCATGGTTTCTTGGAGTCTGTTGAGCACCTTCCATATTGCTAGTCTAAAGTCCTTATCTGAGAGGTTGATTAGTTGTTCAGTCATTATCTGGTCCTCAGAATTGTCATCTTCATTCTCTATGTCTGATGCTGGCCTGCGCTGTTTCCCCATTGTCACATTTGTATTGTGGGTTTTTCTACGTGTTGTAGTGGTATTCATTGTCTATATGATGTAGGCAGCACACTCCTCTGGCTCCTCCCTTTCTGGATGGGCTGACTTGCCTCTAAGGGAGGGGAGTCCTCCGTGGATGAAGCCTCACACTGGGTCAAATCTTAGGCCCGAGCATGTAACAGAGAAGACAGTCCAGAGAGAAATGTTTGCTTCTGTGATATAGCGCCGTTCTTAGTGTGATTTTTCCTTCTTGTTGCAATGGAGTTCTTTCCTTAGAAAGAGTGCACGGCCGCGTAGCGAAGCGGAGCGGCCGTGCTCCTCTGAGCCTCTTTTTGCCCCACTCGCAAGAGTTTCACGCAAGAGGACAGTAGACAGACATAGACAGGTCACACTCACAGTCTTTCACAGCTGAGCCCCACTGGGCCGGTGTACTTTCGCGGATTTTCCCCGCCTGGTGTCACACACAGGGAGCCAGCTTTTGCCTTACTTTAGCATTCTAATACAATGTGAACTTACCTTAAATATATTATTAAAAACTAGCTCCTCGTCACACTACTAAATTAATGCTTATTTGTGTACTTATCCAAATACAGAAAAATGAAAATAAATTATGAGGCATTTTTGCATTTTTCCTTACAAACCTATTAATGTTTTATTGTCAATTATTAGAGAAAAATATTAAAAATGAAGAAACAAACATACTCAAAGTTGCAAATAATTTGTGTTGTGTTGTTGTTGCTGGTTATAGTGAATTTATTGGGCAGAGCCAGTTGCTCTTCAGAGTTTACTCCTTATTCTGTGCTCATGAATCACACCTGGAGGGAAGAGAGAGAGAATCTGGGTTGATGCCATTAAGGACATATGCTTTAACCTTGTGGCAATTTTTAATTCTTAATTACTGAATATCCTCTTATAAACAATAACCATGAAAGTAGTATAAAAATAATTTACCTGGAATTTTTAGGATTTTTAGATTAATTTGCCTTTTTATTGCCTTATTTTTATTTATTTTATTTTTATTTTTATTTTTTTATTTATTTTTTCTTGCCTTTATTTTTCAAAATAAAAATTTTAAATAGCACTTCAGAATAAGATAATATAAAGCAAAACATACATGCAAAATAGGACTTGACATTATATTACTGTAAACTTGGTTTGAACTTTTTAGTAAAAAAAGATTCACAACTTTGAAGCTAGAATAACCTTGAATAGTTACTGTTTTTTCATAACATTAATTTTCAATAAGTGTTATTTTTGTTGACCACATACTTTACCATACATAGTACATTAATGTTCATGAATAATCTTATTTTTCATTCTATGCTGGCACAATCATCAACTTCTAATTTAGTATACATTTATATTTAGTTTAATACTTTATTTTTCTAACTTAACATATACATATATATAATACATTACTATATACATATATACTAAAATTTATATGCATAAAATCTTAAAATATTTTTATAAGAACGGTTCCACTCTAATTTCCAATACAGCTATAGTTCACAAATAATATAAACATGCATAAGGAAGTATTCAAAATTGAAATTAGATTTAACAGTGCCATCCAACATTTCATATCCTATACTGGCAGACACTTTTATTTCCTAATGCTTTAAAGAGAAATCATGGAACAAATGTATAATGAGTTCTAGAAATTAAAATCATTGAAACAGATAAAATCCCATTAATGATTTATTATATGATTTTCCATGGTTTGTTACCTGTAATACATGATTAAATTACACTATTAAGATTGCTTGAACATTACTGCTATCTTCAGGATGTCTAACTTTAAGAAATATCATTCTATTTGCAGTAAATGTTTTATGTTATTAATTTTTGCCAACCCACTAAATATTTCATAAATAACATTTAGTAGACAGTTCTAATTAAATATTCAATTTGTGATTGAAGAATTTTTTATCCTTTCTTCCTACTGACACCACATCAAAGTGAAGAATACGAGATAGATTTAAAATCATAGCATGGAGAACAATACTGCATATATATAAAACTCTACCTGCTAAATTATAGAAGTTCAAATCATTTTGAAAAGTGAAATGAAAATTGGAATATGTATGGTTATCAAATGATAGATTTATGTATTAAAGAGACATGAAAAAGGAAAACCAAAAGGAAATTTATATAGCAAATTATGTTATCATTTTTTGTAAAATGAAATGAAATTAAGAAATCAGCCAAGACTCGAAAATTTCATCCAGCTTCCACCAACAAAGGTAAAGGGAGGACTTGATTAATTTTACCCTCAAATTTTAGAGGAAATCAGCATTTGATTTATTGACTACCATAGTGTGTTGGAAATGTGTAAAGATTAAACATTGAAAGCATTTCTGAATTTCTAAGAAGTATTAAAAACTCAGATATATGTCTATGTTTCAGAGATCTTACATCACTTGAGATATTAATGGAGAAAAGGAAAAGAGAGGCTGCTTTAGGGATCAGATCTGGAGGAAGAAAAATGGTCTTTAAGTAATACTTTCTCTGTTTATAATGACCGAGGAACATTTCAATGTGCATATATCTTCTTTATTTTCTTTAACCACTCATGTGTTATTGGGTAACTGAGTTATTTTCCAAGTCTTTTCTATTGTATAAAGTGCTGCAAGAAGTATTGGTGTACATATGTCTTTTTGAGTATATTGCTATATAAAAGTGAAGTAAAAATAAAAAACAAAACTGAATGAAAATGAACCCTTGACTTCATATCACATAGAAGGAAGATTACCAGAAGTGTAAGTAGAAGAAAAGGAGAAAGAGGTCCAAATGATTTTGTTAAAGATAATTTTTACTTTAGTGGGAAATACAGTTTAATTGGATGAATTTAGAACTTACATAACATGAACCCTAAGTCTTATGCAATTTGATAAATTAAAATTACCTTCTAATATATTAAAAATGGAAAAATGGGCATTTCTTATATATTAATGTATTCTATTTTTACACATCATCTGCCATACTGTCCACCACTACCACCATGCAATCATCAGTTACAAGATATATTCAAATTAAAAGTTTTCTGTTTAACTTTTTTGTTCTTTTTCTGGGAAGGGAGGGTACACCTGTTAAAGCTCAGGAATTATTCCTAGCACTGCACTCAGAAATTACTACTGGCAGGATCAGTGACAATATGGTATACAGGGATTGAACCCAGATCAGATGTGTGCAAAACAAGTGCACACCCAGATATACTATGTTCCAGCCCCTCAAGTTTAAAATTTAAATAATTATTTCAAAGGACTGCTAGTTGACTGAGCAAAACCTATAGAGACCTTGGAACAGAAATAGAAACCCTGAAATAAAACGTTGATTTACAAGCACTAGGAAGCACTGAAAACTTAGGCTAGAGCATAAGCAATTAATGTCTTACTACTTACACAGCTGATACATGAAAAACTTAAATAAACTAGAAGAAAATATGCATTTTTTACTCTGAATATCAAGCAGACTATGTAACTTAAGATAAAACTTTTATATGTTTTATTTTTGAAAATATTATTTGATTAAATCACCCTGAGGTACACAGTAACAATGTTGTTAATGATAGAATCTCTGTCATACAGTGTACTACATTATTTGCCAGTGGACAATTATTGCCACCAATGTCCCCAGTTTTTCTTCCACTCTTTCCTACACTTTCTACCCTGTCTTTGTGGCAGAAATCATCATCATCATCATCATCATCTTCTTCTTCTTCTTTTCTTCTTCTTCTTCTTCTTCTTCTTCTTTTTCTTCTTCTTCTTCTTCTTCATTTCTACTTCTTCCTTCTTCATTTCTACTTTTCCTTCTTCTTCGTCTTCTTTTTCTTCTTCCTTCTTTCTTTTTCTTCCTTCTTTTTCTTCTTCCTTCTTTTTCTTCTCTCCTTCTCCTTTTCCTTCTTCATTTTCTTCTTCATCCTTCTTCTTCTTTTTCTTCTTTTTCTTCTTCTTCTTCTTCTTCTTCTTCTTCTTCTTCTTCTTCTTCTTCTTCTTCTTCTTCTTCTTCTTCTTCTTCTTCCTTGTTCTTTTTCATCTTCTGTTTTTGTTCTTGTTCCTCTTGTTCTTTTCATTGTTCTTCTTGTTCTTGTTCTCATTCTTGTTCTTTTCTTTATGTTCTAGTTATTATTCATCTTTTTCTTCTGTTGTTCTTCAATTCATTGTTGTCATCATTTTTGTAACCTTCTTTCCCTTCTTTTTTATCTTCTTCTTTATTATTATTCTCCTCCTTCTCCTTTATCAGAAAATGGATTTCAATACTGTTACTGAAAGGTTATTATGCAAACCATTTTATCTCCTTTTCCTTTCAAAACCAAGTTCTTACACAATGATCATTTCCAACTATCATTTTCATCATAGTGTTCCTTCTCTGCCCTAAATTCAACCCCCATTATTCGTGTTATTTTTCCTACCAAGGATTGGTCCTCTTGACCCTATTCTATAATTTTTTAACATTTTAACCTATTATATATATATAAAACAAATGTGTCTTATTATTTTATCTCTCCATCTCCCTCTAACTCATTCAACTAAACAGAATATTCTCCATATCTATCTGTTGTAATCAAACTTTGTGGTTTAATTTATCCAAAAGCTGCATAATATTCCACAGAGTAGGTATACCCTTTATTCATTCATATCGCTGAGAAATTTTGGTTGTTTCCAAGTTCCCACTATTGTTAATAGTGTTGCAATATATAAACATATATATATATATATATATATATATATATATATATATATATATATATATATATATATATATATATATATATAATATATATATATATATATATATATGAGTAAAGATGCCTTTTCTGCATTGTATTTTTGAACTCCATTTCCAGGGATGCTATTGCTGGATCCTATTGAAGCTTAATGTATAATTTTTTGAGTAATATCCATGTTGTTTTCCAAAAAGATTGACTACTACACATTCCTTCCTGCCATAATGTGTGTCATCTTTTCCCGGTATCTGCACTATCACTGATTGTTCTTGCTCTGTGTGATGTGTGCCATTCTATGGTGTAAGTTTTTTTTCACTGTTCTTGTTTATTTGATTTTCTGATGATTAACCATTAGGAGCATTTTTTACATGCATTTTGGTCATTGTGTTACTTTGATAAAATTTATTTATATCTTCTCAGTTTTGGAATGGTATAAATTTTTCTTGTTAAGCTCTACCAGAGCTTTGTATGTTTTATATATTAACCCCTTATCAGATTAGTTTTAGATAAATTATTCCTCCCTTTACATTGGTCAGTCTTTCTAGCCTACTACCATTTCCTTTGAAGTCTTTAAACTTTATAGTTTGGTGCAGACACATTGTATTATCTTTGCTTCCACTTACTTGGTCTGTTGTTAAAACAGTTTTTCTTCATATTTATGAATAGTAATAGTTTTGTACTTAAATGAATTTCTTCACACATATTTAAAAATAATATTCAAGAAAAACATCTAATTACATTATTTTTTCAAATATAGGAGTACATACAATATTAATTATTTGTGCAAAATTTGTCATACTTCTTAATTTTCTAAATGTTCTTTATAAGTCATTACTGATTAATTTAAATAAAAGAAACATTGTACTATTATTTATTTGTTTGAAAAATTTGAAAACTGTATGCTTTCCTGACACTTTTTAATCATTCTTTTTAAATAAACTGTAAAGTAAAGATGTCAAAAGTTGAACATTTAATTACCTCCTGCATAATAATTATTTTACATTCATATGAATTGATGAATTTAATTATTTACTTCATTGTCAAAAGTTAAATAAATTGAAGTAATTATTTTTGTTTTGCTTTGGGAAGCATATCAGAGATAATCAGGCCTCTCTCTTGGCTCTGTGCTCAGGATTAACTTGTAGTGATGCTCAGGAGTCAATATATGGATTTATGATTCAAATGTGAGTCACTGGTGTGCAGTACAAGTGCCCTATCCTCTGTATTTATCACTCTTGGTCCTGGAGTTGTTCACCACTAATTTATATACATGTCATCTAATCGATAGCACAACATTTCAAATTTCCAAAGAAAATGCATTTTTCCTCTTTATTTATAACTATTTTATAATTTCATTTTCTGTTCTACATTTGAACTGCTACAATAGCTCCCCAAATTATCTTTTGCATTATCTTCTGCTTTACACAAAAAAAAGACAATTCTACAGAGCAGCCAAATTGTACTTAAAACTACTTAGTGAAATAAGGTAAATCAAATTCATTCTCAGGTCTCCAAAGACTTCATTGCACAATCCGTATAGTTATTCAAAAATTGTATAAAGCAACCTTCCTCTAACTATTCCACATATATCACATTGATGGTATCTTTATATCTACGTATTCAGGTATGTTTATGGCACAAACTAATTTCCACTTTTTGCTAATCCTCTATAATAATAAATAAGATTCACAATGCATAAAACATGTGTACCTGTAATGTTACATACTATATTAAAGTTTGTGAAAATATATATTTATATTTTGTACATCTATTTACTTTTAAAACATCATTGTAATATACAAACCTATTATTATGCTTTAAATGTTATTTAAAAGAATATTGGTTTAGTAATTGTCCTTATATTTTTAAATGTTTTGGATGTGCTATAAAACTTTCTTAATTACAGTGTTCATAAGTGAAACATATTTTATCATGCATTGTGACTATGAAAGCATTTAAAAAAGTTAAGTTTAGAATAAATAAATAATTAGTGCATGAGAATAAAGCAATGATATAGTATTATAGGGCATTTATGTCACATGATGTCACCTGCGTTCTATCCCCAGTTTCCTATATGACCCCCCAAGCTCACCAGGACTGATCATTGAGCACAAAGCCATGACTAAGTACACTGTAGAAACTTGCCCCCCCCAAACAAACTGAACTAATTGTGACTAATTTAGCATTACTAGTATTTTATTACTAAATGTATACTTAGAGGAAAAAAATTAGTGATTCTGATTTTACAGAAGCATCTAAAAATTTTAGGCAAAGCTCTTCAATATGATTTATTCTCATTTAAAATATAGTGATAGTGAAATTATAACATCTTAAATACATCAGCAAAATTATGTATCTTGCTTATAGACAATTTTTGGATGTTCAAATATTTTTTGTTGATTTAAGAACATTTTGCTATTTTAAGTTGTTAAATTGTCATGCTTTTGGTTTTTTTTTACTTTCATTTAGAGTTCACATGCAATGATACTTAGGGCTTACTTTCAACTCTGTGCTCTGAGATCACTCCATGAAAACTTAATTTCTGGAATAAAAATCCAGGCCAAATGCCCTGCCAATTGTACTATATATAACCTCTGACCTAAAATCAAACAATTTTAAAAACATTGCATACTCAATTTTAAACAATGTATCAAGGAGGCAAATGCCCTACTGGAGATATACAACTATTTTTACTTTTTCTTTTCTTTCCAATTATTTTTATTGAAAGCATTGTGATTTACAAAATCCTTCATAGTTGAATTTAATATATAAGTGAATTAGGGTCATTTCCACTATTAGTGTCAACTTCCCTTCACAAGTAAAATCAGAGTGCATCATATAACACCACCCTTTGCCCCCAGGCTTGCCAGAATATGAGACCCATTTAAGTTCAGATTGTTAAAATTAGAGCTTTTGATTCTATTGTTGTTGACTTTGGCTTGAATATTTTCTATCTTTTATTTTCCTCCACCAATTCTCCTGAGTCCACTTGGCCCCTGGGACCCCATCCTTGCTTTTATCTTTTCTTTTTAGTTTATATAAAATCAGGAATGTAAGGAAAAACAAGTAATTCATGTCCCAAGATTCAGTGAAAAAGGTGAGAACCTCTATTTAAAAGATAAAAAAGAAAAAATATGTTGGTGTCAGTTTTTTGCATAAGCACAGCAAAAGTTAGGAAAAATAATTTGGCCTTAAAAATGGATGACCCTAACCATGGAGCATCCTGCCATAAGACCAACTACAGGTTCCAGATGTATTAAGTTGTCCAACACCAATGTACTTCTTCATGGTTCCAGTAAAAGTTCTTCTCAACCAAGGTTGTTGCAGTCAGGTTTCTGTAATTAGAGATCTTGATTTTTGCTCATTCTATGTTGAAGACAGTATGTCACAGAACATCTTCTGGTTTCATCTCATCATTAGGTGGTGATGCAGGGAAACCCGCACTAAAAACAAGATTTTGATATTTCCAAGTCACCAGGGTGTCATATGAACCTACTCTGGAGTAAGTCGATGTCAGGGCAGCATTCAGGCCTTGGCAAGGAGCTAGATTTCTGGTGCAGAATACTGCCTGTTACAAAAAATGAAATCCAAGATTTATGGGTGAACAGCTGACGTCCAATTGACTGAAGCCAAAGTCAAGTCACTGTGATAAATATTAAGGTTGAAAAGCCCCCCTGAAATAAAAAAATGTCTGATTTCCTGACCATATATAAGGACTTCTTTTTAAATATATTTACCCATTTTAATGTGCCCTATGCAAATTGAATAATAAAACATGATACTACTGATGATATGCGGTAAAATAGCATGCTAAATCATACCTATTTTAATATGTTATTCTATTATTATTTATTTATTTTAAATAACAACATAATATACTAACATAAACCTATTTGTATTAAAACAATGAAACATTTCTTAAAGAATAAAAAATTCATATGACCTTCAAGAATGCTATAATCATAAATTTTTAGTGCATTCTATATTCTGATTTCAACATTGTCAATTATTCTAAGGAATTTGCATTCATTCCATTTCAACATAATAAAGTAAAACAAAAATGAAATTGTTTCTCACTAAGTCACTTTGATTTTATAAAGCAATTTTGATTATTGAATATTATGCCAATAAAATCAGTAACTATTTTGTTCAGTTTTGGTTTGTGGTCCATACCCAGTGTTCCAAAGGGTTTATTATAGGCACTGTTCTTTCAAGTCATTTCTGGTGAAGTTTGGGTGTTTTGTAGTATTCACGATCTAATCATGATGTTCTTTATGCATGGCATATGCTAAGCCCTTTAGTTATCTTTCTGGTCCTGAAATTTGATTTTAAATATAGTACTAACAAGACAAATACACTTACAAACCCCAATCTGATTGCTAGTACCACAGTATCCCCAACCATCTCTTGGGACAATCCTAGAGTTCTCTGAACACTTAACAATTTGAACAGGCAATTTCTAGCTCCAAAAGAAACTTTCAAGTCTATATCCTATAGCCCTCATACTGTACTACAAGCTAGATTGACAAAAAAATACCACTCGATTGAATCCCCATCCCCTCCAACTTTTGAACATTTTTTGAGATATGCCCTGTTCCAAAAACCTCCAAATACTCAGTCAATTTTCTTTTTAAAAAAAAAAAACTGCACTAGAAGACACAAATGTAAAGTTAAATTCTAGCTTAATTATCAAATAATATATTTGCTTTGAGAGATGATACGTTTTATAAATCATAAAGCTGGTGTATTGCCAGAAATTTGGTAAAATTCTCATTTTGATTCTAGATATTTTAACTATAGACATTTCTATAATGCATAGATATCAAACTTTTAAATACCTTAACATGCCTTTTTATTTACTAAATTTACAATAGTAATTTATAATAAAAAGTGTTAAATTTTTATTGATATTATATGTCATATGATTTAACTATAAATTTAAAATATTCTTTATGACTAATTACCATATGACTTCCCAAAATGGTGGACCAGTCAATATTCCTACCAACAATGAATGAAGGATCTTCTTTTTCCTCGCATCCTTACCACACCAGTGTTTTTTTTGATAAATGTCAGTCACTTTGTTATTATTGTATTAATTACATTTCCCTAATAAATAATAATGTAGAGCATTTTTCATATGCCCTTTTGCCATTTGTATTATTTGAAGAAGTTTCTATTCATCTCCTCTTATTCTGATACAGTTATATTTATTCTTGTAAATTTATAACAATGTTTTGTATATTTTGTATAATAATGGATAAGTGGACAAAATGTTTTTCCCAGTGTGTTGACTGTTTTTGTATTCTGGTCATCATTTCTTTTACTGTGAAGAAATTTCTTAATTTAATGTAATTACTTTTTAGTATTACTTAAATATACTTGGTCAGTGAAAAGGGTTCAAAAGTACAATAAAGAAAGGAAAAGTCACCTATACTCCTATGTTCATTGCAGTTCAGCCAAAATCTGGAAACAACCTAAGTTCACAAGAACAGATGATTGCATGATGAAACTATGATCAATTTAAACAATGGAACACTACTTGACAGTAAGAAAAAAATCATGCAATATGATGCTATGTAGATTGATCTCTAGAGTATCATGTTGAGTAGAATTAATTTGGGATGGACAGACTCACATGTGGATAAAATGAAATGTCCTCCTAAGAGGATGACAAAGCCCAAAAAGCAATAGAGAGTTAAGTGCAGGATAAGTTTACTTGAAGAGGATGCTTTCCACCTCATCAGAGGTAGGTGGGGATTGGGGATAATTCATTAGGGAAGAGAACACTTGAGCAATGGAGGAGAAAAAACATGCTTAAAGTAGATAAACACAGGCTACTAGATGAGTGGGAAACTGGGGTGTGGTGTTGGAAAATTGTATTCTTGAAATTAATGATTAATTTTGTAACGAGGTAAAACACAGTGACTAAAAATTAAAACTTAAAATACCAAAAATATTACCAAAAAAAAAATTTAAATAAAATATATTTTATTATTCAATAACAATAAAATTCCAGGCAAGGTATTAGTTTTTCTCAATAGATTTTCTGCTTAGATATTGAGCTGATTTTCAATGAATACATCTTTCAATGATTTAATTGGTATAAATTCATTCCTGTTTTCTGAGAAGTTTTATAACACCAATTATGTTAAAATTGTTACCAGAAAAATATTTTCCCAAATTTAATTGTAATGACAAATAATATTATTCACATAGTTTTGTTTCATAAAGATACAAATTAAATCTCCTTTTACTTTTTATTGCTAGAATTCTTTTGGGTAATTTTCTTTCCATTATTGTCTAATCATTGTAAAGTACACTGAAGAAGACCTTTCAATAACATTTTTGATTACTTTTAATTTGGAAGTGTTTCATCACACAAGTTATGATAAGTGGCAAATTTCTTCTAGTAAATTAATAAAATATCCCTTTGCTCACAATACTTCTTTATTTCTCCCTCTTTTCTTTTTCTATGTCCATCTTGTATTGTGCTTTAGTAGTTCAAGGACATAATTAACAGGCATAATTAACACTAGTCTCTTTCTAATTCTCAGAACAATCTTACAGATCATTATATAAATGTATCAGAATTCACAGAGTGATACAGAAAGAAAAATCACTGAGTGCTTTTTTGGGAGCAAGCCATATAGATATCCTGAATGAAAGTCAATAATTAATTTTATAATGCTGTAGATTAACAAAATGTTGCACCAGGAAAATGCAGAAATATACTATAAAGGAATATTTACATTATAAAAAAATAATGAGCATTTCACAATGTACAAATTAATAAATTTATAAATTACAATGAAAATCTATCACTTAATTGCATCCTCTTTATGTACAAATAATAATGATTAGTTTTCAAATATCTAAATAGTAGAGCAAGAGGCAGAAAAACATTTCAATTATCTTACACTTACTCATTAAATATATCATTTCCTTTCTATTCTTACATTATCCCAAGTACAATTATTTTGTAATTTAAAACCATATCTTAAAAAATGTTTTTTATTATATTTTTTTAATTCTTGCCATTTTAAAAATTTCTTCAAAACTCATACAATATATATTCTCTGCATATGTAATTATAACAACTGAACTTTTAAGGCCAGTTTTCTGTTGTTCTATTGTGGTGATGCAAATGTTCACATATCTTAAAAATCACAGTGCTTATTTTGAATATAAACTGATAAATATATGTCTTACATTTTTTACAAATTTTAAATTGTGATAATGAAACATTTATTAACCTTTGGATATTATTCTGCAACTAAGTAGGCAAGAGTTAGAATTAATTTAGTATTATAATAAAATTTTACATTTTTTTTGCTATGGTTATAATTATTTTCAAGTCAAGAAATGGGATTAAGGTTTTTTTTTTATATTATTATGTCCCAAATGAGCCCCTAAGCATTGGTTTAAACTTTGTCAATTTACGGTGTTTAATTATTCAATGAGATGATCAATCCCACTTAAAACAATCTTGTATTATATATATTATATTATATATATATATAAATTATATATATATATATATAATATATATCTTGATGTTCAACTTAAATGTGACTAGTTGTTCTCACTATTTTTTATTTTATTTTATTTTATTTTATTTCCTTTTATTTTATTTTTTGGTTTTTGGTTTTTGGGCCACACCCGGTGTTTACTTCTGGCTATGCGCTCAGAAATCGCTCCTGGCTTGGAGGACCATATAGGACGCCAGTGGATAAAACCTTGGTCTGTCCTAGCCAAGGCCTTACCTCTTGCGCCACAGCTCTGGCCCTGTTTCACTGTTTTTAAATAATCATGTAAATCAACTTGTGTTTCTAAGTTGAGGTTAAAGACAATATGTATTTAGATCTCAATTTTTTATTAAATATTTACCTAGGTAAAATCTAATAATTCTGATGGAATTTTACTATAGAAGGATGAAATATAACCTTCTGCATATTTAGAAACACTTTGATTTCTCTGATACATGTAGGAGAACAATTTCTTTGTGAGCATTGAATATATAGAGGAATTTCTAAGAACTAGTTTCAGGATAAAACAGTGAAGACAAAACGACAGAATTATAAATTGACATATATATCATATGTATTTTGACTACTTACTAGGTAATAATTCATAATAAATATATCAAAGTAAAATAGAATGTAATATATAATTCATAGATATACCTCTACTAGAAAATAAAATTTACAAAATAATGCTAATCATTATTATAAACATAAACAATGCAACTATGTACAACAAAACATAATTTTACAATTCCATGAAATCAAGATATTTTTCTTTTAGTTATGATCATTTATACTAGAGGTTTAGGAATTCATCTTGGAAAAAATAATCAGTACAAAGAAATATGTATGCTTGACAGTAAGTTTATTCAAATTTACTGCATGCTTACTAAATCCTTAAGGTTTACACTAGAAAATGCATTGACACTTACAAGAACTATTATAACATATACATAAATGATTCAGCTGTATATCTTTTTATTTGAGAATGATTAGTATAAAAATAAGAATATTACTGTCTTGACATGCTGTCTATCTCTTTATAAATTTTCCATGTTTCCTCTCAATCTTGTAATTTTATTCCAGTATTTTATTCTTAACACTTTTACTTTTTTCATTTGAAGTTATCAGGAAAGGAAAGAAAATAACAAATTTATTCAATTGTCAAAGATTCATACTGGGATCTCACTTGTATCACACCCATATTTCATTTTTTCAGCAGTTACTTCGTGTTTTAAGAGAAGTAAATCATAAATTGGATCATTTATAATAACTATAAATAAATGTGATGTCTTCCTTCAAGGATCTATTATTCTGTTGACAATGGAAAAGTAATGATCACATTTTAATCATTTTTGCTTTTTTTTAGGACATTAAATACTTTTATTTTTCAAGTATATAAAACATCCTTAAAATTAACTTTCAAAGGGACATGGTGACCCATATGCCTACTTCTTCCCTAGGGAGAAAAAAGTGCTCAGGAAGGCGAGGAATGCTCACCATGTCCCGTTGAAAGTTAATTTAAGGATGTTTTATATACTTGAAAAATAAAAGTATTTAATGTCCTAAAAAAAAGCAAAAATGATTAAAATGTGGAAGTGCTCAGGAGGTGGGAGTACTCAATAGGTGAAAATGCTGGGATAGTCACACAGCTATGCTGAACAGGGACCCCGCTTGGGGGATTGGGGAGTGTGTGTGTGTGTGTGTGTGTGTGTGCACTTGGGGGGCTTGAGGAGTGCATGTGTGTGTGTGTACTTGGGGCTTGGGGAGTGTGTGTGTATGTTTGTGTGTGTGTGTGTGTGTGTGTGTGTTTGGGGCTTGGGGAGTGTGTGTGTGTGTTTTCTTCAGGACTTGGGGAGTGTGTGTGTGTGTGTGTTCTTCAGGGCTTGGGGAGTGTGTGTGTGTGTGTGTGTGTGTGTGTGTGTGTGTGTTTATGCGCTAACACAAGGTTAGCATAGTGTTTGGTCCGTCAAGAGCCCCCCTCCCCATCATGTCCCCGAGTGTGTGTGTGTGTGTGTGTGTCTGTCTGTGTGTGTCACTCAGTCCCAAGGTTATGTTAACCCATAGCGTTTGATCCACCAAGGGCCCCACCCCCAACCCATCATCTCCCTAAAGCACCCCTCCTTTGCCACATTCACTCCCTCATTCAGCTCTGTCCTGTCTCTGAAGCTGCACAACTCAGGACACCCAGGCTCTGCCCTCCCTACATCTTAAAATAGTTTTATCCTGAATCTTGAGGCAAAGTCTTCAAAGCTGGGTGGCGCAAGGAGCTAGAGCCCTTGCTTGTGATTACTCCCCTGCAAGGTTCAGCCTGGTGGGGGGCAGCCTCCTGGCTTGGCCTCTGGGGGGTATTTGCCTTCCTTGAGCTCAGGCACTCTCACAGTTTTTGGCTGCTATTTCCTTCCACTCCAAAGAGAAAAATAAAGTGGAAGAAAAAAAAAAAAAAGAACTTTCAGCTATCCAAAAGAAAAACTTATGTCATTACTGCAACGCTGAATGTATTTCTTACTGTTATTTCAAGTTAGATGGGTCTTATTTATTTTAAAAATGTATATATTTTTGTTGTGTGTTTATTGTGTTTTGGGCCAACACCTTGTGATGATCAGGGGTTACTCTGGCTCTGTGCTCAGAATTGCTCCTGTTTTGGGGGACATATTGGATACCAAGAGATCGAACCGCTTTACCATCCAAGTTTAGCACATGCAAGGCAAGATGCCCTACTGCTGTGCCACCACACTGACCCTTCAATTGTTATTCTTAAATGATCAATGCTAAATAATTTTTATTGTCAAATTTAACTAGACTTACATTACATGATAATAAAAATGAAACTTTTTATTACCTATTTTACAACCTATACCTTATAAAGTTTATGTTGTTATTATAATATAAGATAACAAATTCAGATACATTATTAAAATGTTGACATTCTTATAGAACTTATATTTATGGTCATTAATTTTACTTATCTTGATATCTGGAATTAAAACAATTGTGTGTACTGGAGCGAAAGTATAGCAAACAGGATACTTGTGTGTTAATAAATTGGCCCCAGGTTCAATCTCTAGAAATATAAATGGTTCCTTGAGCACCATCTGGAAAAATTAATCAATACAGAGATAGAACTAAAGTAAGCATAGCTTGTATGGCTCCTTAATAAGTATATATATTTATTAAATATTAAGAATATATTATATTATTATGTAATATTATATATAATACTTTATTTATTTAATAAATATACTATATATTTATACTGGTTAATATATTATACATATATTCATTTTATATCAGTTGATCTGTATTTGTTTTACAGAACAAAATAAACTTTAATATAAAGTCACAATTTTATTTTGAATAATGATTGCACCATTCATTCCTCTTTGATCTAGTGTTACTTTTAGCTTTTCAAGATAAATATGCATATATCTTTAATAACCTTTATTCAACAAATATATTAAGAATAAATCTACTACAAGCAGGTTTTTTGAATGTAAATACTGTTAGAAAGTTAGTTTTAAAGTTTACCATAAATTCTTCTTTTGTTTGCTTTATTATTTTTTTCTTTTGGCATACCACACCCACCCAGAGGCACTATGGGTTTACTTCTGGCTCTGCACTCAGAAATTGCTTCTGGGCAGGTTCTAGAATCACTATGGATAACTGGAGTTGAACAGAAAAACTTTTGGATCCATCATAAAAGCCAAACTAACTAATGACATACATTATTTCATACCAGGCATGTGTATGAAGAGAATGCATATTTAGGAACACCACAAGCAGTGGTTCAAAGTCTGGGAAAAGTGACCAATGAAAGAAAACAACTGGGCTGGAATGGTAGCACAGCGGTAGGGGCGTTTGCCTTGTACGCGGCTGATTGCAGGGTGAACCCTGGGCTTCAATCCCCAGCATTCCATATGATCCCCCGAACCTCCTGAGTGGCAGAGGGGCCAGGGAGGTAATCCTGAGTGCCACTTGGTGATTGGCCTCATTCAAGCAAACACCCCATAGTTGTGCCCTTTCTCCCAGCCACCTACAATGTATTTAGTCAAATTTCTCAAGAAATAAAAATTAAAAGGTATTCAAATTAAATACTCATTTATATGATTTGTTAATAAGATATATTTTCCTGTGACAAAATATTTTGGAGTAAAACATTTACCAAGGGAAAACATTACCAACCTACTGTAGACCTTATATTAAGATGAATTAGCAAATTTGACAATTCTTACATAAAAAGAATCTTAGTTAAAGGAAAATTCTACTCCCTATGGAAAGTCAAATTTAAACTGTATTTCTCGTTGTGAGGATGGTGACACTATTTAGTTTGTTGTGTTTTGTTATGTTGACTTTGGCAACCGTTCATGTACCTATTTCGCTCCAGTAAACTATACTCAGGCATTTCCTGCCAATCATAAGGTGAAGTTTATTGTACCTTTTTACATTTGTGTCACAAATTAAATCACTGCTATCTAGGGAACTCAGGTTTTTACTTGAATAAATAAAATAGGAGTTTGTAAGAGATGATAAATATAAGAACTCCAATTATATCTACACCTAGAATAAAATTAATGAGGAATAAATTACCTAAATTAAATACTTTCTTTAATCTTCAGTTTTATGAGTAATAGCCAATATAAAAATCCTATACATAGCAAAATACTATAATCAATAATATCTTGGGGTTTGATTCATTTCCTCAGAGAGCACTTTTGACTTTTGCTGCTAATTTATATTTTTCAAACATCTATTAAATTAAAATATGGTTATAATGATTTGTAAAATTCTTTCACTTAACACATTGCTTTAGATGTTTACACCTAATATTTTAATTTGCAAAAGGTAGTTCTGTCAATTGTTTTCAAAATTACTAATATATTCAGAATAAATACCTTATAAAGTAGTATCAGAATAAAGAATTATTGGGCTAGTAAATATTGTATTCAAATTCTTTATCAATTAAAATGTGGTATGTAACTAAGTAAGTTTTGTGTTGAACCAATACGTTTGCATGGACCTACATATTATATCTGTAGATGATTTTTGATAATTTCTAGCTACCAATAACAACTCTGAAGGAACATTTTAACAAGTGTTTAAATTGAACTGAAATATAATTTTATAGTGTATTTTACTAAAAATCTTAGTGAAGTTAATTGAAACTTTTTAATTGTATTATTGTTCTGTATAATGATATATGATTGATCTAAATCTTCAGAAATATTTAGTACATTTTTTTAAAGAAAACATAGGGCTTGCTCTTCATGCCCACATTCTCTCTTGAATACAAACCTCACTTCTGTTTCATTACTTACTTATTTTCACTCTGGAGCAACCTATCTCACTCTTAAACAAACACTTCTATTTGTCTTCTCTCACATCATTCTAAATAAATTTCAATAAAAATATTCTTGCATTCACCAAAACACACACAAGATAATTATAGCTCTAAATTATTAGACTGGTGATTAAATTGAAATAATTACATTTGATAGATTTAGGAGATAAATTTATTTTTCTACTTTTTATTATATTGCATCTTTTTTACACTTATTTGCACTTATTACACCATAATTCATAATTTGTTAAAAGAAATATGGTTTAACTACTTCAGTATAATTTTTATCTGTAGTCCTTTGGTACTTAGAAAGTAATCTAAGCCAGCTATCAGAATAGCAAAAACTGTCCTATTAACCTTCACAAGAAATAGTTCACTGAATAAAAATAGCCAGTGAATAACCAATCGATAAAATTAAAAATTCACAGACACAGCAAGAGTAATTCCACATTAGTTGCGGTATCTGTATATGTCAAACAACAAAGTAAACAACAAAATAAAAAGATATAGTATCTGAAGCTCATTGGATTTTATCAAGGGATAAGAGGACCAGAGTGATAGCACAGCAGATAGGGCATTTGTCTTGGATGTGGCCAACCCTAGTTCTATCACCTGTGTCCCCTATAGTCCCCAGAGCCTGCCAAGAGTGAATTCTGAGGGCAGAGACAGTAGTAACACCTGAGCACCGCCAACTATGCCCCCAAATCAAAACAAAAAAAAATCAAACAAGGGATACAGTGGATCCACCATGTTTTGCAGCAGATGACCTCAATGCATCTAGGATAGTAATAGAGATTTCTAAGATATTTAATGCTAGAGAATTTGATATATTGGTTGGTGTAGACCAGTATGTTCTGCTTCATCACTGATCAAAGCATTAACGATTACTTCTTGTACTCACTGGATAAAAAGATGCTGTTACATTTTCTTATTCCCAGAAGATATTGTGTTTACAGTGGAACAGAATTATATCCTGACCCATGGGTCTCAGACTATAGTGATCTGGCACAGATCTATAGTGATCCACACAGTTTTCTAATTCCAATCAATGATATATTAATTTTCTGTGGGGATTGTTATAGTTGAAAAAAAATGTTGCTACTATCACTGAGAAAACCATGATCCAGATCTGTTTCCAAGAGTACTTCATCCATGCCATCTTTATTGAAAAAATAAATAAGTATAGAAACATGAGGTCTTACTCTTTGCCACTAGTAACCCAAATGAATCTAAATGTAGCCGCAGACATCTATGGATCATTGATTTAACCGAGCATCTCATTCCATGATCTCAGTTGACAAAGCTTGACAAAGAAAAAATTTTCATACCATTCACTGGTGTTAAATTGAAGACATATTTTAGGGTTTTTTTTCCCTAAGCAGTTTATAATATAAAAAACACATTAAAATGTTAAGAGTTCATCGATCCATCAAATATATACATTAACAAGTGCATACATCTAAGAAAAAAAACAAGGAAATCTCAAGGAAACCTAAGATAACCAGAATGAACACTATAATATTCTAGTAGCTGAATCCTAGAGAACACCTAGAGATTTATGAGCAAGTTATTCATAACAATATTCAAAGCTCAGTGAATCACACAGAAACACTGACAGACAGCTCAATAACACCAGTAAATTACATAACAACTTACGTTTTTTGAGAACTAAGATTATGAAAAGGAAACATTTAAAAATAATTTAGAGCATAAGAAATGATGATCATGCAGAACAACAAATCTCTAAAATTGAAGACTCATTATTTGAAATGATTCAGTTACAGGAGGTAAAATATTGAATAGTCAGGCAAACTAAGAACATGATAGAAAACTAATTTACATTATAGTAGTTTTAATTGAATACTAGAAAAAAAAACTGGAGGTTTAAGTTTATTTAAAATATAACATCAGGCCAGATAGATAACACAGCACATTACCCTTGCACAGGACTTACCCTTGTATTATTTTTGGCATCTCATATAGTTCCCTAAACCTTTTCAGGATTAATCCTTGACCATACAGCCAGAAGTAATCACTGAAAGTATCCTAAAATATCCAAAAATATTTTTAAAAAGTAATAGAAAATTATTTCCAAATCTGGTCAAATATATAGATATCCATGCACATGAAGCCCACTGGTCTATGACATTCAAGTTAACGAAGACGTCACTGACACATTAAGATGAAAAAATCATGGACAAAGTACAATTTCAAAGGAATAATAGAAAATATGCTGTTCACAATCAAAAGATTCTCTAAAATTAGATAAGCAGTTTTTATAGCAAAACCACCCAGTAAATGACATAATCTAATGATTTAATGATATTAATGGATGCATTGTATACACACACACACATACACACACACACACACACACACACACACATTTTGTAAATATACACATGCAGGGGTATTAGTTTTCTCCTTGAAATGTAAACTCAAAAATAGATGACTTTGTCTGCCACTTCAAAAATCCTCATTTAACTTTTAAGAATACATTAACATTAATGTCTAATAAAATGTAAATGTTTTGCTCTTAACAAAGCACAAGTATTTTATTATCCTTAAATGAAAGCAATTGTTCCATGCAAAAGGGATTATTGGCTATGGTCCTAATAGTTCTGGCAAAAGAAGAACAAATATTTCTGAGAACATCAAAGTAATTATTTTAATATTGTTTAATCCCCATTCTTTTAAAGACATACTGTGAAAGAATGCTAAAACGTTCAGAAAAGATATGTTTTCTTATAATTTCTTCACTGAAGGCTTTCAATGGTGTTAGTAGGAATTCTCCTTTATTACTAATTACAAGATAGTATGTATCATGAGTGCACATTGAAATGTACCTCCTACTTAAAATGAGTTCATTTTGAAAATAATCTACAGTATAACATACAAAAATTGAACTAGGTGAGTACAATAATATGCAAAGTATATTAAATTTGTTATGACAATAAGTTTCCAGTGAGAAATAAGAGATATTTTATTTTTAAAAATCAGTGATGAAAACTTTGTTCTAATATTTGAACTGTGGAGAATAAGTATTTGTCATTTTGTATTTTATTTTATTTTATTTTCATTTTACTTTTATCTGACTGTACACAGACCTTACTGATTGTCTCTGTGTTTAGGGATAACTCCTTGAAATTTTAGACCATATAGGATACAGGGGATCAGAACCCGATCACTTGTGTTCAAGATATGCACCAGACTCACACTCTTTTATTTAGAACTAGAATTTATTTATAAGTTAAAATCAACTTTAATGAAAAATACTTTCAAAAATATATATCTTTATTTCAAAAGAGAGCACAGGGCATCTTACTAAATTGTATAAAATCCTGGGATTTATGCCTTGCATCATATCATCATTGGATACAACTGAAGGTAATTACCTCAGTAGTCCATAAATAATGATATTGGCTCTTATTAAAAATGTTATTTATGCTCCATTTTTATGATGCATATTGAAGTTGCTTTTAATAATATGTTCAATAATTATCTTAAAATACTTTATTTTTAATATATAGGTCATGCAAATTTTCTAACAAGTACTAGGAAATATTCTATTTTATTCTTAAATAAAAAATGTACACCAATAAACAATAGAGATAATATTACAATTAAAATTCTCAATTACATAGTCAGGAAAACAATTCTTTACTTTGGGGGGGGTGGTGATTATACAATAAATGTAGAGCTATAATAGAATTAAATATTTAAGACATCTTTTAAAAAAATTTTAAGACATATCTTGTTGAGCAAAATTAAAGATTCATTTTTATATTAATAAAATTTGAAGCCAAAATTTATTTGGAAATTTTCTGTAGATAAAAATACTAAGCAATATTAATCACATTGCAAATACATAAATAATTTTAATTATTATTTTCTGAAAATGAACAACTATCATATACATATAATTGTAGAAGATATGAGTGTTGAATTTTTGTGAATTCCATTACAAAAGTCACTGTTTTAAAAAATATAACAAACTAAGGGTCAGAGAGACAGTATAATGGGTATGATAGGGCACTTTCTTTGAGTGTGGTCAACTGAGGTTCAATCCCCAGCAACCCTACCTAACCCCACAGCTCCCAGGAACGATCCCCTTGAACAGTACCTGGAGTAAATATATATATATATATATATATATATGTGTGTGTGTGTGTGTATACACATTACATACATTTGTATATATGTATGTAAATATGCACATTATATATGTATATATTCAATTATTTATTAATATACTGAACAATGACTTCTATTATATTAAAATTCTAAAACGGCTTTCTAGCTATTTCTAGCTATTTTTAAACAATGACACTTTCAAATATAAACTCTTACTGACAACGACATATTTTTATTTGATCTCTAATTTCTTAGGGTTGAAAAACATTTTACCATGTCAGTCACAGCAATTGCGTATACCATAGAGAGTAACTCTAAATGAAATGGCATGACCTATTAGCCCTATCAAAAATCTGATATCTCAGACTGACGCTAGTGGCAGGCACAATTTAACTAGGTCAGTTTCTAAGAGGAAAATAAAATGAAAAACAAAAAGAAATCTATTTTATGTCAATTGAATTGTCGAATTTGATTGCTAGAAAACACAGATTCAAACTAGTTCAATTAATAAAATTGTTTAATATGATACTGAGAGTTCAGTATATATTACATGAAAAAAATAAAAAAATTGTAAAAGAAGAGCCCTTTCTTTTCCCAGAAGATATTGAACTTAAGATAATATTTCATGGAAATATTGGTATTACCATAGTGGAATTCAAATATTTCCCAAATTTCAGAAATAGGGCATTGCTACTGCCAGATACCTTCAATAACTGATACAATACTATATAATTACTGGTTAATACATTTATTTGGCTCTATTGAGCCATCAGAAAAGAATAAGTCAGTAATATTAGACCCTAGGCATGAAGGTGGATTCATACAACTGTTCTACTTGGTTTAACTTTAATATGTGGGAGGCTGACTAAAAGAACCAAGTGCTATTAAATCTTTGAATTATTTTTTTCTCAATTAATTATTTTCCTAATTTCATGTTATGTTGGCATTTTGTTTAAATTCAAACCTTAGTTTGGAATTTAATTTAAACCTTATTTCACAACAAATTAAAACTGACAAAGTGAGCCATATGGGGTGCTGAAAATTAATGCAGGCATGCTCAAGGCAAGCACCTCACCCATTACATTATATTTGCAACCTTGAAATAAAATGTCTAAATAATGTCATTTCAAAAATTGTATTACAACATATAAAAAGTTAGGGAAGGAGATTAATAATGGTCTCTTTTTGAATAGAATCAAAATGTATTTACTTTATATTCAAATGGTGAGATAAGTTTAGAATATTAGATGCAGCATTATTCTAACTTAAAAGCAAAAGTATTAAAGAGATGACTAGAATAAAAGCTGAAATATTTTTAGAACATGTCTTACACACAGTGTTTCAAGTTTTGTACAGCATTTCATAGACCTCTTAGTACTACTGGGTTTATTGTTCATGGTCCTCAACTGTAAGCAGAATAGCTCACTGCTAGATCCAATAGCATTCATCCTACATGGTCAGTTCAAGGATTGTTAAAGGAAGTTCTCCAGTGCCTAGAACATTGCTTCCATGGCCTATGCTATAAAAATGAGAGTAGCAATCATGAACTGATTATTTTACAAAATACAAATAGTAAAGTAAAAAAATAAGTAAAAGAATTAAGAAACAAGTTTAAACTAAAAAGAATTCTAGTATATGTGTAGAAAAATGCAATACACTTATTAATGATTTTCTAAATAAAGTGGTGTTGATGTCAACAAAGGCAGGGAGGAATCGGCGGTGAACTAAGAAATCTAAATTTTACTACTACTTAAGGTAGACTCACTCGAACTACAATGATACAAAATAATAGATTGTTAAGCAATTATAAAGTGTAGCCTCAAAAGATTGAGAGATGATCAGACATTAACTGTTAGTATGAAAGAATACTTCATGCAGAAATAAAAGATAATAAGTGACAGGGATGAAAATTACATAATGATTAAATGATCAATACATGAAGATGACTTATTGATATAAAACATCAAGTGAAAGGGCAGGAAAGCAAATAAAGTGACCAGTAACAAGACCTAAGAAATGATTGACACTGAATAGTGTGGAACTTAACACAACATACTCACAATTGAGAAAATTGAACATTGATCAAATCAACACAGGAAGTATAGCCTTGAATGAGAAGTTAAATGAACTAGGTTTATTAATTGAAATAACTCTACATACTCAACAGAATATATTATGTGTTCCTTCTTACTACATTTGAAACATTTTTAAAGCTAGATCATATGTAATGAAACAAAGCAGATAATAGTAACCCAGTAAGTATTGAAGATATATTCAGGTCAGAATCGAAATATAACTACAAATTGAAAATAACTACAAAAAGAAACATGAAAAACTCAAAAGAAACATCAAGAGCATCATGAGAGATAGCGTAGAGGTAGGGCATTTGCCTTGCATGCAGCCAGAATTAATGGTGGTTTGAATTCCGGCATTCCATTTGGTCTTTCATGCAAGGAGCTATTTTTGAGGGCAGAACTGCTCCGGACTAACTCCAGAGCACCTCCAGATGTGACCCAAAAATAACCAAAAAAAAATTTATGAACATTTGGACAATAAATTTCAAGTCTAGGATAATCATTTAGTTAGTAAATAGAAGGGATATATAAGTTTAAATGTAAAATGACAATGTTAGATATGTTTTCAGAATTCACAGGACTTAGCAAGTGTAATCTGAAGATCATTTCAATAAAGACATATCAAGAAATAAAAAACAAACAAAATATCTGCAAAATTTAAGTAGCCATAAAAGAACAACAAATAAAACTCAGAGTCAATAAAATTGAGGTAAGTAGAGCAGAAATAAGCATAATAGAAATTATAAAGTGAATATGAAAGATCAGTGAAATAAAAGTTGATCATTTGAAAAATAAGCAAGATCACATTATATTAGCTTGACTTCAACTAAAGAGTAAATCCTATAAGTTAGGATGATAAATAATAAGAACAATGGAAAAAATGCCCAGCTGAATGTGGTAAAAAATTATTAACGATTTTGCAGTTTATAATAAAATAACACATTATCGCTAGAAGATGCATATATTAAAGTATTGAAAATCAATGTTACCACAAAACAAAAAAATAACATAAAAATGATTTATGTTACACCTGTTATTTCCTAATTTTAATTAAAATTTATTAATTAACTTTAAATGCAATTAATTTTAAATTTATTTTCATTTATATAAGATGGTTAGGTAATTAAAATAAAGAAACAAACACCTACTAGAAGTAAGAATTAAATGTTTTTCAATTGAAAATTCTTACTTAGCTAAGCAAATAAGCAGTATATCAAATATATTCATTAAGTCTATGGGACTATGATTTATGTGTCTTACAACTGCTCTCTCTCCCTCTAATCTTCAAACCTTATAGGAAAATATCATTTGTTTCAACATTAGAACTTTATGTATAACTTTCTCCATTCAATATGGTCACTACCTATTTTGATAAATGGAAAGTATTAATGACAGTTGCCAAATAAGTGCATTTATCTCTAAATAAAATATAAAATCGTATAAAGTGAATAAGAGGAATCTGTAAGATCTGTGAAAAATAAAAAAAGATAATTAAGGAGGGTTGTGAAACTAAAAGATTGCATAAAATACAAAGTAAAATAATCATAGCAAAGTAAAATAAATATTAATGAAGCATAAAAATGTTGCCAAGATAAGATAGCTTATCAACATAGGATTCAAAAGTAACTTCTAGCCTAGTATTTGTAATTACAAACTCATAAAAGGAAAGTAAAATGTTTTCTCAAACTAGTCATTTAAAACATGACATAGAGTTATTTCATTTAGATCTTAAACATTATCCTTCCCAAGATGTTAATGACATACTGCAATCATCTATTTGCTTTTGATCCAATATAAACATTTACAAACAAAATAGTGATATTTTTAACTGTACAAAAATAAATGATAAAAATAATAGTAAATTAAAACGGAGAATAATGTGAAAATGGCTAAACAGCAGAATTTGAAAGAATTTGAAAAGAAAAAAAAAAGAAAAAATTACCATAGAGGTAGGTTGGGGGAGTTCAGAAAGAAAAATGGGAACTGGTGAAGAGATGTGTCTTGGAATATTGTATGACTGAAACCATCATAAAAAATTTGTAAGTGTATCTAGTGGTGATTCAATTAAAATTATTAACATGTAGAATTTTTGGAAAGTATAACAAACATATGCTAAATCTAAAAATATAAAATCAGTAGGCTTGTGCAATACCATTGAAACTTGTTTTATTTACATAAACATCAGCTTGAACTCTAATTTAAGTCTAAAATAAAAAAAAATAACTTGATTTGGGAATCAGAAAAATAACTGTGGCTAAGGAGTTTACTTTAAATGAGCCTAATTCCGGCTTGATTGCTAGGTTTGTGATTAGCTTCTTGAGTGATTCCTGAGTAGAGATACGGAAGTAAACCCTAGCATCTCATGAGGTGATAGAGGGGAGAGGAAGAATAGAAGAATAAAGAGAAGAAAGAAAGAGAGAAAGAAAGAAAGAAAGAAAGAAAGAAAGAAAGAAAGAAAGAAAGAAAGAAAGAAAGAAAGAAAGAAAAAAGAAAGAAAGAAAGAAAGAGAGAGAAAGAAAGAAGAGAGAAGAAAGAAAGAAAGAAAGAGAGAGAGAGAGAAAGAAAGAAAGAAAGAAAGAAAGAAAGAAAGAAAGAAAGAAAGAAAGAAAGAAAGAAAGAAAGAAAGAAAGAAAGAAAGGAGAGAGGGAGTGAGGAAGTGAGAGGAAGGAAGGAAGACGGAAGGAAGGAAGGAAGGAAGGAAGGAAGGAAGGAAGGAAGAAAGAAAGAAAGAAAGTAAGAAAGAAAGAAAGAAAAAAAGAAAGAAAGAAAGAAAGGAAGGAAGGAAGGAAGGAAGGAAGGAAGGAAGGAAGGAAGGAAAGAGAAAGAAAGAAAGAAAGAGAAAGAAAGAAAGAAAGAAAGAAAGAAAGAAAGAAAGGAAGAAGGAAGGAAGGAAGGAAGGAAGGAAGGAAGGAAGAAGGAAGGAAGGAAGGAAGGAAGAAAGGAAGGAAGGAAGGAAGGAAGAAAGGAAGGAAGGAAGGAAGGAAAGACAGAAAGACAGAAAGAAAGTAAGAAAGAAAGAAAGAAAAAAAGAAAGAAAGAAAGAAACAAAGAAAGAAAGAAAGAAACAAACAAAGAAAGAAAGAAAGAAAGAAAGAAAGAGAGAAAGAAAGACAGAAAGAAAGACAGACAGAAAGAAAGAAAGACAGAAAGAAAGATAGAAAGAAAGACAGACAGAAAGAAAGAGAGAAAGAAAGAAAGAAAGAAAGAAAGAGAGAGAGAAAGAAAAAAAGAAAGAAAGAAAGATAGAAAGAAAGAGAAAGAAAGAAAGAAAGAAAGAAAGAAAGAAAGAAAGAAAGAAAGAAAGAAAGAAAGAAAGAAAGAAAGAAACAGAAAGACAGAAAGAAGGAAGGAAAGAAAGAAAAAAGAGAAAGGAAGACAGAAAGAAGAAAGAGAAAGACAGAAAGAAGGAAGAAAGGAAAAGAAAGGAAGGAAGACACAAAAGGGCGAGACAGATAAGACACAGAAAGGAAGAAAGAATGAAAGAAGGAAGGAAAGAAAGAAAAGGAAGGAATGAAAGTTAAGGAAGGAAGAAGAAAAAAAAAGAAAAGAAAATATGTTCGATTGCACACACAAAAACACATAAGAATACATATATAATATTTCATAAAATTGTGACAACTAATATAATTAAAGAAAATATAATTGAATTAAATAAGCACGATTATTTTTGAAAAAGAATTTCAAATAAGAAGAATCTTGCTTAGCCAGAGAGAGCACAGTTGGGTCAGGTCGGTCAGTTATACTGTGTAATGCAGCTGTCCCATATTTGATTTCTGACACTCCATATGATTCTTTAAGCACTGTCATTATTTATCCCTGAATATAGAGCCGAGTGTAAGTTTTAAAAATCATTGGATATGGACCAATGACGAAGCCCCACCACCACCAAATAGGAGGGAACACCTGGTGATGCCCATAGTTACCACTGTCTCTGCCTGCAAGTAACACTCTATCATATATGGCACCTGAAATTGAACTTGGGTTGTGTGCTAAGGAAGTGTGAAGTACCTTGACCACTGAACTCTTGCTCTGCACGCAATTTTTTTTTTTTAATGAAAAGTTCTTGGAATAGATATTAGGGCACGGACAACTGAAGTCAACTGAGAAAAGTGGAATATGATTTAAATTGCTGTTCAGACAACAGCATTTTTGAAAATTGAAACATGAATCATGGAGAACATGAAGCAAAGGACTAATGACTTGGATGTCATAGTTTAAGATATGTCCATTTAACTGTTTATATTTTTAATAAAATAGTTACTTGATTTAAAGCTTGGGAGTGAAGTTCATTTTTAATTTCAATTTTAAACATGGTTATATATTATTTCAATCTCTTTGTTTCTTTAATAGTATCCTAGTATTTGAATACTAATTTTTCAGTACCTTCAGGGGTAGAAAGAATACATAGCAAATTTCTCTTAGCTAAACTTGACTACAAAATTAAAATACAAAATGGTTTGCTAAATAAAGAAGCAAGACCAAAATCTGCCACTGGAAAAAAAAATGAAGAGGTTAAGGATACCCTTGCCCATTAAAATTTTAATATATCAGGTCATACAAAATGGTGGCATCTATCTGAATGCTGTAGTATACTATTGTTGAGCTTTCAATACTTGAAAGAGGGTTTGGAATATAGTTTTATCCGCAGTCCCACTATCTTTTTATGTTTGTATGGTTTTTGTTTTTTTTTTTGGGGGGGAGGCACACACACACACACACACACACACACACACAGGAATGTTCAGGGCCTATACCTGTTTCTGTGCTCCAGAACCACACTGATAGGGCAAAGAATACCATATATTGTCCCAGCAATTGAACATGGGTTAGCCATGTATAAGGCAAGCACTCTACCTTCTGTACTTTGTCTCTCTCTGGCTATGTAGTTACCCTTTCTTGTCTCTTATTTCAGGTTTTTTTCTTAAATTTCTTGCTACCTTCTAAAAGGTGAACTGACATCATTAACTTTTCTGTCCAAGGGGTCACTTATATATGGACACATTTTGTACTAAATTGAAAATATTCCTTCAAAACATGTCTTGCATGTCTTTGCAAAGTCAAAGCATTCTGTTTCTTTTACATTTTTCCATAATAACACACTGTGATTTTCATATTTAAACAGATTTTTGAAGAAATGAGTCTTGCTTAATTTAGAATATATGCCAAAAAACTTGTACTTTTTCAGATAGGTATAAAGTTAAGCCATACAGAGTAGTGGTACTCAAAGCTTAGGGATCACTTTGTCATGCCCAAAAATCTCTCTTGGCAGAGCTTGGGGAGATGAAACAAGATGCCAGGTATTGATACAGAGTCATTTATGTGTAAATAAATTTCCTTATCCAGTATACAATCTCACTGGGATGGAAATAATTTTATTATTTTTTAAAATTTAAATTCACAACATGTTTACACATTTTAATTAGATTATCAAAAACATTTTCAGTTATGCCAAAAAATGAAATTCTGATACATGTACTAAAACAAAATTTAGTTTTTAAAAATATTTGGGGAGCAATAATGACATACTGGATACCAATCTGTAATAAGTTGTTATTTATCTATTAGTGATATTTTCAAAAATCTTCAACTATTTAGGTGTATACAATTTAGTACACTAGAAGTAAAAGTATTAAGTAACTTTATATAAAGAATTGTGATTTCTTGTTAAGAAGATGCTTATTTTGTAAAATTTCGTATATCATTCTAATTTTTATAGATTCAATAATTAAAAGTCTTTTTATTTCTTGTCATAAATTTGTACTCTCACACCCCAACAACTATAAAACTTTCATCTTGGTTTGAATGTAAATGTTATTTAAGCATTTATATGTTATTTAAATTGGTATGAAAAAGGAACTTTCAACATCATTCACTTTGCACTATGAGCAAAGATGTTTTTGTCTGTCTAGATGTTGATAGTGATAAGCAGTTCTCCGAAAACTTCATATCCACTATACTAGTAATCTTCTAACAGTTCTTAGATTTTCTTTACTGATCAAAACCTAAAGTTCTCATAGGGTGGTATGGCATGCATTAAATTTAATTAAAAGCATAATAAAATATCAGATATCATGTTTTCTAATGTTAATGTTTTAGAGCCATTATCAATAAAAGCAGTGTTCAGTGTGATTTCAGAAAAATACTGGATTTAATTTTCTGTCTAGTAAGTACCTTGTTGTAAAATATTTAGTTGGGATGGAAGGAAAGAACTGAACAAAGATTCAAGAATCTTAATGAACCTTATAGTGGCTGAAGGAAAACATATTAAGACAAGATAAAATGGAAAGGCATCAGTTATTGACCTGTGGAGAAAGTTGGCTTCAAATTTGCCTTCTACCATCCATAAGAAATTTTGGGTGAGTGCCCGGAGAGATAGCATAGTGGCGTTTGCCTTGCAAGCAGCCGATCCAGGACCAAAAGGTGGTTGGTTCGAATCCCGGTGTCCCATATGGTCCCCCGTGCCTGCCAGGAGCTATTTCTGAGCAGACAGCCAGGAGTAACCCCTGAGCACTGCTGGGTGTGACCCAAAAACTAAAAAAAAAAAAAAAAAAAAAAAAAAAAAAATTTGGGTGGAGAAACTTAAAAAATTCCATCAGCTATCAACTAACCTCATCAAGAACTAAAAATAAGTTACCTAGATATTTTTTAATTGGGATCTTATGCTTGCTGTTTCACCATCCAGGTAAGGCTTGTATCTTGTTGCCATCCCTGGAAATATTCCTGACCTGGAGGTAGAATTCCTTTCTATAAGTTGGGGCCCTTAAATCCCCATATTGAACCTTTGCCACAGTAAAGGTTCACAGCTCCTGAATGAGCAGCTGCTTAGATAGCTGTGGGACAGATCTACTCACATAAGACATGTTGCTTGTAATTATCTGTGAGAACAAGCAGAGAAAACAGAGAGCAACACCAGCTTAATCCTTCGGTATCTTCAAGGGATGTTAATACAGACATGTGTCAGCACAGCAAAAACACTAGAAAATCAATAGGGAAAACACATAAACACCAATCAGGCTCAGAGAGGAAAAAAATCATTGAAACCATAAACAACATCAGTACTTCTTTGTATAGTGTCTTCAGTGACATTATGATGAGGAAGTTCATTAAGTTTAAAAGAAGGATGGTGTATACTTTCCTGGCAGGGGAGATATGAAAACAAACGTAGTTTTCCCCAGGCAAGGCTAATCCATTGCACTCTGGATTTGCTGACCCCTGCAATTTCCCCAAATGTGGAAAACCCAGCTTCAAAATTTGTGGTAGTGATGGACAGAATTCTTGTTTTTTTGCCCTATGGAAAAAAATAAGTAAGGATAGTACAGGTAGTTAGAAAATCACAAGAGTGTATGAGCGGAAAATAAAGAAAATAACTACAATTAGAAATTATAGTAATAGGGGCCTGAGAGGTGGCACTAGAAGTAAGGTGTCTGTCTGCCTTGCAAACACTATCCAAGGAAGGACCATGGTTCAATCCCCTGGAGTCCCATATGGTACCACCAAGCCAGGGGCAATATCTGAGCGCTTAGCCAGGAATAACCCCTGAGTATCAAACGAGTGTGGCCCAAAAATCAAAAAAAAAAAAAAAGAAAGAAAGAATTATAGTAATAAAGATCATGGTAGAAGGTATTAAAAAGTTGAAGTACATTATCAATAGAAAAATTGCAGAGACACTCCAACGTAAGAAGGATTTAACTGCTAGGAACAGAAGAAGGTGGATAATAGCCAGAATATAAATAAGCAGCATTTTAGAACACTATGGGATGAGCTCATAAGAGTGATATAAGAATCATCAGAGTCCTTAAAATATAGGAGACAAATGTACTAAAGAAGCTATAGGGGGCCGGAGAGATAGCATGGAGGTAAGGTGTTTACCTTTCATGCAGAAGGACAGTGGTTCGAATCCCGGCATCCCATATGGTCCTCTGTGCCTGCCAGGGGCGATTTCTGCCTATAGAGCCAGGAGTAACCCTGAGTGGTGCTGGGTGTGACCCAAAAAATAAAAATAAATAAAATAATAATAATATTCTTTAAAAAAAAAGAAGCTATAGTTAGAGAAATAATTGCTAGTAATGTCTGAGAGTTGAGGATTACAGGCACCAAAATACAAGATACTGAAAGGTCCCATTGAAAATAGAACTAAATACAAAATCATAAGACAATTTATCTCAAAATAAAAAGCAATAAACATGGAATAATTAAAAAATAATATCTAAAATTTAAATTTACATATAAAGACATGCAAAGATAAGTTGACAAAATGTACAGAAAAGTTTATCATATGAAATTGTATAAGCCAGAGGAATATGGAAGCATATAATACAAAAATACAAAATCAATACTTCACCATGATTGCACTATCCAGCTAGATTCTCTTTTAGAGTTGAAGGAATTAAAAAAGCTTCATGGACATGCAACAGCTTGGGGAACTTATAGCCTTAAAACCAGTTTTTTCAAAAATTATTAACATTAATGAATAATTAATTTGTGATTAAATTAAAGATTAATGATTAAATAATCATTAATCATTCTGTTAAATGACAGGATAAAATTCCCAGCATGTGGAATAATGAGTTTTCCCAGGTGTGGCCCAAAGACAAAAAAAAAAAATATTGGTAGTCTTTTTCATTTGGTCCATAATATGGTCTTTCTTCACTATAGCCACAGCTTGAGCAACTATTTCACAATTCCTACAATCAGCTCTTTGCATTTAAAAATAGTAAGCAGTTTTTCATTAAATTCACTTAAATAGAATTCATGTTTAATTTCAAATTATCAGACAATCCTTAAGAAATGGCTCACGCTTCAATTAATTTCAGTATGGCTTGGCACTTATTGTTATCAGCTTCAGACATCAACAATGACAAAAAAAGGCAAGAAAACAGTTTAGAAAATTAAGAGTTTAACCACAAACTTTGTATGTTTGTGCTGAAAGCAGTGCTTGAATTTCAGTAACAGAAATTGTTTGTCTTTCTGTGGGACTAGAGGGATGACTTAGCAGATTTGATGGCCCAGTTTCTAACAGAGATAATTAAATTTGTCTGCTATGTGCCATATACATGTAGGGAACGAAGGTGGCAATCTGAGCTTTCAGTAAAGAACATTTACCAAAATAAAGGTTTGCAACCAAAGATGTAGGAATGAATACATCTGGGATAATGGTGACAATTCTGAAATCTAGTTATGATAGCTCTTCTGAGATTATGCCATAAGTATCACACTAAAGCTGTAATTTATCTACCTTATATCATGCCCCAATTGAATTTTTTCCTTGCTCTTTCTCTAACCCATTTGTCATGCCACAGTCCAAAAAGAAACAAATAATTTATGATATCACTTCTATTTTCATTAGAAATATGTCATTGGTTCCTCTTCTAAATTATAGTTTATAAAACTTTTCCTCTACTGAAAAGATACTGTATTTATTCTTCTTCTTATATTTCTTTTAATACTTAAATTGTTTGTTTTAGGGCCTCTCCCAGTGTTGTACTTAGGTTACTTTTAAACTTTCTAGAGAGTTTCTTAGTTAAAATACTGCCAATGCATTTATAAATTTGGTTATATGTTGACTTGTCTAGCTGTAATATATACTCTCTATACAATAAAAAATTTTTGTTTGCTTATCAGTGATAAAATTTCTTAGGTCAAAAACATACCAAGATGAAGGTTGTATCAATTGATATGTGAGAAAAATATATTATATTTTTGAGAAGAAATTCAATAAACTGTGCTTACTATTTTAAAAGCAATGGAAGAGGAGGACTTCCCATAATTTCAATTTAATATCAGTGAATGTGATATTTCAAACTGAGAAATTGGTGTTTTATTGCAACTATGTGAAATGTGAAGTATATTCTTAACTACTCTGAAAGTAATTAAATTGAACGTTTGAATCTGTTATAATTATGTAAAAAATATTAAAATAAGACTTATTTGAACATAAAGTACTGTGAAATAAAAAAGACACAAATACTTTTAAAATTAAAATTAAGATGTCAAATTCTTAAAAGATTTTTATATTTGTTACAATATATTAATAATTTTCTACTACAGGGGCCGGACCGCGGTTCTATACCTCGGTGTCACATATGGTACCCCAAGCCAGGAATGATTTCTGAGTGCATAGCCAGGAGTAACCCCTGAGCATCACTGGGTGTGGCCCAAAAGCAATAAATAAATAAATAAATAAATAAATAAATACATAAATAATTTTCTACTTCAACCTGAAAAAATTATGTACTTGACAAGCGTTAGTTTTTCAAATAAAATGAAAATTTTATTTGTGTTAAATCTTTATACATTTTTAAAAGAAAAAATGTCCAGTATCTGAAGGAAACTCATAGTGAATTTATATTTGACTCATTATTCATAAACCCTAAGACTTACAAAAGAGGTAAGATCATATGATATTTCTTACATTTCAAAAGCAAATCTAAACAATAACATGATTATGGAAACCTATAAGAAGAAAATCTCAGAACTTGTGATATTTTTAAATTTATTAAATACAGAGTAATAATCAATTGAATAGATCAATTATGATCCTTAAATGTTTGCTTTTTGAGAAAATCAGTTTTTGTTGATTTAGATATTCGAGATGCTACTTAAAGAAACTCTGACATTTAAATACTAGATTGTATAAATTATTTATCATACTGCCTGTAGCTTATAGAATTATTTAAAAACCACAAATAACATTAAATTAAAATATATAGACTACAATATAATGTTAGCTATTGGTAAAATAAAGAAGGTTATGGAGAATAAATTTTGTATGCTACATTGTGTACATTATAAATGTATATTTTGGAATCTCTTAAATGGAAAATATGCTATTTATTTACTGCATGGAATTTAATGTGGTAAAAACAAATGCTGAATTATCATTGTTAAAGAAGTAGAAATATGTATGTCAACAGTTGATTGTTTATGTAATAGTCATTTTAAATTTAGATTTAAAATTGTTAGTAAAATTTAATAATAAACATGAAATATAAATTAATATAGTTATCAGGTGAAATTATATATAATATTGGGAATAGAATTAAATATGGATTTTAAATAACAATAATAACAATTATTTTACATGAAGTTTTATAACCTATTATTCATTTGCTGAATTAAAATAGATTTGATGTCGATATGAAACAGGTTTTCTAAATCAATAATGAAGTATGCCCTTCATTAATTATAGTTCTGCTATGCATGCTTTTATTTATACAATCAATCATAGTCTTAAATATAACATAAAATATTATTTTAGATATATAGGAGGAAACCATATGAACATAACTTTATATGTGTCTATCATACATTGTTCTATATTATTATTTTTATAATTATCTTCATTTAAACACCGTGATTACAAACATGATTATAGTTGTATGATTACAGTCATGTAAAGAACACCCCCCTTCACCAGTGCAACATTCCCACCACCAATTTCCCAGATCTCCCTTCTCCTCACCCCCCCACACCTGTACTCGAGACAGGCTTTCTACTTCCCTCATTCATTCATATTGTAATGATAGTTTTCAGTGTAGTCATCTCTCCAACTGCACTCATCACTCTATGTGATGAGCTTCATGTCATGAGCTGCTCCTACCAGCCCTCATCTCTCTTGTCTCTGAGATAATGTTAGGGAGAGAGAAAGACGCAGAATGGTTTCACTCATCTATGGGCTTTAAGAAAAATGAGACATTTTTAACAGTATCTCAGAGACAAGAGAGATGAGGGCTGGTAGGTGCAGTTCTATATTATTTTACAATTAATTACTTACTTTGATAATTTTAATAAAGTTGTTTATATTGGTAATTTATGAAGTAGAGGTAGTGTACATAGAATTTTTGACTACTTGCAATCGTAGTTTTCTGAGAAGGGTTGAAACATATACCTGAATATATGGATTTCATTGCTGTATATTGCATATTGCTTTTAATTTCCACTATGTTATATTCAAAGTATTTAAACTTAAGTAAATTACTATGAAATAATTGCAACTTTGACTTTTTATCTGCTTAAGAGACAGGAAGTGGTGTTAATAACAATGTATTTTAGAATTTCCAAATTTAAAAGACAACGATCATGTGATTAAAAGGTCACCATTGGACCTGAGGGATAGCATGGAGCTAGGAAGTTTGCCTTTCATGCAGAAGGACGGTGGTTCGAATTCCGGCATCCCATATGGTCCCCCGAGCCTGTCAGGAGCGATTTCTGAGTGTAGATCCAGGAGTAGCCCCTGAGCACTGCCAGGTGTGACCCCCAAACCAAAAAAATAAAATAAAATAAAATAAAAGGTCACGATTGGTGAAGGGTTTTGTATATTATATGATTTGAAGTCAATAATGCACAACTTTGTAACTGTATAAGAAAATAAAAACAGGGCCAGAAAGACAGTACAAAAAGTACTTTGCACATGGTCAACATCATAACAATTTAAATCAGAATTTTCAACAATAATAATATTTTAATAAACCCAGACTATACCTAACAGTAAATAAATAAAATCCTGTAAATTAGACTTTAAAAATATTTTGTAATGAAAGGCCACCTCTTGGAGTTTAAAATAATAATTTATCATATGTTTAAAATAAAATTTATCTTGCTTACTGTCACTTCCATAAATGGCCCTCTCCCTAACAATATCTGTGTCTATAGAGTTAAGCCTCAAATTCTCAATGTCACTTAACCCTCGTTAAGTATTAGAAATAAGAAAAAGTGTGACTTTTGAAATCTTTATTATATAATAAATTAATTTAATTTTAACATTAGAAACTTAGTCACATATTCATCAAAATTAGTACTAACTTCATTTCCTGTGGTTGGGTAACCACCTGGAAGTACCAGTTTTATTCCTAATTCTGTACTTAAGTATGACTCCCAATGGTTCTTGGAAGACTCTGTTGTCTGAAAGATCTAATAGGGACCAAAATCAGTTTAATGTAAGGCAAGTGCACACTTTCATTATTATCTCACCATCCTACATTTTTAATTCTTATATTTCATACTTTTCAGTTTAATATCAGTGTAAAATACATTTATTGTCAAGTTTTTTGCTTTTATGGAAATACCTATGGAATATTTTATGGAAAATCTAATTTGTCAGAGTTAGATTGCACAAGCCATCTATTGTCAGGATATTACATAGTCATCTATTAAAAAAGTAGATCTATACGCAATTGTATTAGCTTTTGATGATGATGATGATGATGATGATGATGATTAGTTTTGGGGCCACATGGTGATGCTCAGGGGTTACTTCTGGCTATGTGCTCAGAAATCGCACCTGGCTTAGGGACCATATGGGACATTGGGGGATCTGTTGCATGCAAGGCAAATGCCCTACCACTGATATATCACTCTGGCCCCTAAAATTAATTTTTCTAGAATTTTGATTCATAATTGAGTAGATGATTTATTTTAAATAAGTTATCAATGTTTAATTTCTCTATCAATAAATCAATAAAAAGTATCAGTTATAATTTAGCATCATATGACTTAAATGTTTTGAAAATGTGCAAATACTCTTTTGGGGTAAAAACGATAATACCATAAAAATTGAAAGTTAATGCACTATGCTCCATAAGCCCAGTTTCAGGTTTCTTGACCTTGATTGTTCACTTTGTGCTCAGATAACTGTTTATGTATTTTACAATATTATAGTCCCTTTGGAAATATCAAATTAAACAATGGTTTTTGTATGTCAGACCTCTTTTGTTGTAATTTATTTAAAATATTTTCATTATTCATAAATGTGTCAAAAAGGCAAATTAATATGCAAACAAGTAAAGTAATACTTAAAAACATAGTTTTTATTGCTCTAATTATTCCGATTTTTTTTCTGAAACTGAATTCACAAACATATTTCATGTTAAGTTCTGAAACTAGGCAATATGTCTAAGACATGCAGTCAACCTGACTATCATTACATGACTGATGGTATATTTTCATTTGAATAAATTCTTACTGCTAAATTCAAATATCCTTTCACTCCTTAGATTTAGGTGTAAGTGGAAACATTTAAATGGCATTGAGTAAAAACACATCACTCACAATTCATAAAATATTCTTTAAAATAATTAAAATATTTCATGCATGAGTGTCTTTAAACTTTCACTATAACTAAATATATGAAGACAACTTTCAGTTTTCTAAATTAGGACAAGTCAACATTTGTAAATAAACTTTTGGTATGCTTTCTACTCTTAAGAAAATATTGCCAATTACAAAGCATTCAATTCCTGCACTATTTTTTTAGTCACAGAGTTAAAAGTTTGCAAAAAATATATTAGGGCCAGGGGCGGGAGCAATGGCATAGTGGTAAGATATTTTCCTTGCACACACTAGCCTAAGACAGACCACGGTTCAATCCCCAGGCATCCCATATGATCCCCCAAGCCAGGAGCAATTTCTGAAGGAATAGCCAGGAGTAACCCCTGAGCGTCACCAGGTGTGGCCAAAAAACAAACAAACAAACAAACAAACAGGCAAACAAAAAATTATATATAGGGGCTGGAGCAATAGCACAGCAGTGGGGCATTTGTCTTGCACTCAGCTGTCCCAGGACAGATGGTGGTTTGAACGAATCCAGGCATCCCACCTGGTCCCCAAACCTGACAGGGGCGATTTCTGAGTGCAGAGCCAGGAATAATCCTTGAGCACCACCAGGTGTGTCCTAAAAAACAATATATACATTTAAATTGTAATATATATATATGTTTAAACTTTTAAACTTTTAAAAATTAAAATTTTGAAACTTGAGGATATTTTTAGCAACTGTACATACCTCAAGTAGAGAAAGTTTGTTCAAAATGAATGTTACTAAATGCTTCCTTTTCTTTAATACATGAGGTAATGAAGTTAGTTAATTTTTCATGTATTAGTGATATATTAAGATTATAAGATATTTGGGAGAAGGATTTATATTTGTGTATTGTAATAAATAACAATCTGTGAAGCAGCTGGGTTTTAGAATCATAAATTATGCTGAAAATAGGTGACATTTTTTTTTTTTTGGTTTTTGGGCCACACCCGGTAACGCTCAGGGGTTACTCCTGGCTATGTGCTCAGAAGTTGCTCCTGGCTTCGGGGACCATATGGGACACGGGGGATCGAACCGCGGTCCGTCCAAGGCTAGCGCAGGCAAGGCAGGCACCTTACCTTCAGCGCCACCGCCGGGCCCCTGAAAATAGGTGACATTTTATAGCAACAGGCTTTTATGAGATGTATAAAATGTCATACAAGATCTTGGAAAGTGTGTGTGTGTAAGTGTGTGTGTGTGAATGTATCACGTTTGTAGAAATAACTTTGCTCCTTGAAGATACAGATAAAACTTCTTCAATCATTATATGTACTTTAAAGGAAATATGATTTAATTCTGCACACACACAGATGAGAAATTTGAGTGGGAAGATGGTAAGTGTTTGAAGAGAAATAAATCAGAGTGATAAGGACAAATACCAGATGATGTCACTCATGTATGGAATAAAGACAAAACAAGAAAGTAGACAATATGGAATGATGAAAAAACAGCCCTTGCTTTTAAGTGGCAAAACTCAATCTTCAAAGATACATGCTTATGGCTTGGGTGAGGAGGTTGGTGGTTGAAGGAGATGGACCAAATTTGATCTAAAGATAGTAATAAGTGGGGTCTTAAGCACATTGGTGGTATGAGGTACATTAGCACTGTTGTAACCATGATACCTAAACTACATTTTTGAAATAATGGGAAAAGATAAATGAAAGAAATAGAGCAAATCAAGTGGTCGAAAGATGTTCCTTTATTTGATCTTTGTTTTATTATAATGTTGAAAAAATGATCATCACAGACATTATTGGAAAAAGAAGTTGCTCAAGAAGTTGCTGCATTTTCCAAGAATTTCCTGAAAAATTTAAGCAAAGACTGTCTGTATATAGGTACTTGTATTATTATTGAATAAGAAACACTGACATTCCTTCTGGGACTTGTCTTACTTGTGAATCAAACTAAACATATTCTCTGTGCGATGCCAAAGAGACTTCTTTTCATAGACATTCTTTAGTTTTAGCTCATTGGATATAGAAAACATTCTCTCATTGCCAAAAAAAAAAAAATAGATGATAGATAGAATATACAGAGTCAATGATTCTTCCTTTAATCTTTCTTTGTTTCAATCATTCTGAATGTTATGCATATCTCAGATAGATTAATCTATGTCTGGATTTATCTCACTGAATAGAATATTCTGGCATATGTAGGGGATTTTTTGCATATATATATTCACTTCATTCTTATAGATCATGTAGAAAAAGGGAATAACAGCATTACTTTAAAGATTTTTAATGCATCTTGAAAATATTAAATAAATGACTTAAATATAGATTCTGTGTACATTCTTTTCCCAGCATAAGCACAGACCTAGTAGCTAGTGAAAAGTCCCCTCTTTCTTTATTTGTACTTTATTTGTACTTCTTTATTTGTATTTTGCTAGTGTTTCAAAGCCTAAAGAAGATCTAGACATGCATTATTCTGAAAGAATTTTGATTTCAAAGCAAGTTGTATTTTAAATTAACAGCATCATTGTAAGAAGAAAACTGTAAATGTGACATTGAAATCTAATCATTTCCTTCACAGACAAAAAAGTCATTTGAATAACTTTTGAAATTTGCAAGCTTCAAAACAGAATAGTATAATTACATTTATTAAACTTAACTTTTTATGCACTCATGACAATTTATATTCATTATTATTGTCTCTTTTATCATTACAATGAACATATGTACCTACCTTAGAAATTTTGGCAAAAAAAAACAAAAACCACTTTTCTGTTTTGCAATGAATCATTTTTCTTGTTTCAAACAAACAATAAGTTTTTACCTAATTTAAAATATTCTGCTCTCAAAATGAAATGTTTCAAACAATTTTGTCTCTTCTTAGGGAAATTTCAGCATGTTATGTACTAAATTCTAAATTAGTTCATTTTAACAAATTGTGTACTTGGTATCATCTGGCAGTACAATTTCTCAGATCCAAGTACATTGGATCTCGTATGCCTCATGAATTAAGCTTTTCCTAGCTCAGAAATAATTTTACATTTCCAAAATCTTGAACTGCTATGTATTTTTTATTTTTCAATTTTCTTTCATTCCTAGTTTAATTTTATTTTTTCAAATGTAGGGTTCATATATTGAATACTGTATCTATATAAATCTGTGATATAGACATTCACAACACTTCATATTACAGTAGGTTTCTCAGCTTATTGACAATTATGTCAGCAGCAAATGTATATTATATATTCTAGGCCTGGTTAGAACAATCATGTTCATCAACACTGTTTAATACACATTTTAATAAATTCTATTTTATGCTGCACATTTAATTTTCTCATCTCTGATGATTTTATTGATAGTATAAAAGCTACATCTAAATTATGCTCATTGAAGCACTATTCACATTAGTCAAATCTGGAGAAAATTAAAGTGTCCAAGAATAGATGATTAGATAAAGAAACTATGGTACTTAAACAAATAGAATACCACTCTGCCTTAAGATAATATAAGTTGTAAAATTTTCTGTTACATGATGGATCTGGAGATATTAATGCTGAGCAAAGTTAGTCTGAGGTCAAGGACAAATACAGAATAAGCTCCCTAATATATGGTATAAAGAAAATTAGTAAGAAAATAACCAATACTCAAAGGAACAGAATATGAAAACCAGCCTTTAATAGAAAACGTATCCCTGTAAAGGGAATAAGGGGGAAATTATTAAAAGGAGAATATTGAGAAAAGGAATGAGGAATTAATACTCAAGCTGAGGGTGTGGTGTTGGAAGGTTCTATGCATGAAACTCTGCCATTATCAATATTCAAAATCAGTTTCTGAAACACAATTTACAAAAGAAGAGAAATTAGCATAGAAGATATTTTAAAATGTAGGTTGTCTTGGAAGGAATATAATGATTGTGGGGTGTGTCAAACAATTGACTCACCTCAGCCTCTTCATCCAATTGTGTCTTAATTTTCTATTTATTTTATTTCATTTATAAAACATATGTTATGTACACCTTACCTATTAAATTACTTATGGGTGATCTTCAGATAAAATTATTATTCCATTTTTATATTTTAATACAGATAAAATGATCAAAAAACATTAATATTCCTAGGCTGATGATTTTTAACTTTGAGTACCCTAGCATTTATTATTTCTTCCTTAATGGCATAAGTAAATTAAAATAACATCATAAACTTATGTGTGTAAATCTTACCATCTTAAATTAATAAAATGTAATATTTAATGTTATTCATCTCTGAAGCCTCATCCCTCCTTTCTCCCTAGGTAATTTGACCTTACCTGCAAGACCCCGCCCATTCCTGGGAGGGGTCTTGGAAAAGGTAGATAAAGCCTTTGACCCAGGGGATTAGAGGTCTTTTGGTCTTTAGCCAGCATGAAGGTCAAAGGGCAGATGGCTGAAAGAAGTTAAGATGCAGGGCAAGCTAAGAATAGCAAATGCTTAAAAGGTTATGATATAGGCCACACATGTGGTGGATAGGACATGAATAAAGTTGATGCTTCCTGATGCCTGTCTCTGGATGAGTCTGATTCCGCCTTTCACCTAAACCTGGGACCCACCAGCTGAATGGGGATTGCGGAGCCACGTGACCTGGGATGACAGAAAAAAAATCCATCCATCCTTTACCATCTAGCACCATCGCTAATTATTTAATGCAACAATCTCGGGGCCAGAGAGATAGCACAGTGGTAGGACATTTGACTTGCAAGCAGCCAACCAGGGAGGCACCTGGTTTGATTCCCAGCATCCCATAGACCCCAGCCTGCCAGGGGTTATTTCTGAGTGCAGAGCCAGGAGTAACCCCTGAATGCCGCCAGGTGTGGGCCAAAAACCAACCAATCAAGCAATCAAAATATAATTGATAAGATGTTAAATACCCTCTGTGATGCTCTTCCAGAACTAATTGTCACATGAAACCTCATAGTGCAATGTTTCTGGGGGAACCCCTAGAAAAAAGTGCTTTGGCGAATCTCCTTGAGGCAAGCTTTGGAGACACCACTCCAGTGGTAGAGAAATATAACACAAAGAAGGGTGCCATCTAACCATGATTAGTGTCTGCTCTCAGGTTTGTCTCAAGCACATTCCTCCTCCTCCCTCACAGAGAGTGCTGGTTGAAGCAGAGATTACCTATCAATTTTGTGCTGCTCCTGAAACTCAATATTTATGCTTACCTAATCCCTGGTGCTTCAATTGCCCTTGACTGTCCTTCTGCTATGTCCTTGGCCTCTTATACCTTGCACTTATACCAAGTCCTCTTATCCTATAGAAGCATTGTTAGAATGGAATAAAATGACTCTAGTCATCAGCCTGAGATCCACACTTTCCTTTTTCAGAAAATGGTGGGAATGACCTCAGTATTGAACATAATAGAGGACAGAAGTTTACCCTCACAGACTGACTAGGTCAACCCATAAATAAATAAATAAATAAATAAATAAATAAATAAATAAATATAAATAAATAAAATATGAAAATACTGGACTGGAATACAGTACAGTAGATAAAAGCTCTTGCATTGCATACACCCTAACGGGGTTTAGTCCCTTGCACCTCATCTGGTCCCCCAAACCTGCCAAGAGTGATCCCTGTGTGTAATGCCAGGAATCAGCCCTGAAAACTGTCAGGTATATTCCCAATAGATAAAACTATGCCAACATATTTTCAATTATATCACATATTTGAATGATGCAAAAAGCTTCAATTGGGGCCTGAGAGACAGCACTGCAGTAGGGCATTTACCTTGCAAGCAGCCGATTCAGGATGAACAGTGGCTCAAATCCTGGAATCCCATATGGTACCCTGTGCCTGCCAGGAGCAATTTCTGAGTGCAGAGCCAGAAGCAACTCCTTTGTGCCACTGGATGTGACCTCAGCCTCCCAAAAAAGAGCTTCAATTTTTTTATAATACAAAAAATTACTACAAGTACAATGCTATAAGGATAGCAAGTAATATCATTAAGTGCACCCAATCAGTATTACTTTAACCACATTTTTTAAACTTTCATGAAAAAAGAAATCTGATGATTAATATCACTTGACATTATTCTCACACATTTACCAAGTTTCTATAGTATATTTTTTCTCATCAGTCTTCCATTTTGATAGGCATAAAAGTCAACACTAGAAAGATGAGAAAGTCAACTTGTTTTTATTCTGTATTTGAATCTTAAAGCAAATTTGTTTAGATCTCACTAATAAATATAAATAAAATTATGCAAATTAATTAAAAGATCTTGGCCTGAGGGGCCTGATAGATAGCATAGTGGTAGGGTGTCTGCCTTGCACAAAGCCGACTATTGATGGTTTTATTCCCAGCATCCCATATGGTCCAGCCAGACCCAATTTCTGAGTGCAGAGCCAGGAGTAGTAAACCCTCAGCACCACGACATTTGGCTCTAAAAACAAGCAAACAAACAAAAAGCAACAACAAAATTCTTGGGACAGAAATGATGGTATAGTAGGTAGGGCATTTTTCTTGCATGAGTACAACCCAGGTTCAGTCCTCTGAATATATATGTTCCCTAAAGTCCCACAAGGAATGACCTCTGAGCTCAAAGTTTGGAGTAACCCTGAGCACAGTTGAATATGGTCCATAAAATCTCACCATGCAATTTCTGTTCTGTCATCTCTTTCCTATTATTGTTGTTCACAAGTATGTTATCACAATAATTTTAATGTGTCTTCTTACTTGCTGGCATCTATGAAAGTGTGATAAGTCCTCCCAAGATTATAGTAAGAACACAACAGTCTGATTGTTATTAACAATAATTGTCTAGGAATAGTCTAGGAGCTGGAGCAATAGTGCAGTAGTAGAGCATTTGCCTTGCAAGCTGCTGACCCAGAAAGGACCTTGGTTCGATCCCCAGCATCCCATAAGGTCCCTCAAGCCAAGATTGATTTCTGAGCGCATAAGCAGGAGTAACCTTTGAGCATCACAGCGTGTGGCCCCAAAACCAAAACAAAAATAGTCCATGTACATTAGAAAATTAAGACATTTATTTAGGACAATTGGAGACTAACATTTTTAGCTTAAAAAAGAATCAATGTATTCCAATGTTTATAAGATTAGTGTCTATGATCATTTTCTCTCAATACATCCTTCATGCCATTCCTAATGAAAAACTCAGAAATTATATAATAAATATGCAACATAGCCCACTGGGCTCATTTGATTCTGAATATAAGAAAACATGCACTATATAAGACATCTTTGTCAGCATGAGGCAGTCTCATTTTTTACAATTTGGCTGTATTAAGCATTGCTCTTCCTTTGAAATGGAAATGAACTCATTATTTATCAACTCTTGCAGAGATCTACTTAATTCTAAAAATTACATCAATGATAATTTCAAGTACATTTATAACACACTTAGGAAGTCATTATATTTTGTTTCTTTTATACTATCTTAACTTGTATAATGCTTATTCATTTTGTCCTTATGAATAGTCTCGTTTCAAATATGGAAACAAAGTAAATTTTGTGGCAAAATTGTTTCCTGCCACTGGATATCAGTAAAATAGGAATTTGACTACATATGGTTATATTTAACACATAATAGCATATATAATATATTGTATGTTGTATATATAGTATATATGTTTATACTTAAATTGTACTGAGATATATATGTTGTTCAAAACATATTGAATAGTAAAACATGAGACATGTATTGTAACTCTCAGCTATAGATCTGTTACCATTTTTTTCTTGTTTGTTTTATTGCCACACTCACCTGTAATCAGTCCTTTATTCTGGCTCAGGGATCACTTGGCAATTCTCAGGCTACTGTACTTGGTGTCAGAGAACCCTTGCTGGTATGGCAGCCAAACATGTTACATGTTATACTATCTGTCAAGTCCCTAAGCTTCATTTTCATAAAAGATCACTATACTCTGAATTGTAACAAAAGTAGTTATCAATTTATTTTATAAAAATATACGTATGGAATACATGATGTCACCATTTCAAATGTGGTCCATTTCAAATGGACATCTGGTTAGAAAAGGTCAAACAAGTGAAACTTTGGACCACACTTACTTCCTAGGTTTGCTAGAATTATCTGGGCATAGCATAGCATTAGAAAATGGAATTGAGAGAAATCTAACAATTCTGCAAGTAGGAGTTACAGATGTTAACTTGAGGTAAATCAAGGTGGTTGTTGATAGGAAGTGTAATAAACAAAAAGAAATGTATGATGGAAGATAATCAGGGAAGAGCTAGAAGAAAAGGAGACATAAAAGTAAGAAAACATAATGAGAAAGAGAAAGGGAAGGAAAGAGAGAAGGACTGAATGAGAGTAGAGAAGAGAAGAGAAAATCCAGAATATTCAGGAAATAGGTCGATGCTCACCCATAATAATTCAAGAGAGTAGTTATTACATTCTCATAGGCAAAGGCCACTAAAGCAAGCAGATCATCTAAAGTGAACAAAAGTATATCATCTCTCACACTCAATGGAATCTAAGCACTCTCTATAACTACTGACCAAATCCAATACCACATAAATCAAGGCACATTGATCCAGCTATTTGAGTCCTTTACATTAAAATCCATGTGTAACTAATGTGAACAGGTCTTAGAGAGGAAAATAATGTTTTTGCTTGTTTTCTTTTGATGGGAATTGACCCCTGGACCTCTCATATTCAAGATAAATTTCCTATCATTAAGGTAAATCTGGAACCTAAAATCTTTATATAATTTAAAGTAAATTCAAACAAAAAATATGTATGGCAGTACAAATAAATCCCTCACCAAATAGGTATCTAGAAGTCACCTAAAATCATACAACGGATAAAGCTAGATTTACTGAAACTGAAAAACCATAACCACAAATATTTGTTTTAGTAAACTTATTAACATAATTATTATAAGTGTATTCATATAATGAATGATGCTAAAATTAATTATATTAAATAGAAGTATAAGACATTATCAGAGCAGGTTCTCAAGAGCAGGATAATCATGAAATATCAAAGAAGTATATTATAAGGAACTAATAAAATGAAGGGATCCAATCATTTGAAAATATAAAATTAAAAATATCCTAATTTAAATGCAAAAATATGTAAGCAAGAGTAAATTAAAAACCAGTTTTAGTCAGTAAAATAAATCATTGAAATTCTTGATAATTAAAATACAACACCTTAAAGACATAATAATAGAATAACTTGCACATTAGAAGGTCACTATAACTCTACCTATTTAAAAGTTTAATCTGGGTGCTCGCTTCGACAGCACATATACTAAAATTGGAACGATACAGAGAAGATTAGCATGGGCCCTGCGCAAGGATGACACACAAATTCATGAAGCATTCCATATTAAAAAAAAAGTTTTATCTGGGAAAACATACCAAATGACTCTAGAAACAAAGAATTACTAGGAGAAAACAGGTTAAGTTTTAAATCAATAAAAAGGTGTTAATTAACCATTAAACATATCAGTGTAAATTGCAAACATGTTATAATTTTTGGACAGACAAATATGTTATTTTCAAATAAAAAATAAAATATATTTATTTATATACTTACTTAAGTGTGACTTATGAGAAAAAAAACATTCTTGTTTCTTTAAAAACATTGAATCCCTGATATAACTCCCATATTCAAAAGACTTCACTGGAAAAATATGGAGAAAAGTAGAATCACAGACTCTTTTTTGGCTAAATTATTGTATGTTGATTTCACAACTGGATTTTGTATTTCCTGAAATCTTATGTATTAAGTAAACAGCGTTTCATTTCTCCAAAGATTGAAAAGTTTTAGTCAAAATTTGTAAAGGCACAGCTTGCATCTTCCTCCTAACCTGTCAAATATGAATATGCTTATAATTTATTTATAGAAATTGAAAAGACTGCTTTGATAGTTTCAAGGGAGTTATGATAAATAACTGACCTCCATAGCTAACATGAGGGACAGTAACAAAAAAGTTATAATATATTCTTCAAATAGAAGCTTATTTGGGGGAACAGAGATATTGAGAAATTCCTAACATACAAAATATACTTTTACTGATAATATTTTTAAATTATCTTAACACAATATACATTAATTGTGAAAATATACAGGATGGTTTCCATCAACCATCATAAATATGTCCCAGGCTTGGGACTGACTTGCCCTATTAAGTATCCACTAAAAAAGAGACCTGGGAAGTTAATCACTATGGAATGGGGGAAAAGAAAGGAAAATAAAATGTTTGGCTGTTGATCTAAACACTGAAACTATCCTCTAGGAAATCCTTCATTACAGGATTTAAACTTGAAAGGACAAAAAATTACAATTGCATTATTTGAGTGAATTTATATGATGATAATTATCTTCATTACCAGCAAGGTCTACTTTTGTTTATTTTATATCCAAGAAAAATTTATAGATATTGGAAAGGTATTCAATTCCAGGTTTTAATCAAGCATGGCTATAATCAGGAAATACTCCTATAGAAACTTTTGACAAACCTAACAGGAGATGTCACTGGATATCGTAGAAATTATTATAATCCTCTAACTTCAAGGTTCAACAACTATAGAATTTTTTTTTAAGGATTCAACTAAGTTGTAGTAGAAAAGAAATAAAATGAGGGCCAAGTGATACTTGAATGAATTACACTTGAAAAACCTGGGTTCATTTTTTTAGCAGCAGAAGGTCTCCTGAGAACTGCAGGTGTAGTTTTGGTGACCACGTGATCATAATAGAATAACCCTGGTGATCCTAAGGACCTACAGGACCTAAGCTTCACTGCATTCTTAAGGTGGATTGAATATTACATTGAATATGCCAACTTGGCCTCCAAACCACTGAACACTAAATGAGAGAATCAAGAAAAGAAACAAGAAAAAGAAAAAGGAAATAAATTGGGCTCCAAATTGAGTAGCATGGAAAAGGATTGCAGCATCTATAGCAAGAGTAATGGTTATCTGAAATTCAGTGACTTAAATTGCTCTACTGTGTCAAAACTCAGATGGAATACATAGTTCCTAAATAACTTTTAGCCACCTTTCTTGTTACAGAAAATAGGAAAAAAAAAAGAACAGTTGTTTTGAGAAGGAATGACAAATGATACAATAACTTTAGGTGTTAGTTTCTCCAATGTTACCTTAATATTCCTATCATTCACTTTTAATGTTTTTTTTTGGGGGGGGCATATTTCAGACCCAGAGGCAGTGGTCAGGGCACTCCTGGCTCTCTGCTCTGGAGACATTACTAAGTTTTATACAATGCCAAGAATTAAACTGGGGTTGGTAATATGCAAGGTTTATAGCTTATGCCCACAATATATCATTTATCTCCCACCTCTATAGTCAATTTTTAAAATTATATCTATATCTTCTAACTGAATTAAAAGCATATCTAGATGAATATATATATATATATATATATATATATATATGCTTGAAACAGCTGAATGAAAATATTTTTTCTTTAGGAGAAGGTAAAGAAATTTAGATTTACCTTACCAACTTTACTCAACTTGAATATTGTTGATAAGTGATAGAGAAGTCACACTTCCCTCTGAACAATTCAAAGACTTAAATGTATATTTGCAGTGAAATCTAATAACATGTGCACATGGAAATCAATGTAAATTGTTAAAGGACTTAAAACAATAAAATCTACTCAGGATATAATAAAAGCATTAAAAACGTTTGCACTGAACATTAGAAGATAAGCAAAATACCAACTTAATTTCTATACTGGTTTAAAATTGTGCTAATATCACTACCAACTATTACTGAACGTAATTTTGCATTTTGCCCATAATTTTGTCAAGTAAAAGTCTTTAAATATTATGAAAAACAAATGCACTATTCTCTGTTTACATTCCCCCAAAAGCATTTTATCTGCAGGCTGTAAGATACAAGTAAATTTCATGATATCTATACAATACACTAAAGAATTTTGGAGACAAGATACAACTGTTGTACTTAGTATAGAAAGGTAGCATAACCAAACTTCTTCAAAAGCTTGGTTTTGAATGAAACATCCTAACTGTTAAAGTAAACAACATTGGTTGTACATGTATTGATTATTTTATAATCTCTTTAGCAAATAAAATGGGGACAGAAAACTCAAGGGAAATAAAGTGAGAAGCATGAACTCACAAATCATGATGCTTGCAAGAATTGCACAGAGATGTCTCAAGCATCACTTTGTGCAGCTTTTGCTTATTTTGTCTCCACTTTGCACATTTCCTGGTGCTACAGACAGAAGTCATAGCTGAAATCTAGTTTCATATATCTTTGAAACTAAGGTTGAAGATAAATCTTAAAATGTTGAGTAGAAACTGCAAAGCATAGAAAATGACATCGTGTCCCACTTATAGTTATAAACTCTTAAAAATTAATCATTTCAAATTCTGGTTGATTCTTCTAAATCATTTGTTTCATTGACATTAGTAGGTAAGATGTTAACATGTCCCCTATTGTATACACTCTGGTCCCTACTTTTTAATTTTTCATTCATATAGCCAACTCCATAACATATTGGTGAATCTTGTTTTGAAGTAGAGATGAACCACTTATATGGAAGAGAGTGCTAATATCAGATACCCAAGAAAGAGAAAAGAAACTTGGGAACATAATATTATTTTATAGTATAGGTGAGGTGAGAATTCGTCTCCTAACTTTTCTTTCTTTTGAATCCTATGTAGCTTACAGCATAAAATAAAGAAGTTGCTATTCTTAATATTTATTGGAATGCAAATGACTTATTGAATTTCATAGATTAGAGGACAGTAGGAAGTTTTCTAGCTTCACTTTACTAGATTTTAAGATGTTTAAGACTTTATGTTTGATAAGTGAGTCGAAGTCAACAAATAATTCTCAACTTTTAATCAATCTCTAGCTACCATAGAGAATATTTTGCTCTCAGAGATATAAACAAAGTTTCCAGTGATTTTTACACCAAATACTCATGTCATTTGAAAATAATCACTTAGAATGACCTCTCACCAAATTTTAGTATTGAATGGCACTTCAATAAAATAACAAGTTTAAACTGAAGTGTAAGACTAATATTTTAAATTATAATAGTTTTTCTGCTTGCTTTCTGTTAATGTTCATTGAACTAACTAGATAGGAGAACTTCTCTGGAAGTTGAGTTTCATTAATGTGGAAAGAAAAAGGAACTCAAAAAATGTCAAATAAATCACAATTTTCACACTATTGTTATGTCACAGTTTTTAATATAGTCACCGAGAAAAAAAAACATACCATATTTTCCGGCGTATAAGACGACTCCCTAATTTTACAGTTAAAACATAGGTTTAGGCTTATGTATAAGACAGAATGTTCCTATGCTGCAACTGTATCTTCCACAGTGAGCCAATCACACCAAGCAAAGGTCCAAAGGTTATATTGTAATAGACTCCTCTCTGACTCTGGCCAATCTGAGCAGGCTTTTTACAGTGTAGATTCGGGTACAGCATGCATAAAAAGTCTGTTTGGATTGGCTGAGTTAGAGAGGCGGTCCGAGCAGCCTGGCAGTGATTGGTGCAGGATCGAGTTGGAAAATTTATTTTGTGGCAATATTCAGACAATTTTCGTTTAGCAGCATATTGAAACATTTTTGGGGGATCTACTTGGCGTATAAGACGACCCCCCGAATTTCGGTTGACTTTTTTTTGTTTCAAAAGTCGTCTTATATGCCGGAAAATATGGTAGTACTTATGGTAGGAAAAACATTATAATCAAAGCTATGTCATAAATTTGAGTGAAGTCACCTGAGTATACTTGGATTGGACGATCTAGCTTGCCTGGAGCCTAGAGTTGGTCTTGTGCCAGGAACCTTCAGGGGTCGGGTCTTTTTGTATTTAGGCCAAGGTTATTTCTTTCCATGTCCCTCATATTTTGGTGGGCCTATGCAAACAACAATTGCCACTCTAACACCATTTTTGCTGTGCTCCTTTGACTCTAATCCTTAAAAAGAACCCAGTTAAGATTTGAGGTCAACTTAAGCTAATATGCATGAATATGGAAATGTAAAAAAAATGCTATGCCTGTAATGTTTAAGGAGTTATGTAAGTTTTATGGCTTTAGATTGCCTTGTGTGCTGTTAAGAAATATTATAGTGTGTTACAATCTTAATGTTCTTTGGATGAAATTTCAAAGTTGGGATATCAGCAAGGGGACTTCTGAGAATTATGTTATGTATTGTCCTTCCACTGTAACTTTACCTTGTCCTCTTTCTTTGCATCCTTGTTCTCATAATTACAAATAAAAAAAATTAAAAAAAAAAAAGAAAAAAAAGAAAAAAGAAGAAAAATTAAAAATGATAAAGCAACAAGAAAATTTGTGAAAACTAAAAAAAAAAAAAAAAACAGTGGTATAATTCGAAATAGCTTATGGTTTTAAGTGCCGTATTTTATGATCATGTAACCAAGACAAATTTTTATAAAAAGTTGTTTAAGGTTAAGAGAGTAACAATGATAAAATATTTCAATGAATGCATAAAACTACACAGAGAAAAATCTTTGACTGAATTTAAGAAGGGGTATGGTTGGAAGTCAGTATATTTGGAATTTCTATAGACACATAGAAACTTTCATTTGGATGCTGAAATTAATTAAGATTATAGTGGCTACGTAAGAAACAGCTCACTATTTTCTGTAGTTTGGGTATAAAAACTTTGTTCAACACATAGACACTAAAGGTGACATATGAAAGTTTACAAACTTTCTGAATTATTCTCAGTTTTTATACACAGTTATGTAAAAATAATGAGTTAGAGCTGAGTTAAATGTGGGAGTCAACTAAATATAAGTTGAACATCTTGCCAATTAATTTCAGAAATCATTTTACTTTATACTATTCTTCTTATTTTGCCTTTAAAATATACTTAGTCTCTCATTAGGAGGCCATAAGTCAATATTCAAATCATAGCTGAAAACAAGTAAGGTATTATATAAATGCTTTGTAATATTTTATTAGTTTAGAGTAATGAATGATCTGAGATAAAAATACAATGTAAGAATTAATATATTTTTAAATATAAGTAGAAAGTTTCAATATTTTAATATTGATATTTTAATATTAATATTTTAATATTTAGTTGATTTACTTTTTGTTGAAAATTAAAATGCAACCATATTAAATCAATTCAGGAATAAACTTAAAGTATTCCTGACAAAATATCACTAATCAAATTTCTATAGGGAGGGTGAGAGAATAGTTCAGCAGGTAGAGCATTCACCTTGCAGAAAAATAATCTGGATTCAAACTCTGGAATCCCATATAATAACCTGAACCTGGCAGGAGTGATTCCTGAGTGGAAAGTCAGGAGTAAACCCTGAGCACTAATGAATGTGACTCTAAAACTTACATATATTTACATATATTAAAATATGTAATTCTTATGTTAAGTATGAAGATAAAAAATGAAAAAATTCATGATTTAAAATTACATGAGGTAACTTATATATTTGTATTTAATTTTATTTAAACAGTAATTAAATTATTTATATTCTTTAAGGATAATAAGAGCTCTTTGTGAACTCACTTGCCATTCTCATATGAAACATATCAAAAGTTGATAAAAAAAACTTTCTAGATAAAATTCCTATGTGAGCTGCCAACACTCAGTGTGAAAGAGCATTAGTGTCATTTATATGAAAAGTCTTTCAAGTCAATGACAGAACTGGGCCAGAAGCAATGAGAATAAATTAAGTGATAGAAGATTTTCCATGGCCATCTGAAACTGTTTGCATTTCTTTCCTCTTTTACATGTACTAACAGGAACAAAAATCTACCCTTCATATTTTGAAGAAGCAAAACTATTTTATTTGCACTTTTAACCTATCAATACAGGATATCAGCATGGGTTTGATCAAGCAAAAGTACATTTCATATGTTTTAGTTGATACCTAAATTTTAATCACTTCTGGTGATATTGTTTACAGACAGTAAAAAAAATAAGTATAGGAAATACATGTTTAAAATTATAAATCAATAGGCTTAGATATTTCACTATTTTATTAAATATTTCTAAGTTTAGTTTTGAAATGATTTAAAATACATCTATACATTTATATTAATATTTCCTTTTATTGACTTAATCATTGAGATCACATGAATTTTTACATCAAGTTATCACTCTGGATTTGAATTTTTTTTACAAATTGTTGTTTCTTTGTTTTGCATATATAAAACAAATATAAAAGCATATTTTATATGAATTGGCTTGGTTATTGCTCATATACTCCTTAAACGTCTTTGAGCCCTAAAATATTTTTAAAAACATAGTTTTCGTATTTCATCCTGCCCTAGAAAATTTAATGATATCATTGATTTTTTTGTTATCAGTAGCTTAATAGATTTTTTGCCATGTGTATTATATCTTTTATATTTTATATTGTGGGATTAGTTTCCTTTAATGTGTCAAATATTTTTTTTTTTTTTTGGTTTTTGGGCCACACCCGTTTGACGCTCAGGGGTTACTCCTGGCTATGTGCTCAGAAATCGCCCCTGGCTTGGGGGGACCATATGGGACGCCGGGGGATCGAACCGCGATCCTTCCTTGGCTAGCGCTTGCAAGGCAGACACCTTACCTCCAGCGCCACCTACCCGGCCCCTAATGTGTCAAATATTTGTCAACGTACCTGCTGTGGACTTTTTCCCATTGTCACCTTTGTGTAGGAAATGAAGGTCAAGAGAAACTATGTCATACTCAAGATATCTGTTTTCATCACTTAAAGTAGACTATTTCATGTTAAGAGCAGTAAGGACAAAATGATGAAAAGAAACTCTTGTGTTTTTCTCAGTCATCTATAGTTTTCTTATACAAATAAATAATCATGCTTTCTCTCTTACAATCAATTAGAACATGTATCTGAGATGGAGAACCTCTTAAGTGTGGTTTATCAGTAAACACTCATCGACTATACAAGAAACTCATCTTTTTATTATCAGAAGGACAAAAATCCCATGCTTGTCACAAGAAGTCTCCTTACTCGTCTTAATGACCCAGTGCATCTCTACCCAGGATATATATCTGGTTTGATTCATTTTATTTTAAAACTTATAAAGTGTTAATCAATGTATTATTTAATTTTTTATTCTACATCATTGATGGTAATTGATCATCCAAACATAAAAGAACTGATATAGAGTAGTTCAAGCCCCTCACTCATCCATCTGTACACTACTAACATACTAGGTACGCCAGACTCAATGATATTAGTAATTCATTATGTTAGATATTATATAGTCATTTTTAATATATATATTTTATTTAAACGCCTTGATTACATACATGATTGTTTTTAGGTTTCAGTCATGTACAAAAACACCACCCATTACCAGTGCAATATTCTCATCTCCACTGTCCCAAATATCCCTCCTCCCCGCCCTATCCCAACCTGTACTCTAGACAGGCTTTCTATTTCCTTCATACCTTCTCAATTTTAGGACAGTTAAAATGTAGTTATTTCTCTAACTAAACTCATCTCTGTTTGTGGTGAGCTTCGTGTGGTGAACTGTAACTTCCAGCTCTTTTTCCTTATGTGTCTGAAAATTATTATTGCAAGAATGTCTTTCATTTTTCTTAAAACCCATAAATGAGTGAGAGCATTCTGCGTTTTTCTCTCTCTCTCTCTCTGACTTATTTCACTCAGTATAATAGATTTCATGTACATCCATGTATAGGAAAATTTCATGACTGCATCTCTCCTGACAGCTGCATAATATTCCATTGTGTATATGTACCACAGTTTCTTTAGCCATTCATCTGTTGAAGGGCATCTTGGTTGTTTCCAGAGTCTTGCTATGGTAAATAGTGCTGCAATGAATATAGGTGTAAGGAAGGGATTTTTGTATTGTATTTTTGTGTTCCTAAGGTATATTCCTAGGAGTGGTATAGCTGGATTGTATGGGAGCTCGATTTCCAGTTTTGGAGGAATCTCCATATCGCTTTCCATAAAGGTTGAACTAGACGGCACTCCCACCAGCAGTGGATGAGTTCCTTTCTCTTCACATCCCCGCCAGCACTGCTTGTTCTCATTCTTTGTGATGTGTGCCAATCTCTGTGCTGTGAGATGGTACCTCATAGTTGTTTTGATTTGCATCTCCCTGATGATTAGTGATGTGGAGCATTTTTTCATGTGTCTTTTGGCCATTTGTATTTCTTCTTTGTCAACGTGTCTGTTCATTTCTTCTCCCCATTTTTTGATGGGATTAGATGTTTTTATCTTGTAAAGTTCTGTCAGTGCCTTGTATATTTTGGAGATTAGCCCCTTATCTGATGGATATTGGGTGAATAGTTTCTCCCAATCAGTAGGTGGCTCTTGTATCCTGGGCGCTATATCCTTTGAGGTGCAGAAGCTTCTCAGTTTAATATATTCCCATCTGTTAATCTCTGCTTTCCCTTGCTTGAAGAGTGCAGTTTCCAAATTGAAGATGCCTGTAGTTTCAATGTCCTGGAGTGTTTTGCCTATGTGTTGTTCTATATATTTTATGGTTTCGGGTCTGATATCGAGGCCTTTAGTCCATTTGGATTTTACCTTTGTACATGATGTTAACTCGGGGTCTATGTTCCATTTTTTGCAAGTGGCTAGCCAGTTGTCACTAAGTGGTGATCGGTTGCGCACTTTTATTGTTCATGGCATTTATTTATTTTGTATCTTTTTACATGTGTAAAAGTTTTGCTTCAACAAAACAAATGTGCTTCTTCTTTGTGATTTTTGAAACTTCATGACTTTATAAACTTTATTGTTATGTATCTTTGAAGGGCAGTATTTTGTCACACCTTTAATAAGCAGGGGTTACTCCTATATGCTCAGGGCTCATTTCTGTCAGGGGTTAATCCTGTCTCAGTACTCAGGACTCATTTCAGTCAGTACTTGGGGGCCATATGTGTTAAATCAGGGTCTGTAGCATACTAATCGAATACCTTAAACTAAACTCTTTCTGATAGTCACTCATAATAATCACAGAATTTTCCACATTCTCATCACAACTTGTTACCCTTTGTTTTTAGAAGTGAAATTGTAATATGATATAACTTGTGATTTGCTTTAATTTATTTAATAATTAATGATATTGCGCATCATATTATGTTTGTCTTCTTTGGAAAAAATTTAAGTAGTTTATCTTCTTTTGATAATTTTCATGATGATAACACAAAATACATTATTTGAGAATCCAAAAATGAATTAAAAGAACTTTTCTTATTTAGTTTGTATAAGTTTAAATGTAAAACAATGACAATCCTTATAGCATTAGCAAGAAACTAATTTTAGTTATGGGACCACATACAGAAATTTACTTTGATTTAATATTTATTGAGAACCACTCATGATGTTTGGGAATCACATAGTAAGTATTCCGAGTATGATATTAAGAAAAGAAATGGCTAAAGATCAAGTATGTATCTTCAAGTTGCATAGTTTGTACCAATGTTCATATATGAATAAACAGTTAATCATAATCAACTGAAATATTCTGTTCATTGTGTTAACTAACTTCAAAATATAGGAGGATTTTTTGGTTGCATACAAGTTATTAACACAGTTGATTTGCAATTAAAACTATGTTTTATAAACAATTGATTTATTTTGACCACATTAAATTGTGTTTTTTAAATGTTTTAGCAATTTTCCAAAAGAATTGACAACTTAGGAAAAGGTATAAAATTGTTATTATTAACAAAATGAAGGATTATGTACTATATCCAGAAGGAGAAGCATTGGGCTTGAAAGACAGCGCAAGGAATATAGTGATTACCTTGCTTCTCATTGACTTCAGTTTTATTCTTGAAACCATATGTAATCAGTTGAGCACAGCCAGAAGTGACCTTTGAGCACAGAACCAGGAGTAATTTTTACAAAACAACTAGGAATAGCCTTTGATTACACCAGGTGTGGGCCAACAGCAAACAATGGTGATGAAAAGCATTATAAATAAAAGAAAAACATTCTTCATATTTGGGGTTTTGTTTGGGTTTTTTTTTTTTAATCTTTCTTTCTAAAGGACTAGTCTCTGAGTACCCAGGTTAATTAACTAATCAATGTATTGTCAAATCTTTATTAAACTTTCTTTTATATCCTATCTTTGACACTTTACAGGCTTAGATTTATCTTGGGAATTGAGAGCCAAGGTTGGAACATACTGAGCAGAGTGTTCTATTTGTGTAGGAAATGATAGATGTTTCTCTTGCCCAGAATGACAACACTTTGCAATGCTCCCAGTCTGTAAATTGTTCCAATTGCTTGGCAAAATAATTCTACTGATGCAACTCATTCTCTCTATCAAGTCCATGCTGTTCAGCCCTTCTCTGCTAGCCAAATATACCAGAAGTTATAAATTTCTCATCAATAGAGAGACAAAATGTGATCTCTTTCATATGTAAAAGTAGTCTTACTGTCCTACTGTTATTGTCTTTTATAAAAATTCAAATTACAAAGGAATTCATTATGATCTTTACACTTTAATCAACTACTTAGTGTCAGTCCAGCAAATATCCTGACAAAATAATTGTGCCATCAAAGGTACAGCTGTGGGAAAGATTTAGCATTTATATAATTACTACTTGTTTTTAAGATAAAATTTTATTTGGGACACTCATTTTAATGTTCTGTGCAAATGCAAAAGAATTGTCTGGCATCATAAACTACAACAGGAAATCTTTGAAATAGAGGTACTTTTCCTAAATTAAAAGATACTGCAAGCTATTTAGGAGATCATTATGTGAAATTAATACATGTTCACCCCAGATGCAAATAAAACCATAGCTTTTCTCAGTTATCACTTGTTTCTTAGAAAATGATATAACTTCTGAAGCTTTTCCACTAGTTTTAGTTAAATGTTCAATCATATATAAATAACAGATTTTCCTTTACTCTATATATGTAATATATATATATATCACAAACACACACTCTCTCTCTCTCTCTCTCTCACACACACACACACACACACACACACGCACACACACACACACACACACACACACACACGAAGTTCTAGACCCATTTATATAGACCAGAGGGTTTGGAGATCATTCTGACTGTTCTTGAAGGAACATCAGCAGAGTACTAAAGGTCAAGTTGTGCCAGGGATTGAAGGCAGTTTATTTTCTGTACAAGTTGGAAAATAATTATAGTCACACAGAAAGGTAGCAAGAAAAATGAAAAAAAAAAAGCAAAATTTAATTGCACAGGCAAGGAGGCTCAAATATAAAGTACCAATATAAAGTAACAATACTTAGTATGTGATCATTCCATTTAGAGTCTACCAGTGGTTCTCAAACTATAGCCCGTGGGCCACATATTGTATTTGTATTTGTTTTGTTTATTCATTGCAAAATAAAATATATGCAGTGTGCATAAGAATTCGTTCATAAGTTTTGTTTTTACTATAGTCAGACCCTCCAATGGTCTGAAGGACAGTGAACTGGCCCCCTGTTTAAAAAGTTTGAGGACCCCTGGGACTCTAGACCATCAAGAAATAGTAATGTTTGGAGTGAATCATTAGATAAAGAAATGTAAAATTAACTGAAATTTAAGTAAAATTAAGTGGATTTACCTACAAACACAACACCTTTCACCCTCATGTAAACTCTAATCTGGAGTAATTAAATTACAGGACTATCTCTGACTTTCCAGACTACCAAAGCGCAGAGATTTCCTGCTTCCTGGGAGATAAAGAAGAAAACTGTCAGCTTTGTCTATCTGGCTTTAAATTTCAATCAGAGCAAAATAATCAGCCTAATACTTATACACATCCTGGGGAAGCCTGTGTTTGTTCCATATTCATCAATCTTATATGGTGGAGTGATACTAATTTTTTATCCTTTATCATATTATTTTTCTTTAATGGGTAGTTTGCTTTTATAGTTTCTCCAAAAGGAGCATGCCCAATGCACCAACGTTGTAATTATTACTATTTTGTTGTTATTATTGTTTCTTTGTTTTTGGGTCACACCCGGGGGTGCTCAGGGGTTTCTCTTGGCTCTCTGCTCAGAAGTCACTTCTGGCAGGCTCGGAGGAACAGATGGTATGCCGGGATTCGAACCACCGTCCGTCCAGGTATAGCTGTGAGGAAGGCAAACTCCCTACCGTTGTGCTATCTCTCCAGACCCCAAAGTTGTAATTTTTAATCATTTGTTTTCCTTTTGTAGTCAAATCATGCAAACTCTAAAACTTTGTGCATCCTTACCTTCAAATAAATGAAGATCAGTGATTACAGATTACAATTCTGTTACTGATAGAGTTTCATGCACGACACATCCCAGCACCACAGCCTATACCAAATTGTGCAATTCCCTTGATCATCAATTAAATGTCTCCATTACTCCACGACTACCCCAGTGATAAGTTTTCTACTGAAGACCTGTTCTCAGTCTATGTTATCCCCATCTATTTTTATATCATACGTTGCATTAAAATAAGGGCAAATCTTTTAATCAAAATAGAGAAAACTTGTCAAATAAGAGACAAAAACAATGTCAGAGATAGCACAGCTGTTAAGAAAACAGTGTCAGAAATAACACAGTTGGTAAGCCCTGAATGAAGCCAAATGCATTCGGTTTTCTGATCAACTTGGGGTACATCTGTATAG